>NC_081355.1:13381305-13684487 GCF_030684315.1 Stegostoma tigrinum | reverse complement strand
ATAGGTAACTGCGAGTCCTCCACAATAACACTCAACACTGGACATCTCCAAGGGTGCATCCTCAACCCTCTCCAGTGCTCCCTTTACACTACGACTGTGTTGCCAAGTTCTGAACGAACACCACCTACAAGTTTGCTGATGACACCACCATAGAGGGATGGATATCTAACAACGATGGGTCAGACTACAGAAAGGAGACGGTGCTTGGTGATGTGGTACAATGAGAATAACCTCTCTCTCAACATCGGCAACACTAAAGAACTGTTCATTGACTTCAGAAAAAGGGAGAACACGCCCCCATCTACATCAACGGAGCTGAGGTTGAGAGGGTGGAGACCATCAAGTTCCTAGCAGTGACAATGACCGACAACCTGTTCTGGGCTTCCCACGTAATTGTGATGGTCAAGAAAACATAAGGAGGCACAAAACCGCCTCTTCTTCCTCAGGTGGCTCTGGAAATTTGGCATGTCCATAAGGACCCTCAAAAACCTTTACAGATTGCACACTGAAATCAAACTGTCTAGGTGCATAATGGTCTGGTATGGCAACTGCTCTGCCTAAGACTGTAAGAAGCTATGGAAGGTTGTGTGCAAAACCCAGACCATCATGGAAGCCTACCTTCAATCCATGGACTCTATTTACATGGCTCACTGCCGCAGAAAGGCTGGTAACATCATCAAAGCTCCATTGCATCCCAGTAATGCTCTACTACAACCTCTTCCACGAAGCAGAAGATACAGAAGCCTGAACACATGCATCAGCAGGTTCAGGAACAGCTTTGCAGCTGCTATTAGACTGATAAATGGACTGTCTAACTTCAAATAATGGTAATATTAATCTTAACTAGTACACACCCTGTGCAACATAACCTGTATGCCTCTGTCTCAGTATTCTTTTCACCTTATGACCTGTATGTCCTTGCTTACTATAATCTGCCTATACTGCTCATAACAAAGCTTTTCACTGTACTTAGGTACACGTGACAATAAATAAATCAATCATTCTTGAAACCATGCATCTCCATCAAGGACAGGCACCTCTGTGCCTCAATCTACCACAAGCCCACAGATAACCTCGCAATGCTGCACTTGTCAAGCTTCCACAGTGAGCATGTCAAAGAAGTCATCCCTTATGTCAAGCCCTGCATAGACAGTGTCACCTGAAGGTTTTGTAGGATGCCCTCATAAGAATGGAATATGATGCTTAACTCATCGATCGCCATTTCCAACATGCCACAGCAAAAAACTGCAACAACGTCCTCAGAAGACAGACACAGGACACAACTGATAGGGTACCCTTCATTTCTCCAGAGCACAGAAACGATGCCATGTTCTTCACAGCCTTCAGCATGTCATTGATGATGATGCGCATCTCACCAAGGTCTTCCCCACACCTTCACTTCTAACCTCAATCGCCAAACCTGAAACAGACCATCATTGGCAGCAAACTGCCCAGCCTGCAGGACAACATCGACCACAACACCTTGCAGCCCAGCCACAGTAACCTCTGTAAGACATGTCAGATCATTGACATGGATACTACCATCACATATGACCATCACCCATCATATACATGGCAGATACTTATGTGATTCGGCCAATGTTGTCTACCTCATATGTTCCAGGCAAGATGCCCGAGGCATGGTTTATTGGCAAAACCATGCAGATGCTATGACAACAGATGAATTGACACCATGCAATAATTGCCAGACAGGAATATTCCCTCTCAGTCTGGGAACACTTCAGCAGTCAAGGACATTCAGCCTCTGATCATCGGGTAAGCATCCTCCAAGTCAGCCTTCGAGATACACAACGCAGAATTGTCGAGCAGAAACAGATAACCAAGTTCCATACCAATGAAGACAGACACGATCGTAATCTTGGGTTCATTACACACTACATGTAACCCACCCCACTGTTCTGTATCTGGAAAGTCTTTCTTCCTGTCCTGTTTTGACACCATCACCTTGATAACGTGTTATGATCTCTCCACCTTAATTAGTTTGTACAGTTTTGGATTACTTGTTATTTTGGTTAGACCTTTGGCGTGCAACTCTTATACCTATCATCTTATTCCAACTGTTTGGTTTGTCTTAAATACCAACTTATTTTTAATTTTTTGTAATTATCTCTCTGCCTCAATTAATCAGATTATAGGTCATCCCTTCACTTGTTATTCAGCTGTTGACACTTTACTCACACTGTCTGATACTTTTGATCACCTGTAGAGGCTTATTATTCAACCTATCAACACTTCACTTACACCATTTGTATGTTCTTCTAATTTCCCCGCCCAATGACTTCTCTGTCTATAAATTCTGTGCCTGTGTGCTTCACTTTCACTTTGAAAGATGAAGGGGCCACGCTCTGAAAGCTTGTGCTTTCAAATAAACCTGTGGGACTATAACCTGGTGTTGTGTGACTTCAGACCATGTTCACTCCAGTCCAACACTGACACATCTACATCCGGGCAGGCTAGACCATGATGGGGATACTTCCCTGGTTGGCAAATTCAGGACAAGGGAGCCCTTGACCCAAGAAAAATGGCTGATAAACCTGGACCAAAATAATTCATTTTTTTCATACTGAGGGTTGTGAATCTTTGAATTTCTCCATCCCAGAGGTTTGTGGATGCTCCATCCTCCAAAATATGGTGTGACTATATCAAACTCCAAAATGGAGCACCCTAGTGGTGGCCTGTGACACGAGCAGGCTATGATACACCATGTCTCTTACTGATGGCACACCGTTCCTACATAAGGGTATCAGCACAAACACCCGTGTAGGTGTGCCCTGGTATGGCCAGGGCATTTGCCCTCTCCAGCCAACACCTGCCCTTGTGAGGGTGAGGGGACTTCCTGGAGCCAGGTGGGTGTGCCACTGGGCTGAGACTGCTGCTGAGCTTGTAGTTCACACGCTGCATTCTGATCGCTGACGCTCACCCTCAATGTGGTTTTGGCGTGTTCTAGGTTGCTGGGTCCCTTCACACTTCCAGCAGTGCCATCTTCTATCATTACTTCTGTGATGTCCAGTTGTAGCAGAATAAATGTGTTCACTCTGCCACACAGACATAACGTTGCTACAGGCACAGCCTTCAATATATCCAGGCCTTGGGTAGATGGATCTTTGGTTATCTCAGAAATTAATGTGAATTAAGTCAATTCTGCTTCTTAAAGGCCCACACTTCAGCCATGCCACATAAAAAGAAATCAAACCAAATATTCCATTTAAAACCATACAAGTGCCTTTAAGGTCTTCCAAGGTCAGATTTTAAAAAGGATCAAAAGGGCACAGCTGGGCCCCAATCCCATTCTGTCTCAGACACAAGAAATTGCCACTAATTTACTAGTAATCAGTGTAAATGTTTTCACATTAAGCACTTCAAGTTTTGTTATAAACCGAAAAAGAAATTTTCCAAACATACTTGTTTTCATATGCCAGAGCACTTGTGTATTTTTTAAAAAATGTTTGCTCTTCAATAAAGAAAGTTATTCAGAACATCACTTAGGTATTTTGAAAGTTTACCTTGTAAGATACTCTTTTATTTTAAAAGTTTATTCATAGAATACTATAAATAAAATCATTTGTAGTTCTACCATTCTATAAATATTATACATCGCAGAACAGTTTGAAATGTATGGAAATGCACTAGTAGAGAAACCTTAATGAAATGTAAGAGACAAAACACTGGAACCAAATGGCTAGCCCATCCAACAGGCACATCTAACTGTTTCTCCTTCTTCAGCAGGCAAGGTATTTGAACTGCAGCACCCTTGTTTCTGGCAGCTGGTCTTGTTGGCATTCTTTTATGCACTTTTGTCTCCTTTTCTGCTAGAGATTTCTTCACGTGTACATTTCTTGATTGAAAGGTAAACACATACACACTTTGTTTATGCTTCCATCAGAAATAAATCAGATTAGAAAAGTCTGAAGAATTACACTTCACAACATACCTATATATTTGAGCTATGCAAAAAAATTCAGCTTACAGAAGGTTTAAGCACAATTTTTACAGGACCTGTAACACGTTTATAACACAAAGTAGCTGAATTTGGAAAGACTAATTATCTAATGTGCATATATACAAATATCTTACAGATTGAAAGGTAATTGTGTGTGATAGTTTAGAGGGTAATGAATGACAGCACTATGTGGGATTATAGTGAACATTACAATGAATTTCATCTCATCACAATCCAACAGGACACTTTACCCTTCCGTAATAGCAACAGGAAATTTCAACACGTTATGTATTCATTTATTATCCCTCAGTGCAATTTCAAAACCCAACTATGTGTGGGGAGATGCTTTCAATTTAAAGTACTTGCCTCAGATAGATCGCTCTTTCAGTTCTGGAGTACTCTTTAAATCTGAAATTTCATCATCAACATTCCTAATTTCAGGCTCCAGACTCACCTCATTTAACAGAAGCTGTATACGTAATGTGAGCAAGTACACTGGGAGCCCAACAAAAGGTTGCTACCTGACCAGTAAAACAGCAATCTTTCCTCTCAGGTAGGAAGATATTTTGCAAACAATCTTTCTGGGCTGAGTAATTTATACTGAAAGTCATTTATATTCCCAGCCAGTGTCATTATCCTTTAAGTAAACAAAAAAAGAAAAACAAACTGCCAATGTCATACACATTCATTACAATACTACTTAGGGCTCATAATATCACATTTAAAGGTCACTAGTCATGTTTCTTCTGAATTTTCTTCTCTTGTATAGTGATCACATTCAAAAAAAGAAAATAAAAGCAACTTTTAAGAATGCAACTTCATTACATTTGTTTAAATCACCTATTGGAAAGGAGCAAATTAAGGCTTCATACAACACTCTTTCTTTGTTAGCTGAAATTCTGTTTCATGAAATTGAATAAAAGTCAAATGTGGTGTTGATGTTCCACTGTCCACTAGCGACCGACTATTTTTAAATTTGATACATAGCAGCAAAGCTCACCCGTTCCAACTAAATTCAGAAAGCAGCATGCAGTGCAGGGGCTTTGTTACACTTAGTGGTATTGTGTTCAGGATGGTGTATGCCTTTTACTGATGTCTACATTGTTGCTCTGCAATTGTTTAGCACAGCTCCTGTACTTGGTTCAGGTCTCAACTAGTGGAATCCAGACTTAATTTCCGTACTTTTAAAAAAATTTGATAATATGGTGGCCAATCGCTGCGAGGTAAATGTCACATGTGAAAAAACACATTCATTAACAAAGTCTCACAGCTGCTTAATGTCTATTTCTGTTCATACTTGGCTGCTGCTTCTATGAAATAAGCTACAAATGTCAATGGTGACTGTTAACTACTAGCAACTTTCTAGCTAGCCATGCTTTCAAGGTATCTACATGCTAACCAGCCTACCCTCTGTATTAACGATATGGTCCCACTGATCCTAATCAAACACAAGTCTTTCAAATGACTTAAATACTGCAATTGTTTTCAAAGACAATTCTCTGATGGCCAATAACTCATCAATTAAATGGCTGCAAACTGGGAGAAGCAGTATAGGGTGAATGGTCTGTCTCCTGTATGCAAAAAGTAGATGTCTTTCTTTTTAAGTGCCTTAGTTTAGTTCACATCTGCTAGCACTGAAACCCTGCATCACTACAGCAAAGTAAGCTTCTGACCTTTTAAAACAATGTAGGGGGTAGGGAGGGGCTCTGTAAATTGTGCACTCCTTCCTTCCTGTCCTTTTAACAAGTCTCTTTTCGGCAGAACAGTCCACCAGATCAATCAGTGGAGAAGAGATCCCCTGCAGAGGGCAATGGGGCCAAGCCACCGGTCACATTTGGAAGCTGAGAAAGATCTGGTAAGCTCTGGATGTGGGACTTGAGCTCTTTTCGCACTTGTGTGACCTTGGCCAGTTTGTGCTTGTACTCCTGTAAAACAGAAAGATGCATGCTGTCATTGTATGGAAATATTTCAATTTGGTTAAAAACAGACAAAATTTTCTGATCATCCAAACAGGTAACAGTGTTGCAGAATGAATGACATATACAGCAAGTGCTTGCATCTCATTAAATTGGTGTGAAATTTTAACTAGATTCGACAGGTACTACTCAGGTACTGCTGAACAAGAATGTGAATTTAGTGCCAGTTCCATGGGGTCCCAGGCAATTTTAGACTAAGAGATTGTGCCAAAATTCATTTGACTTCAGGTAGAACTCACGTTTGTATAGATGCTTCAACTTTGCCAGGACATCCCAAGGCATTTCTCAGCCAGTGCTTAATTCCAAACTGTAGTCACTGTTGCTTTGAGACTTAAATGGAGTTGCTAATTTGTGCACAGAACAGTCCACAAACAGCAATGAGAGGAATGACCAGTTAATCTGTGCTTGTTGAAGAAGATACTGTTAAATTAGAACACTGAACTAAAGAACTGTGTGTTCTCCCCAAAACAGCATCATGGCATCTTTTACGTATAGCTGAAGTGACAGACAATAGCTGGTTTAACATTTAATGAAAGATGGCACCTTCAAAAATAGGGCATTCCTTCCGTACTGCACTGAAGTGTGACTTGAAATTACACATTCAAGTTCTGCAATGGGGCACAAACACAGAATCATATCTTATTAGACAAAGCAGTGTGGAGGTGGAGGAACACAGCAGGTCAGGCAGCATCAGAGGAGCAGGAAAGCTGACGTTTCGGGTCAGGAAGGGTCTATATTATCTCTGACTCCAGCAAGGGCAGTTCTTATTATCTCATCATTTTTCATTGACAAGATTTCTACTGTGGGGTAAAGCTGATATTTGATCTTATTAGCGACAACACGTAAAGTCCTACTCCAGGACTTGACCACAACAATCCATGCTGACATCCCAGTACATTGCAAAAAGAGCTCCGCACCTGTCAGAGGTGCCCAGCTTATGGATGAGATATTAAACTCAGGGCCTATCTGTTCAGACTAGATGGTGGACAAGAAAGATCCTTTAGGCATCATTGTGAAGATGGACAGAATAGAATAGAATAGAAATTTATTGTCACTTGTGCTTTTCATGAAAAATACAGTGAGAAGTCACCTCCCATGGCACCTACATCAATGACAGAAGTTGTATATAATAATAAAAAAAGTAAAATTAAGACAAAGTTCATCACAGTTCAGTTTTTGGCTGTTGGGCTCCAGGAAATGCGATTTAGGAATGATGGAATACTCTGAAGATGCAGCCAAGACAAGACTATCAGGCCAGGACGAGAATGCCCCACTGGGCCGGAAGCCTCCACCGAAGAAAACTGCCATGCTGGGCCGAGGCCGCCATTCCTGGACAAGACTGATTGCCAGGGTGCTGGAATACCTGGATGCCGAAGACAAAGAAGGCTTCCAAGCCGGCAGACCGTTACACAGGGAGACCATCATGCTGGGCCAAGACCGCCTTTCTACTCCTTCAAGCGCCCGGCCTAGATGCAGGTCTGGAGCGTTGGTGCAGACTGGGAGTCCAGGCCAGGGAAACCAGTCTGGGGATCTGTTCCTTGCTCATCAGGAGACCCTGGGCCAGAGTGGAGCTGTGAACGGCACCTCCTGGCATTGCTACTGCCTCCCCACCTCTTCCTGGTGATTTAATAGTGCCAATTGGACAGCTGCTGGAATGCATGATTGGTACCTCATGAATGGTGAACTTCTTTTGAAATGTTCACTTCATGAAGCCCAGCTTAGCCCATGAATCTTGAGGGACTTAAGCCCACGCTGAGCAGCCAGGTCAACCACCCAAGAAAAAAAAACTCCATGTTAAAGGCTCCAAAACATCAAAAGAAGAGTGCAGATGTTGGAAACCAGTGTCAATAAATGTGGAGCTGGAAAAGCACAGCAGGTCAGACAGCTTCCAAGATGCAGTCTGACATACTGTGCTTGTACTGCTCCAAATTTAATGATATTTTAAAAAAGGCTTTGTCTACAGAGGGTTAAAATATGCTTATTAAAATGCTTTTCTTGCCCAAGTTGAATAATTTGAAAGACTTTTAAATTTAACATGTTTTATAGACTGATGCAATGATGGACACGATTCATATTACAACCAATAGAATCTGATCATTCATTCATCAAGTCAAAAAATATTGAAAGGTACCTAGTGTTTAATTCAGACTAAAGAACTTTCAACAGAGTAAGTTTAAGAGAAAACATTCACATTTAATCTAGATCTCATACATGTTACAACCTTAACCACGCACTATTTAACTAGTACTGAGGAGAGGTGCTGCCAAATGGCAATGTTACTGGGCTACTAATTTAGAACCCCAAATTAATATTCAAATACCACTATAGCGATGGTGAAATGTGAATTCTTTAACCAGCACCAAAGGGTGCAGTGGTAGGGTGCTGACCTCTGAGCCAAGAGATCCAGCTTCAATTCCCACTCCTTCTGCAGGAGTGTAAAAACATCTCGGAATAAGTTTGTAAGTAAATACCTTTAACTAGCACTGAAAAAAGGAATTCTATATTTTGACAAATTTACTGATTGATGTGTGCCTTGCAGACATCTTAGCACCATACTTTATCTTATAATTTGGATTGGGAAAAAAGGCTCCAATTTGCAAAGCAACGTCATAAATAAAACAGGGAAATTGATTCATCAGGGATCCCCAGTCACAAAAAAGGTCACAAAAAGAAAGAATAAAAGCACCAAGTTCAATTAGTATGTTAAACAGTACAGGAAGGAATTTGATATTAAAACCTTATAAACCATTAACTCAGGAGTATTTCAGATATCTTACGATCTGAACAGAAACATTAACTCAGGTTCTTTAAATTGTTAGCTTTATCAACTCTCTGAACCTATCATTAAAATGTGCTATGCAGAAATATTCATTTTCAAAAATAATAAAATCAGAGACAATAATTTTGTCCAATATGCATTTTTAAACAGAGCATAACTGGTAAGATTCTCACTTTTAACATTCCTCCTTGTAATTTAACATTAATAATTAATCCTAACTATTATACCTAATTTGTGTATATTTCTAAATAAACCATGCAATTAGTATTAAAAATGCAAGTTTAATGTATAACTAGAAATGCAGAAGTGGCAGATCCATGGAATTAGGGAGGATGAAATGGGACCTCATTGCACTCATTACCAGGGTGAGATGTGAAGGCACAAACAACAAATTTAGAAATCTGACTGCATCAAAAACACATCAGATCCTCATTTGTTCCATCCCATAAAATCTATAATCAGCTTGTAATAGCAAATAACATAATCAAAGAGTTTAATAATTCCCCTTTCCCAATTTGGTCAGCATGAGGTTGCACTGCAAGTTTCAAGCAGTTCCAGTAAGAGCCAGCACGTCTCAAGGGAGCCAAATAAAGCTGAAGAACCTAAATGTATCGCCTTGTTAGGGTTTGGAGTGTTGCTCCTGCAGCAATGCCATGAGTCGCTGCCACCCTCCTGAGTGCCTCCACTTCCAGGACCTAAAGGCTGCCGATGGGCCCACAGAAATCTTCTGAATAAGTGTTCTCCCAAAAGGCATGTTACAATCCCTTTACGGTTCGCCATCTGCTACAAATGGGCTTAGCATGGATTTCTGCAGGTTTGATCATGTGATCACTGATCATGTGACATTTGTTAAGGATATTCAGTTTACTGTACAAATGTTGGTGTAAATATAGACGAGCATCATTGCTCATGCCAGGTGCTGTTTTGTGAAAAATTTCAAGATATTTTTCCTGTTTAGCTGAAACAAGGAAAACAAAGGTGGGGAACAGGGCAACCAATGATGGGAGGGCGGCATTTGCACTAGCTCAGGAGCTGGAAATATACTTCTAACACTCAGAATACTCTCACGGTCAATCATACAATAACTATCCGTCAATCTACATGTAGCTGGTAATACCCCAATATCTGAAATGTAACTCGTAGTAACCCTACAAATGAAAGGATGGAAAGGCAGTGGTGTGGTGGTAATGTTACTGAATTAATCGTATCGATATCCAGGTTAATCATCTGGGGGCACTGGTTCAAATCAATCGAAAGCTAGTCTTGACAATACTGACATCATTGATTGTCCTTAAAAAAATTTGAGCTTTTTTGGGCCTGTGTTACATGTGACTTCACACTCAAAAGAATGTGGTTGACTCTTAATTTCTCTCTGAAAACCAGTCACTCTCATTATCTATTCTCCTAGATTCCAGATAAAAGTTGAAGTAACTGCAGAGGCTGTGAATTAGAAACTAAAACCCAAATTGCTGGAAAAGCTCAACAGGTCTGGCAGCGGACAGTAACAGAGGTAACATTTCGGGTCTGCTTCTGCGGAAGGGTCACCAGACTCAAAGCATTAACTCTGATTTCTCTCCGCAGATGCTGCCAAACCTGCCGAGCTTTTCCAGCAATATCTGTTGTTGATCCCAGACAGGGTGTTTGCTAGTGGACTGGTCAGTTTACAATCACCCTTAAGTTCAAGCAGCTCTCCCATACTAACATTGTGGTGGTGTGGCTAAGACAGAGTGACAAAAAGCCAGTGATACAATGGATCACACAGCCACTATGGTCATGAGAAACGCAAAGGATAAGGATCCCCTGGCTTTTACAGTTTTGTGGCTGGGAAATTTCTCCCATTCCAGGAGCAAATCAGATAACCAGGAGGATTGGCAATGCCAGCCCAGTGTGTACACAATGTAGGCTACAACACGCATATCTGTACATGAAAATAGCAATTGAGAACTTAAAGTAAGCAATTAACTCAAGTTACAAACTGAAATAGCCTTCGGCTGATATTAGATGAGTGAAAACACTGGGCACCATTTAAAGACCTCTCTGACAGCAGGCTTTGGATAGCAAAGAAATATAGAAATATGCCCACTTCCAATATTCATCTGACAATGAGTTTCTCAAATGGGAAGAAAGCTGGAGCAGAAAAACATCTTCAGAATATCAGTTGCGTCCTTAAAAAAAAAGCTGGATGGACTAAATTGAGGAGCCCCCAATACGGGCCACAGGGAGCTGCAATAATGACTAACACACACTTATTCAAAGGCTACGTATCTAAGTAAGCAGCCCATGTTAAGTGGCACTGGTTGTGCACTAAAGCTCCTGAAGAAGTCTTGCTGAACTCAAAATGTTGATTCTGTTTCTTTCTCCACAGATATTCACCAGAGCAGCCTTGTTTTCATTGTGAATGACAAACTGTCCTGCATAATGCAACTTCTCATTTCACAATCTGTTGTGATTTACAAATCGCAGGCAGTGTAATCAAACACCTTCTATTTTGTTCCCTTCCATTAATCCAACACTGGCCTTAAATGTGTAAAGGCATTAGGGTGCAAGAACTGTCAACCAGGCCAGGTAGTAGCATGAGGGGGTCAAAGGCCTGAAGGAGGACCTGATAGCGAACAAACATTGTCACCCAATCTGGCACTTGCAGCCATCAACTCCGACAAGGAACGCAGAGGTGGGATTTGCGAGCGGTGAGTCAGTAGACATCTGGGGTGCAGCCAAGTGAGGGGGAGGAAAGATCATGAGAATGCCAGCTACCTGGAGGGTGAGATCAGTCACATGCTCTGCTGGAGATGACCCAAGATTAGGACTTTGATGGAGTAGCATACAGAAAAAAAAAATACCGATAAGCAAAGACTGAGTCATGCTTACTACATTGCTGATCAATTACAAACTGTCCAGGACCATGGAGGGATCTGGCTCCATCCTGGCACAGGGCTACGTGCTAAACTTGCCATTCAACGTTGCAAGTGGTGGCTAACTCAATGAAAGTACTGATGGATCTGATCATCATTTACGGTCAGATGTCTCAGCTTCCAGGTAGAAGCCATCCATTGTGGGAGCACAGCAATGTTAAGTTCAGGCTGAGGTCACGACAATGCAACTTGTGGCCACACAAGCCATGATTGATGCCACTTAGGGTCGGATTACTGCCTTTGTAACAGTGAATAACAAATGCTTGATGCCGTTTGCAGGGGCTCACAGCAGTCTGGCAATCTGCTCGAGCAGATCACAGCGATTGGTAACGGGGTCCCCCTGTGAGACTGACACTAATCCCAAACTGGGCTTCTCCTTTCTCAGGATGACCGCATTGATCACACTCCCAGCCTGCCAACTTTGTCAGGGCCATTGTTGGCCATGAATACTGCCATCCATGTGGCTTTGGTGCGGTCCAAAGTTAGATCCAGGCCAACAGTCGGTCAAGGGTATTCTGCAAGGCCTGCTGTAGTTTCATGCACTGAACATCAGCAATGCTGTAGTCACGAGGGGTAGTACAGTGTCAGAGCAATGGGGCAAACAAAAACACCAATAAGACAATCGATAGGGAATTTTCATAGTTGAATACTTCCATTTCAAATGTGTTATTGAACGTTTGCTCGCATAACATTGGTGTGAAATGGTCATATTGCCTCAGGAATGCTACTGATGGTCTACATTGGAAGGATACTGTTGTATAGAACCGCTTGACAATGTGGCTCTGGGGTTGCATCCAAGGTAATCAGAATTGAACTCAATGCTCATGGCCAGCCTGGCTAAAGCAAAGAAGTGCTGGCAACTCAAACCTTCCTCCTCTCTGAGGCTACTCATGATTATCAGAGTGTAGAAAATGAAGCAGAGGGACACTGTCCCCTCCACAGTGAGTACTGGAGGGCTCCTTCAGAGTTGTGGAATCTTTACTTCAACACCCCAATTGCCTGCTGTATGACATTCCTCATGGCATCATGCCTCTCAAGCTATCTATGCTGATGCCATTTGCCTGTTATATGAATACATGGGAAACAGTTATTTGAAGAACAAATACTTTGAAAACGCAGAGTTCATTTGTAGAACTCAGAGCTGAGTTCAATGGATTTATAGGAACGAATACTACAATGTTTGTTGATAAAATAACAACTACACAGGGAAGGTAAACTGCAAAGGCCAGCTTAGCAATCACTGTTTTAGCATTTACTTTAGAGATTCTGTTTGGGGTTGAGGATGGCAACAGAAAACGCTGACTATTGAAAGTCTTCATTACACAGGCGACCATTTCAAGCCTCAAGTTTATCTGAAGATGATCAACCATGTCAACAAAACACACTGCTGAAGGTAGATTTTGAACTGTACTAGCCAGTGGATTATCTACTTAGCATTTTCATCACACTGGAAGAGTTGCATGGAATTAATGTTAGGCAGCATCAATCCTAACTTCCTATGCAGACTCTCTGAGCCCTCAAACACCTTACACACTTTTTATCATATCAACCTTGGTTTAAGCACTCGATCTCAGGCTAGTTCGAGTTATTAATTGGATCAATGAAATATAAGAAGTTATACTGCAAAACATCAGAGATATGAAAACACAGGAATTAGATTTTAAATGAAAAGCGTTCTTGCTGTGATTACTAAATCTGATCAGGGTAGTATCATTTGAAACATTATTTTTCTGGTAATTTTGTTTCATTGGTAACGGTCTGTCTGGACTGAGTAGATAGGGAGAAACTATTCCCACTCATAAGAGGATCATGGATCAGAGGTCGCAATTTTAAAGCATGTTGCAAAAGAAGCAAATATAAGATGAGAGAGAGAAAAGAAAAATCACACAGCAAGCAGCCTGGCTGATGGACTGCACTGCCTGGAAGTGTTGTGGAGGCTGGTTCAATTGAGGCATTCTGGTGGGTACTGAATGAATATTTAAATAGAAACAATGTGCAAGGTTATTTTGAAATGGCAGGAGTTTCACACTAAAACAGATTGCTCTGATAGTTAATTCAAACAGGATGGGCCAAACTGCCATTTTCTGCATCATGCCGATTTTGTGGTTCCAGGATTCTTTGATTGTGGTATTAATGCTTGTCGATACCCTCAAGTCAAACATTAGGACAATAAGGTTCCTCAGTTGCTAAACTACAACTGGATAGTAGTAATTAAATGTTTTTCATTGCGAGAATAATAGATTGCAGAAGCATCTAGATTTATAGAAGAACAAACCAGGATAGACAAAGGCATTTGAGCAGTCTGGAACAAGGGGTCAAGGATCCAGGAAATTTAGAACAAAGAGTAAAACACATCTTTTTGTAAAGATCATTATGAAGCTGTGGAATTCATTCCTTAGTGGCTGAAGTTGAAACTATGTCAATATATGAGATTGAACATACAGAGAATGGGGTAAGAAATGAGGCAAAGGGGTTTGGAAAATTAGATTGTAACAAATTGCTCAGGTCAATAATGAAGACATCATCAAATGGTTGAGCAATTAGGCTTGTTTGTGACCCCAAGAGGCTTTATTTTTAATTCCAGATGATGTATAGTATTTCTATCACCCCATTATTATATTCAGGACAGGAACATAAGTAGTAGGTTGCCAAAAGGTAAGGCACAAGTCTGTCTCATTTGTTATTAGTAGTAAGTAGAGGAATTTTTTAAAAACATCCACAAAGTGTAATTTAGTCACGACATCAAATCAAATTTCTCCACAATAAAACCAAATCGATTGAGAAGTTAAGAAATGTACAAGTCACAAACACCTCACAAGTGGAGGTCTTCGAGAAATCAGGGTTTGTGCATATCTTCATGCAAATTTGGAGCAGTCACAGTCTTTGCACATCAGAGATGACAAATTTCTCTGCTAATACAAGTATTTAATTTTTAAAAAGTATAATGAATTTAAGCTTAAAAAAACCCTTGACACTTGAATTATTTGTCCTTTGGAATACCAACACAGTCTTCCTGGATCCTACTATTGAAAATTTAATTCCAGGTGAGATAAATCAGTGATCAGACAAATGATGACTTGTTTTTGCAGGTAAAGCTTACATCCTTTGGCTGTCTCTCTCTCTCTCTAATCTGGCACTTTTTGGAACTGAAGAACTTGCAGTACTTCTAGCTTTCAAACGACATGAAACAAGAGAAACTCATCAAAGAAAGACTGAAATATGTTAGACAAACCAATCTATAAGATTGGCTCAAGTAGACAGTCGAGGAGAGTGGTCACCAGCCCCCTACAAATGTTTGCCCAAGTGTGATAACACAATGTTTGAATAGCCCATTGAAGGTCATCTTTAGAAGTTCACACAAGTTAGCAACTTCGGGATAGTAAGAGGCGGAGGGCGAGGTTTATAAAACTCCAGTATTTACCCTGCCACGTCATTTCTGACAAAAGACCAATCCCAAGGCTGCTGGATTAGAGAGGTTTGACCTGAAACTTGTTTCTTTCAAGTGGCTACAATAACAATATTCTATAAGTAACAGTTTTCAGCTTCGTTACTCCCATTATCCTCTTCTTTTGGCCTGCTTCATCATCGAAACATAAAAAATAGAAACGGTAATAGGCCACTCAGCTTTTCAAGCCTGCTCCACCATTCAGTATGAGTGTTGCTGATCACTCCATTCATTACAGTGTTTCTGCCTTTGTCCTGTACCTTTAGATCTATTTAGTTTGAAGAACAATATCTACCTCCTTCTTGAAAAATTCAGTGTTTTGGCCTTAGCTTTCTGCGGCAGAGAATTCCAGAGGCTCAATAAACTCTAGGTGAAGAAATTTCTCATCCCAGTCCTAAATGGCCTGCTCTGTATCCTAAGATTGTGCTGCCTGGTTCTGGACTCCCCTAATGTCAGAAATATTGCTCCTGTGTTTACCCAATCTATTCCTGCTATAATTTTGTAGGTTCAGTGGGATTCCCATCCATTCTTCAAAACCCTAGAGGAATTGATCATTCTTTCTGTCATTTAATCTTTCTGCCTTCTACCATATCGACACTCTTTCTTTCACACCCTTTCCAGTCTGGCTTTTTTGAATTTTCTCTCTCCCCCTGACTTCTCTCTGGTCATTGAAACACTCCAATATTAGAATAATTAGGAAAAAGCTCTAGCAGAGTGTTGTCCACAATTTTTTGATTAACTTGTTCAGAGGTGTAATTACACACCTCTGGAACAAGTGGGACTTGAATCCAGGCCTTCTGGCCTAGAGACAGGGACACTGCTTCTGTGCCACAGGACCCTTTTTATGTGTTGACCACTCTCACTACATCTGGCTAACTGGAAAGGCAGACTATCCCAACACTCAGATACGCAATGCACACTTATGTGTTTTGAGTGCATTGTTGGTTAAACAGACGGTCGGAATGTTTTCTCCATTGTTGAGTTTTTAAAAAAACTCCCTTTGTTGCCAAACGGTGGCAAATAACCATTTAGTGTTAGCACTTGTGCATTAAATTTCAATAGAAAATATCTTGGAACGTTAAACCAGTGTCGCTGACACCACATTTTTGACTGGTCAGAATTTTATATTTAACAATACTACTCTAGAAAGAAGCTGCTGTAATTTATGCTGCATCTACAAAGTCATTAAACCACCTGCCAGGAAGGTTTGAGAGAGGTGCAATCACTGCCAGGGAAGCTGCCGACACCTACAAGAGAAAGTCAAGCTTTTATGACCATGAAACAACAGTACGCCACTTGGCCCCTTCAAGCCTGCTGTGCCATCCATTAAGGTCAAGGCCAGTCCGACTCGAATCTCAACACTACATTCCTGCATATCTCAAATAACCTTTCATTACCTTGGTAATTAAGAATCTCCCTACCTCTGCCTTAAAGATATTTTTTAAAGACTCTACAACCAGTGCCTTGTAAGGAAGGGAATTTCCTCAGAGAAAATAATGTTCCCTCATCTGTCTTAGAGGTTACCCCTCATTTTTAAGCACAACCTCTAATTCTAGATTCTCCCACAAGAGGAAATATCCGTTCCACATCCACTCAGTGAAGTCACCTCATAATCTTAGGCGTTTTAATTAAGTCATCTTGGACTTTTCAAAACTTGAGGACACAGGCCTAGCTTGTCCAGCCTTTCCTCATAAGACAATCTGCTCGTTCCAGTCTAGTAAACCTTTCCTGAACTACTCTTAACATCTTTCTGTAAGTTTAATGACCAGTTCTGTACAATGTACACAGTTGCAGTCTGGATGATGCATTCAGATGAATAAGGAGCTAAATATTTAAGAAAACCCATCAACAATGCAATGCACCCATTGAAAGTAATGGGACAGAATACAAATGTTGTGCTATCTGTTCATTTTCATAAAGGCCCAATCATCAGCTCGTGGAGAGGGTAGATTCTGAGTACAGGCTTAGATTATGCAAAATTACGACCAATTAAAGGCAGTTTTCGACTCGCATAAGTGAGGTGTAGTGACCACAATTCCATCAACTGGCTGGGAAATATATCAGGTGCAGAAAGAAAAACATGAATGTTGAGACATCAGACCACAATAAGGGCTCCATGATTCTCAAGTGCAGCTTCGAAGCTTTTGAGGAAATTGAAAGGCGTGGAGATAATTTATTGACAGAAACCAGGAAGTCTTCCAGACCACTACAAAAGCAGCAGGAAAGGCTGGCCACAGAGGTCAATGCAGGATCTGACTCCCAGGCCTTGGATACTTTGCTTGAAGACATTCAAGACATTCACTGGCAAAGTCAATGAATGCTTCTTCAAATGCCACATCCTAGTCACAAGCAATCACACATTGCTCAGAACACCAAATATCCTCCAGTCAACCACCACACAATCTAGATTCATGTTGAACATTCATATGCTTCACACATCTAACAGTGCTGACCATTTTCCAACTGTCTCACAGAACAAAGTGACCCATAATAGGAGGCAGCCGCAGTGAGTTGGTGGGAGACAGAGCTTGCTTTTAATTAGGAGGGCCACTGGTCACGTTATGACAAGTTATATCATTGAAGACAACTAGGATGATAGTTTATTCTTGCTTAATCTACCTCAAATTCCACTCAACAGGCACATTAGTGCTTCAGATGAACAACTACGTGCATCTTACTGACTCGCCCACCCCACTTCTCTCATTCTAACCTTCCCCTTGTTTACTTATGCTTTCAGACACCCAAGAACTAGTGCCTGGCAGCAGGTAGAGCTTCAGGACAAAGGTGCAGGTGAATGGGGGACCAATGAGGAAAAAGAGTGCTATCATTGATCTGAACTACCAGTTCAGAAACGGGCAGTATACCTGCCTGGATGGTGGTAGAGAGGTGAGATCAACACTTGATGAGTCACTGGGAGTGAGAGGGCTTCAGCCAGACCAGGAAGAAAAAACAACTTGTGCGCCAGCTCACCAGAGGGCAAGGTTGCTATGGCTTTCATTTGCTGTGGACTCAAGTGACCATTTTGATAAGACAGTGCACAGAGAAATGACTGACAAACCTGCCACAGGCCTTCATAAAGAGAATGTGGAACTGGATTGGCACAATGGGCTGAACTGCCTCCTTCTGTGCCATAACAATTTTGTGATTCGGTGCCTGGAGCTCATCCTTTCCAGCATGGAAGTAGTGATTAACTTGTGGAGAATACTTGCAGGCACAGGCCAAAATCACACAACATCCAAGTGCTAGAGTGGAAACAGGCTGAAGCCACAAAAGCTATTCATCATGCAAGCCCAGCTTGGTATCATCATGGCTGTGGATACCAGTGCTAAAAAGCTGCATGCAAGGATGGTCAACAGCGAAGCCATCTGTGCTCCAACAGATTACTAACACTGCTCCTGCAGCTGTCCAGAGGAATGCCAAGAATGTACAAACCTGCTGTCCTCTCTCAAGTTCACAATGTTCTTGACCCCATCACTGTCAATCCGCCAGTACCCAGCTGTTGTTTTTTTAAGCAGTCAACTCAGACTGTACCATGCCAAAGCGTTCAGCCCACAGTCAGTCTAAAGCACTCTACAAGGCCAAAAGGTATTTCCTCCACTGAAGGTCAGTCTTCCAACAGCCATGCAACCATGGGAACAGACAAAGGTGCCTAGAAGACATGTACCAGAGAAAGTCTTAGGGTGAGTAGCTGAGTAATGTATGGATTACTATCACTCTTGATGGATCAAGTTGGTATAGAATGGTTTCTCTCTACTATCTTTATTGTGGTCAAGAGAATGGTATGTCTGTAACTGAAGGGAGATAAGGTGGGGAAGCACCAAGCATCTGGAGGATGTACTGATGTGAACTATAGACTTATGAGACATTCATACAATCTGCCCAGCATCCCTCGGGGAGTTACCGAAGTCCTATAGCCAGGACAACAGTCTCATGACCAGGTCAAGTATCAAACTTCTAAGAATCATGAAAAATGATCTCGCCACCCTGAGTGCTGGAGGAGTCTTTCTTGACAGTTCAGACTGTCTGTTCCTTGATATTCCTAGTTACAGCATGGTTCTCACTGTAGTTACATTGATCAGGTGTGGTCAGGCTACATGGGAAGGAGGGGTTCCCTCAGTCACACAGAGTAGTTAGCAACTCATCACTGAGCAGCCACCTTTCAAAACAATGTGACAGCTCAAAGGTTGTTCTACTGTGAAATGGAACAGGATGAAAGCATTGACAGATGCCAAGACAGTGGGGATTCACCAACATGTTCTGGGTGTGATCACACATCAGTTCCAGGTTGAGTGACTGGTATCTCTTGTGATGTTGGTGCATCTCCCAAATGAGATGCTACGTCTGAAATATGCTGTGTGTGCAGTCAATGGATCCCTGCATCATACTGGAGCCCATCATCTTGCTAAAACCATCTGTCCACTCCTCCTGCTTCTCTCTGCTTAAGAAGTTAGAGAAGGCCGCGTTCCTAATGTACAGGACTGGTGAGCTGCTGGCTACAATGATAGACAACAACTTCCAAAATATTGCTGATATTACTTGGTTTAGCCTAAAAGTGTTCACTTGCACAGCAATCAAGGGCCATGGTCACTAATATGTACGGATAGCAGTGTTCTCATCTTGCTCTGAGGCTGCGGAACTAGTTTGAGAAGGTAACAGGTTCCATGTTCTATCTTCCTGCTGAAGAACAGTCACCAAACACATTGCAGCTGGTTGAGATGCTCTAAGACTATAGTTGGGCAAGGTTTCTTGCTTTTCTGTGTGAGCAACTGGACCCTCTCCCCTGCTTTGCTTCATAATCCAGATGCGGTAGTCCATTGGGAGCTGTAACATTATCTCCCATAGCTGATACAAACAGCATTTTCAGAGGCTTTCCCGAAGGACACACCTCCAGCTAATAATCCAGCACTATCCCCTCTGACTCCTGTTCAACAACAAGTGCCTCCACAAACTCTGCAGCAACAAGTAAACAGTCAAAGACACTGTACCTGCACAAGTTGAAAGTAATGCTTTAAAATACGATGGGGGAATCCCCCATGCAGCTGTGCATGTTTAACAGATGTCACTAACATGCATAGGGAGGAGGGCTCTTCCTCCCTGATAATGCCCCTATGTCAGAGCCAGCAGATCCAGGTTCAAGTCCCACCTGCCCCAGAAGTATGTGGTTAAGAACCTGGATAGGCTGATTTAAATTAAAAGAAACAGAGAGGCTGAAAATCTCAGCTCAGCCTACATCAGAATTACAGACTAACTTGTTGTAACAATCAGTCAGCTCTGCAGAATTCGAATACTTACAAAGGATATCCCTGTTACTGCCTTCCACCACATGGAGATCAAGATCAGCCAATTTATATTTCACAAATGCAAAAGCACCCATGTTGCTTCAAAACGTGTCTAAAATTTATCGCTTCTGGAAAAGGACCTCTCCAACCACAAAACATTACATTATCCTGACTCTTGACAATACACCAAACAGTCAGTTTAGACGTTTCACTATTTGCCAATGGTGTTCACGGTAGCAACTTGCAAAGTAAGACACAAGCTAAAATTTTGATGGTAACTAATTCGATCTGAATAGCCTGCACAGTGGATGATCTGGAAGTTGAGGGAGAAGCTGAGAGTGCAGAAATGAGTTCCCAAAGATGCTGAGATAACTCTTTGCCCAAGCCTCATGGCTGCAGTTCAATGAAACGCCTTAAAAAGAACTTGCTTGCACAAATTGAGGAAAACACGTTCACTTGTCTAAAAATAACCTTCAACTCTGGGCTTTGAAGTCAGGAATTGACTCAGCATACAAATGACTAGCTGGCCTGAAAGCCACTGCTTCAGAAGCTTGATAAGGCTGTGCAGGCGATAATCAAGAAATTGCAAAACTGTCAACTGGCAACGTGCAGTTCAACTGAAAAGAATCTTTCTTGGCAGATTTGTTCAACATGCTGTGATCTGTATCAAGATTGAAAGATGCCAAAGGCACTGTTGTTGGATCTACAATTGGCATGGAACAGCAGCTAGTTTGGAAAAAGATCCAGTCTATTCCGGATTCCTTATTACCCTTGGAAGGAAAAACATATTTGTCCCTAGCTCATGCCTCAAATTTGCCTTTATTGAAGTCAGTATCAACTTTCAGTCTGCAGGTCACTCTTAGGTTGTTTGCAGGCAAGTCTCTAAGAGACTTCCTTTTCAGGAAAAAAAAATCCAAATCGCTCCTGGACATCCTCTCAGTAAAACAAATACCAGGAGTAATTTTATAGCAAACAAAAAAGTCAGTATCTACTTGATGGCATTAGTACTGAGTTATACATACAAACATCCTTGGTCAAACTTGGGCAGAGATTTCCAAAAGACAGCAGTATCAGTCTCATAACTACCCTCTGGTCCTTGGTTTTTGTAAGTGGCAAACAAAAGAACTTGCTTCAAGGCAACTACCTGGTGACGTTCACAAGCCAAGGTGATTCTGGGGCTGCCGAAAAGCAACAGGAAATTTGCTTCAGCAATCACACCCCTTCTTGGGCAAATCAACCTTACAAAACTTAAACATGAAGAATGGCTATTCTGGTTCGGCACAATGAAGAGTTAGAGGCATTGTTCTTCTCAGAGAAAGGGCAAAGTTGACGTGGGCAGAGTGGTTTACGCTGTTTATTTGGACATTAGTGAGCCTTTGACAAGGTTCAGCATGGTTGACTAATTAGTAAAGTTAGATCACAGGGGATTCAGAGTGAGCTTGCCAATTGGATACAAAATTTGCCAAACGGTTGGAAGACAGAAATGATGGTGGAGATGTGTTTTTCAGACTGGAGGCCCGTGGCCAGTGGTGTTCCACAGGGATGAATACTGTGTCCACTTTTGTTTGTTATTTATGTAAATTATTTCAATCAGAATATTGCAGGTATGGATAGTAAGTTTGTAGATGACAGTGAAGGAAGTTATCTGAGACTACAAAGAGATCTTGATCAAATGGGTCAATGGGCTCCAAGGAGAGACAAGTGAAATTTAATTTGGATAAATGCAAGGTATTACATTTTGTTAAAACAAACAAGGGCAGGACTCCATTGGTTGTGTGATAGGGCACAACTTAATGGTAGGACCCTGGGTAGTGTTGTAGAAGAGACAGACCGAGGAATTCAAGTATGTTATTCTTTGAAATATATGTGTCACAGATAGACAGAGTGATTAAGAAGGTGTTTAGCATGCTTGCCTTCATTGCTCAGACCGAGTCGGGACATCGTGTTGAGGTTGTACAGGACGTTAGTGAGGCCTCTTCTGGGGTGCCGTGTGCAGTTCTGGTCACCATATTATAGGAAGGATATTATTAAACTGGAGAGGTTTCAGAAAAGATTTACCAGGATGTTGCTGGGAATGGAGGGTTTGAGTTATAAAAATAGGCTGCATATGCTAGGATATTTTTTGATGGAAGTTAGAAAGGTTGATGGGGTGGTCTTACAGAAGTTTATAAAATCATGAGCAGCATAAATAAGCTGAATAGCAAAGACATTTTCCCTAAGGTGGGTGAGTTAAAAATTAGAGAGCACATTTTGAAGGTGAGGAAATTCAAAGACGACATGAGGAGCAATTTGTTTTTCCACACAGTGATTAGTGTGTGAAATGAACTGTCAGCAGAAGCGTTGGATGCAGGTACAGTTACAACATTTAAAAGACATTTGGATAACGAATAGGAAAAGTTTGGAGGGATAAGGCCAAACTAAGGCAGGTAGAACTAGTTTAGTTTGGGAACCTGGTCAGCCTGGACTAGTTGAACTGAAGGGTCTGTTTCCATGATGAATGACTATGACAAGTAAAGATGTGGTGCAGAAATTCAAAGTTATGGAACTTCCTAGAGAATATATGGAAAAGCCATTTTCACTGACAGAAGGGCCAATAACCAAATATCAAGAGAATTAAGATACTTAGTAAATGAACTAACTATAAAAACTCAACTATAAAAAGATGAGCTTTCATGATCTAGGTTGCTCTGTAAGCAGGTTCAACAGTGTAACCTTCAAAAGAAAACTGGATTTGCATAATTGAAAGAAGAAGCAGTGCAGACTTATTAGGGAAGAGCACGAGAATGAGGCCGAAGGTCTTTCTGGTTGTCTAACGGTCTGCAATGAATGTTTACAACAACAGGAAAGGTACAAATTAATTTAAACTAGAATACTAAAAGCAAATTGCCACAGTTCACATCAAAAAAAATCTGAATTTTTGTGAGGTGCTCCCAAAATGACATTTGAAAAGGCTGTTCGTGAAAAATAAACAAGTTATCACACTTGTGTGGGATGGATTGAATGGACCAGAGTGTGTTTCTTGAACCACCATTGTTTCTTGACTTATATGGAATTTTTTTAATCTAACATCTGCCTAGACAAAACTGGTTTAAATAATCCTGTACAGGAGTCTAGGCCTGAAATGTCAGCTTTCCTGCTTCTAAGATGCTGCTGGCTTGCTGTATTCATCCAGCTCCACATCTTGTTGTCTCAAACTGAGGTTGGAGCAGAATACATAATAAAGGACTTCTGGAGAAATCACAAGATTTTTTTTTGTTCCACGATTTGTTGTATCTGTGACAATGTGAAGTTTTCGCCTGTCTTTCTGGTCTAGTCTCTCCATAACCTTGCATTGCTGAGAAACACATTCTTGTGGGGCACCATTGTCAAACTGGATTTTGTAGCTGAAGATTTTAAAGAAGAATAGCTTTTATTTAGCACTCAATAAGGCTCATTAAAGATCTCTTGAATTACTGAAAGATTTTGTTCAGCCTTCTCAGCAAGAAACAAGATGCATTGCTGAACCATGAAATCTTCGGAAATATTCAAAAAAGAGTTGCCTTAAAACCCAAGGCTTATCACACAAATAGTGGCCATCAATATTTTTTCAGCCTAACTTCATAGGTAGGAATGACTACATTACACAGATAATGGTTAATAGGCAGTGAGATGCAATTTCACAGAGAAAAGTTGCACATCTACCCAGAAAACCAAAGGGATGTGTTTAACAGGCTTTAACAGACTTTAACAAACTGGAGTGTACACTGGTATCAGAATTTACCAAAAAGGCTAATGGAGATTTTGGTCTTTACCTCAAGAACATTAGGGCTTTCTGAAGGACAAGTAGGATTTGGTAACAAGTGCTGTGCATATCACAAGAAAGGATAAAAAGAAAGTGACATTTCAGTTATAGAGCTTTTCTTGGATTCTATCTGTGGTACCATATTCAAGTTGGGTGTCCAAATCTCAGGAAGGATATGCAGGCTGCAGAGGGGATAGAGTACTGATTCACCCGAACACGAGATTTTAAGGAGCCAAATAGTGGGGATAGATTGCATAAATCTCGTAATTCCATGAGTTTACAGAGTTGAGGCAAGATTGAAGTATTTACAGGTGAAGGAATTTAATAGCATTGACAAAGAGAACTGGTATGAGAATCCTACAAGAGGGCATAATCTTAAAGCCACAGGCCATTAAGGATTAAAATTAGGACATTTTTCACACAGAGAGAAGAAGAAGCTTGAAGTTCCTTTCCCAAATGACTGTGAATATCAGTTGAAATTGTCATAAATTAAATCAATTGAAGTGTTGTTTGGTACAGGCAAAGGATAGTGAACATAAGTGAGTATGTAAAATTCTGATACTGATCAACTATTTGCACAAAAGCAGAATAAACTCAGGGGCTGAACAGCCAACTAGTTTCTATGTTGGTGGAAGTTAATTAATTATATTCAACAAAGTAACTCTAATCATATTTTGAACACTAACTCTACTTGCCTGCCTGTTGAATATTCAAATGTGAACGACCTCTAAGAAAAACATTGCCTTTTAAAATGTATTTCTCATTAAATAAATTTGCACTTTTTCTTGTTTTCAGACCTTTCCTGGAGGCAGAGGTCTGATCGGTACAGGGGCCTTGAGGAGGGAGGCAGCCCACGCTTCACAGCCAATGTGGAAGTGCCATTTATTTTGAATTAACCCACCCGTTAACAATGAAATGATCGAAAATAGCATGGCATGCCAATAGCCAAAGCAAGAGGAGATGGAGAGACACACACACACACGATTCTTGCAAATGAAACACACAGCTCCGCAGCCCTCACTGTCGATATGGTGGCAGGCACTCCATCGGTTGTGTGATGGGTCACAACTGCAATCAAAGCAGCCGAGTGTGTAAAACCACTGACTTTTTTTGTTGCTTCCCAGGAAAGTGTAGCTCCCTGCCCATCCCAAGGTCATAATTATTGGGCTGAAAACCAGTTTGCAAGAGCGACAGTAGTGTTATCAAAGTGAGGCACCACTTGCAACATATCTCTCTCTCTCCTCTCATCCACCCCAACAAAAAAAAGGACACAAAATAGGCCATGAAACCAAATTTACCCCTCAACAGACATTAAAAACAAATGATCTGATCCACATGTAGAAGGTGGTAAGAAGTGGCTATGCGCAATATTGGCTGCCATACTTCCCACAAGAATACTTCATGAGACGTTGAGGTAATGAAAAGTAATGTTTAAATATAAAGCTGTATCATTGCTCTTATAGGCCTTTTTTCATTTTAAATAAAAACCTGTAATATTATTGATGCCTCTAGATGGAGTTCTTCCAGGCTTTTGCAATGTTACTAGTCTTTTTACATAACATTACAATGACAGCCATCACTGATTTGAATGTAGGATAATAAAATGTGAGGCTGGATGAACACAGCAGGCCAAGCAGCATCTCAGGAGCACAAAAGCTGACGTTTCGGGCCTAGACCCTTCATCAGAGAGGGGGATGGGGAGAGGGAACTGGAATAAATAGGGAGAGAGGGGGAGGCGGACCGAAGATGGAGAGTAAAGAAGATAGGTGGATTATCACTGATTTGAATTTAATTAGCACTACAGAGTCAGCACACGGATACAAACAGCTCTGTCACCAAGAAACCTGTTCGGCAACATCATTTCACTGCATCCAGATCCACTTAAAGAACCAGCAAAATCAGTGATGAACTTCATTAAAATGTAATTGTAAAATTAAAAACCATAATTCTTCAGATTTTCCGAAGTTTACGTCTGGTACATTGACTCTTCCTTCAAGCCTACTGGCTTCACTTTACAACTGGTGCTCATCTTTCACTTCAATTATGATTGCCTGCAATTTAAAAAAAGTCTCCCTGGCATTTGTGAACACAATTTACCAGGAGGCACTGGTACATTATTCTGTCTGCAGATACAGTATAATAGGACTGGGGGCCTCACACTGGACAGCTCAGAATGCAACCAAAACCAGGACGTGCTATCCAAACAGAGATTTATATACAAATTTCCTCAAGACTTAATTGACCTATCCATGGGAATTTTTCACACCACCAAAAAGCTAGACAGGTCACCAAGTTGCCACACAGAGGTAATGTTACCTCAACGTTTAGATTTAATCCCATCCCTACTTACCACTATTGGCTAACCTTGTGCATCAGAGACCTGTCTTTTCCTTCCACAGCTGTTGGCCCAACAAAGGTGGTTTCCTACACCATTCAGCCCATGTCTTCCTACGAGTCTCTCCACTTTTGGAGCTACTCCTCTGACCACACCTCCCCTCTGCTTCATCTTCACTCCTCTTTTCCCAAAAGCTTTCTTTTCTACACTTATCTCCTATAGGACCTGCCAACTTCACAGTCTTTACTAAGTGTGCAGTGTAACAGCAGTGTTATAGATTGGTATGTTGAACAGATATCACAAACTAAAAAAAAACAAACAGCAAATGGCTATCGTTATTTCCAATTCAAAAATAGCAAATATTGAGGGCCTGGTTGGCCCGATGCATGCTCACCAGGGTCTAGTACCTAATCCCACAGTGATGAGAGTAAATTTACCTCTTTGACTGTACAGATAATGACAAAGTTAAGTTTTGTTTGCACTAACCCTGATGCTATTCCTTTTTAAAAGTCATAGTGTCCAGTCATTAATAGTCAGATCCTCTGTGGTATCTGCTTTCCCATTTGAATCACAGCACAGGCCATTCAGCACATCATATCTGCTCCAGTTCTCTGAAAGAATTAATAAACTCAATCTATTTCACTACCACTTCCCATAGCTGTGCAATTTCTTTTTATAAAGTTAACTCTGAATCAGCTTCTACCACCCCATTATGTATCTCCCAGACCATAACCAGCTGCTTTAAAATTTCTTACCCAACCACTTAGTGTTTTTACCAAATGTATGTAATTTGGTTACCAATCTGTCCTGCCAGTACAAACAGGTGCCTCCTAGTTATGAATGAATTGCCATTTGCTGGTCATGTGTTGTGAAGCATTATTAAGATTTGGTTATCGAATTAGATACAATCTCAAGACTGCATTTACAGGTACAAGCTCTTTAGAAACTGAATGTTGACAACCAAAAAGCTAAATTGTATCTAGTAAGGTCAGAATAGAGTCTCCCTTTATTTATTCATTGGATATGGGCATGGGTGCCTGGGCCAGCAATTAGCACCCGATCCAAACCGCAGAAGATGGTGGCAAGCTGCTTTCTTTAATCACTTCAGTCCCTTTGGTGTAAGTAACCCCACAATGCTATTATGTCTGTTTAGCCTTGGAGTGTAACAACTGCCTCTGGAGATCCAAGTGTTTCTGTTTCACAAGTTGTTTCAAGTCATCTCAAGTTTGTAATTTATTTTAAGCACATGAAAAATTTGAAAAAAGGTCTTGCATTCACAAAAACTTCCTTTGTGAATTTATTTGGGGTGAATTAATGAACCAGCTTTCGGTAAATCAGTGCAACAAAAACAACATCTTAAAAAGTTCCTCATGCAAGTAACAGCAGGGAAATCACATACCACATGTGTGTACTGCAGCTACCAATGCAGAAAATAGGTGTTTAAATTACAAATGGAACATAGCACATAAATGGCATGTCATTGGATATCTGAGGATTGTACAGTGAATTACCTTTGTCTTATTGAGACATACAAGATTCTGAGGGTTTGACAGGTAAATGTTGAGACATTTCCACAACTGGTGGGAACATCAAATTTGGAGACATAGCAGCACAATAAGGGTACACTCATTTAAAATTGAGATGTGAAGGAATTTCTTCTCCCAGAGGGTAGTGAATATCTGGAATTCTGTTCTCCAAGACAGTTGTGGACACTAGATCATGAAAGTACTTCAAAAGGAGGCAGATAGCCCTCAACTGCTTATTACTTGAAGCATCTGTGAGGAGCTGAGGCAAAAGAGAAACTAAGGTCTGGGTAAAATCAGATCTAAGTGAAGGGCAGGACAGGCTTGAGGAGGTAATTGGCCTGTTCCCGTTCCCATTTCCTTCAGTCATACATTCTTTATGGGCACCTGGGTGCTTGAAAGTTCCCACAAGTTCAGGCCTTTGAGTAAAAAAGACAGTGCTTTTGGGAAGGGTTAGGGGGAGTAGAAGGTGGTGTGGTGGCTCTGAGAGCATGATAAGGGATAGAAGAGAAGATCAGTCACCTGCAATAGTGATTGGGATGGAACCAGTGGATGGGGTTTAGAATGAGTTATTTAACTCTCAGAGTTAGGTGCGCATTACCTACAATCCTGCATGGATTTTTTTGTGATAGGATTCAGGGATATAAAAACATGCCAATGCATCTCACACTTGTTAGCATTTAATCAAAACTCCACAAGAGCCATTTCAAGGCCCTCGTGTGGTGCAGCAATAGTGCCCCTAACCCTGGACTGAGCCGCCCTTGTTCAAGTTCCACCAGCTCCAGAGGTGTGCAACAAAATCTCTGAACAGGTTGTTTACAAAAATAGGTCTTTTAAAATAAAATCATTTCAAGAAGGGCTCTTACGGCACAGACATAAGAGGTAGCGTCCCTACCTCTGAGCCAGGAGGCACCGGTTCACGTTCTACCTGCTCCAAGAAAGGTGTAATAGCACCTCTGAACAGGCTGATTAGAAAATATCCAGGTGTCATTTCTGCATCACAGTATACAACCCCAAAGTTATGGCTGTTCAGCGCGCGCGCGGCGGGGGGGGGGGCATGATTTTTTACATCCAGTTGATAATATCTTTGCTGAATAGCATAGTGGCCGAAAAAACAAAATTTGCCTGAATTATAACAAACAGAAAATGCTGGAGAACTCAGTAGGTCTGGACAGCATCTGTAGAGAAAAACAAAAGAACAGAATATATCAGTCCTGGGCCTGCTATTGTGCCATTGATTCTGAAAGCAAGACATAGTAACAAAATTTCATTTCCAGTTAGGTGCTTCACAGTCTCTGAGACTCGACAGAATTCCACAACTTCAGAATATGACTTCTGAGCTCCATTTTCCTAATATCCCCCACCATCTTGATGGCTTTGCTCTCAGCACAACAGACCCATTTTGTCCTTTTCATATGGAACATTTATGCCCACTTTACATCTCTATCTTTCCTTTACTGCTTTTATCACTGACTTTGTCATTTGTTTTGAGCACGTTCACAATCTGTTCCACTTGCTCCTTCTCCCCCCCAATATTTTCCAGCTCCTTGCAGTTCCAAAGAACAGCCATATTGGATTCAAGATATAAACCTAGTTTCCCTCTCCACAAATGCAGCCAGTCCTGAATTTCTCCAACACTTAGCTTTCATTCCAGATTACTGACAGCCACTGTATTTTGTTTTCACTTGCTTGGAAGATAAACAGTTACAATCAACCTTCTCAACTATCTTGTTGTTGCAGGAAAGAATACACTTCTGGCAAAGGTTACATATATATTTCAGACGTTGAATGATTTAACAATTACATTGAACAGAAAAAGCAGGGATCCTACCATGTTACCAGTCCAGAATGTCACCATGTTTGATCATTTGAAAAACGAGCAGCATTTCTATTCCAATTAAAACTTACATTGATTGCTCAAAAAAAATCAACTTGAATTAAAAATCTGTTTTGCCCCAACTGAAATCATATTCAATCATGTAAAGCAATTTGTTTTCTGCAAAACATACAATACTTGTCACTAAATTAATCTATATTTATTGTCAAGGCAGAAAACAAAGAAATTAGGCTTTTCTTGCCTTGCAGCCTTGTTGCATTAGCTAGATGCAGTTAAATGTTATTTAAAAGAACTGCTCAAAGAATTTATCTTCACTTCAGAAACGAAGTGCTCCTTGATATTTTTATCAGAAGACACAGCAAGAAAACCAGAAATCCCTCTGATGTGCAGACAAGAAAAATTAAGTGGGGGAATAAGCAAATGGCAAATATGTTTAAAACTATTTTGTAAGTGAGAAACTCAGAAAAAAAATCAAGGGACTGTTTAGAGTGAAGACTTGAACATAACATCAGTAAAGAAAAAGCATTGGAGGAATTAATGGAATGGAAACACAGCAAGTGTTCTAGACTTGATATCCTTAACCCTGGTCTTCTAAAGAAGGTGGCTATGGAGATAATAAACAATAGTGATAGTGACAGTTCAAAATTCCCTAGATTCTGGGATTCTCCCAGCAGATCAGAACATAGCAAGTGTGCAGAATATTCAAGGAAAAACGGAAACAAATAAAAACAAATTTAAAAATGTACAGTTGAGTTAACATCACACATTGGAAACATGCTGGAATCCATTCACGTTAAGTGTTACAGCATGCATGGAGTTCATTTTGTCCATTATGACTGTACCAACTCTCCAAGTGAGCATCACAACTTTTTCTGCCATTGATAGCCTTGCATTTTGTTTCTATTTATCAAAGGAGCGGTTACAGAACACTTAGAAAAGCATATTAGACAGAATCAACATTATCTTATGAAAGGAAAATGGTATTTGACAAACCTATTAACTTGTGTGAGGATATAATTAGCACAGTAGATAAGAGGGCACGAGTGGATGCAGCATATTTAGATTTTCAAGAGGCATTCGATAAGCTGCCAGGTGGCAAATGCAACAAGAATGCTCCCAGTGACTGGGAGTCCAGAAGGAGGGGTCAAAGATTAAAGATGTAGGCAGGCCCTTTAGGACCGAGACAAGGAGATTTTTTTTTCCATCTAGAGTGTGATGAGCCTGTGAAATTCTCTGCCACAGAAAGCAATTGAGGCCAAACACATGTTCCAGAAGGAGTTGGAGTAGGTCTTAAGGCTACAAGGGTTAAAGGATATGGGGGAAAACAGAGCAGGGTATTGAGTTCGATGATCAGCCACCATCATATTGATTGGCAGAGAAAGCCATGGCCTACTCCTATTTTGTATGTTCTTGCACAAAATACCAGTTCACGGAGTTTGTTGTGTGGAGGTGACATGTTAGAATGGATAGAAGATTGGCTAAAGAACAAAAAACAGTAGCAATGAAAAAAAGGACACTTTCAAGTTGGTAGGTTGTCACTAATCAGATATCGCAAGTTCAGGGCTGACTGAGGTCTCTACCAGCCAGAATCTTTATTAATGACTTACATTAGGGCTGAGTGTAATGTACCCAAGCTTAATGATGCTATAAAGCTAGATGAGAAAAGTAAACTTTAAAAGCAGAGTTTGCAAAGGTACGTAGAAAAGTTAAATACACAGCAAATGTGGTAGGTGGAGCATAAAGTGAGAAAATGCAAAAGAATCGCAAAAACTGAACTTTTTTTAAAGCTGTGGGAATCTTTCAAGTATTCAGAAGGATTCAGCTGTCCTTACACTAAAAGGAAGTTAGAAGGCATGTACATTAGTAATTAAGAGAATAGAAGGCCTTTAATACAAGTGCAAATGGAGTGCAAGTATTAGAAATTTTACAGGGCTTCTGGAGGACGACATGAGAAGTATTCATGTAATTTGTATTTCATACTGGATAGGGGATATACTTCCCTTAGATAGATTAGAACAAAGGCTCTGTAGGCTGACTGCTATGAGAAGGTCGTCATGTGAGAAGAGATGGAGTCGAAAGGACCCATATAGCTGAATGAGATGATCCACTGAAACACAGAACAGAATTTAAATTAAGACGGCAGGGAGCCACACCCCCAATGTCTGCCTCCAAAATCTGCAGCAGACCTGATCTCCGATGGTCCTGGGGAAATGAATTAGTTGTTAATTAGCAACAGGAATTCCTGGCTCTGGGGCTTCAGTGGGGACATTTAGTTGCTCTACCTCCCCTACTAGGCAGAAATTCTGTTCCTAGATATGCAGGTCAGAAGCTGGTGACACTCCAGTACCAGCAGCATCATGTCTTCGGCAAGAATTGGCCAGGGTTTTGCGTTCAATATTAGACTGCTGGAGAAAGCTAAGAAAGGGCGGGTTAGAGGGTCATGAACGTAGTGTCACTGACCTAAAGGGCACAGGAATGACTCTCAGCACGCATGCATACACACCCCTCCCCATTCTCTCCTCCCCACAATGGAAATATCAGCAATGGTGGTATGAGGCACTTAGGTAGGCAAGGGCATCCATTGGTAAATGCGCAGGAAGACTGTTTCCCTAATAAGTCTAGATCATGGGGCCACGGTCTCCAAATATGGAGTCAACCATCTCATACATTGATTGTGTAGGTTGATGAATTTTGGAATTCTTTACGCAAGTAGACTATAGATGTTCAGTCAGTCACTCAATACATTCAAGGCTGAGTGTCAACATTTGAATAGCAAAAGGATACTGGGATTAGGTTGGAAAATGGAATTGAAAGTGAAGATCAACCATGAACATTATATAAACCAAGTGAGGAACTAAATAATCTTTTCCAGTTACTATTTCGTGTCTTTTGTACACAAAGCATTTAGAACTTCTCTGGATGCCATATCATGGAAAATAAAAGTGAACTCCCTCCCTCTGGAGACTGGGTTGAAACTTGCCCGACTTAAATTACAAAGCTAAAAAGTGGTCCCAAATCTATTGTCACACTACTTGAGTGGTCAGAACGGTAGCTGCTATTTTCATGTACTTGGATTTTTTTAAACCAATTAACTCTGAAGATTGATCCCCAAGAATAACAGGAAGGAACCCTATTCCTTGCAACAGATAAACATGCTCAGAAACTCAGAACTGGATGTATATATCCGTCAAACTTCAGCTAGGTAAGACTAACCACATCAAGATGACCATCTGGGCAATCAATCAGAGTTATTCTGAGCAAAGAGAAACTAATGCCCTGAACACACGGTGGGAGCATAACAACACTGTTCAAATACGAGCCAGATTTATGATCTTATGTCCAATTATTTTTCTTCTGCTAAGTATTAATCGACTTATTGGAGTTTCCACCATTAGTAGTCACCCATTGATATTTCACCCAAATGATCACTATTTACCTGACCCAGGGTGGCAGGTGTTGACAGGTTTGCTGACAACAGAGAATATCTCAGCGGATCTCAAATTTGCTCTTAGCTTGTGGGCACAGACTGTCTAGACTGCAAATCAAGAGCAGGCATTTTAACTGATTCTAGCTTGCTTGACCCAGACGCTTTGAGCCTGATTGTACTTCCTTACCAATCAAGCAGAACTGAATGGAGACAAAACTTAGAACCTGCCTGGTCTTCATGGTACAGACGAAACACCACTGCAGCTTCAGCCACCAGCTGAGCCCTGTCTTTGCCAGGTGTCCTTAAACAAAGTAAGACAGTCATTCCATCTGAGCTGGATTCAGAAGTTTAGACCCAGTCACCGAGAAAACAAACTACAACATATCTCACTAAGACTTCCAAAACGTAAGAGAAAATCTGCTAATTTAAGAAGTGCATTAAAAGAAGAACCGTGGAGGGGGGAAAATAATACTGTTTACAACATACAACAGATTCAGCCATATTATGAATGCTCTGTCTCAACTCTATTCACCAGGCTTGGCTGCATACCTCATTAGATCCTTAGCATAAAAAAAACCTATCAAACAGTTTTAAAATTTTCAATTGATTGAAACAGTCTTACTGGTGAAAGAATATTCATTAAACAAAGGAAAACAAGGGTATTAGCAAACAGCTAAGTTATATTTGATTTTTATTATTGTTTAGGGGATAGGGAATACGCCCACTGCCAATTATCGAATGCACAGTTCTGAAATGGGTCCTTGCTACTGCATAGTTAACTTTTTTTGGCTCCAAAGTTGGTGACTAATAACGGGATCTGTATCTGAGCTATCCTGCTCAAAATGAGAACACAACACATATTGTTTCTTTGTGGTTTGTTTATTTCTTTAACTGGAAAGCTGTCAAGTGATTGAAGACCAGCATTGTGTGGCAATTCCACGCCCACCATCTGTAACAGAAGCTATTGATAGTTAATAAAATCAACTACGGAGCAGGGGAAGAACAAAACAAAAATCAGTGATATTTAGGTACTTACCCCAGCATCCTAAAAAACACGGAGTGCTTTAACAGAAAAAAAAGTAACAAGTGAAAAGAAATTACGCACTTCCAGTTTACGCTCCTTCTCTGCTAGAATTTCATTTTGACTACGGATGTAATCAGCCAGCATTCGTGCCAACTGCTTGCGATCTTCCAGTTCTGCAGCCAGTCTGCCATTGTAGTCTGCCAAGAGCATGCAGGCCTCATCCACAGTTTTGGAAAGTCTGTCTGCCGACTCTTTGTCTAAATTGGAACCATAAACCACATATTACATCCAGGAGAAATTTTTACAACCATTTCTTCATTTGAAAATTTCAAAGCAAGCAATTTTGTATCTATGGAAATTTGCTACTTGCCTGTTATTTTATCTAACAGAGAAACATCTTGAACTTCTGGTGGCAATGATGCAATCTTCTGTCGAACAGCTGCATCACCAGAAGCTGCATTTTCTAGCTCTTGCAATGACTTAATTAGATCCTCAGTCTGACACACAAACAAAAAAAAAATCAGATAAACGACGGTGTTGCTTGAATCTCATATTGGCACTCTTTGGCAACTGCATAGCTTTGCAAATAATATTTGTTAAGGCTGTTTATACAAGTCCAAAATTCTTGTGAGGTGGAGCACACAAGTACTTGTAGAAAACTGAAAATCTCATTGAATTGGCCTTTTATGATCAGTGCACTGCTCAAGGTAGTGGTAGAAAATACAATATACAGCTCAACTGTGAACTGTGCAATTCTACGTAACTTGACATATCAGATTAGAACTGCTTTGAGGAGGACAGGCTAGAAAGGGGTAAAAGCAATAAAGACAGATGTACAAATATTATAACTCAATGCAAAAACATCACAGCAAATTAATTTCTATGTTTCACTGCCACGTTGCCATTAGAAATATTGCTGATTAAAAACATAATACAGGATATCAATAACAGAGCCTGTTGGTTTAATAGTAATGGTTTTCAATTCGTAGCAAATTGCAATGCTGTTAAAATACAAACACGTCATCTATAAATAGCTTGAGGTACTGCTTTACAAATATTATCAAATGCCCACAAGTCACTTTACTGGACTGTAATTAGTTTAAATTCAAAAGAGAAATTAAAAAAAATTATTACATACTCATGGGGGGACGGTGGCACAGTCGTACTGTCACTGGACCAACAGTCCAGGGGCCCAAACTATTGCTTTGAAGATACAAGTTCAAATTCTATCATGGTAGCTCGTAGAATTTAAGTTCACTAAGTAAATACGAAATATACAGCTACTCAGTAATGGCAGTGACCAGAAAAGCATCATCAATTGTTGCAGAAACCTATCCAGTTCACTAATACCCTTCAGGATAGGAAGGTGGCCATTGTCTCATCATGTTGGACTCAAAAAGTTAACACTTTCTCTCTCCAGATGCTGCCAGACTTGCAGAGTTTCTCTAACACTTTTTCTATTTCCAATCTCCGGCATCCACAGCACTTTTCTTTTATATTAGTCTAGAATTCTTATCTGATCTACTCTACATCTGACTATAAACTAAGAACAATGCCTTCTGAAATAGTCAAGCAAGTCACTCAGTTTAAGGTCAATTAGGAAGAACTTTTTTTTAAATCTTACACAAGTTATTTATTTTCTGCATGGCAGGGTAGAGGAGGAGGAATTAACATACCAAAACAGTTTATTTTATGGGAAGCAAAGAGAGAAAGCATTTTACAGTTCTCAAGGATGCAATTAGCTAAAGAGAAGATCTGTTGTGAACTGAGTGATGGGCATTTGGTAATATTTGCAAAGCAATACCTCAAGCTATTGTACAGGCAATATTTGTATTTTCACTTTGACAGCACTGCATTTGTCATCATCTGAACATCAGATTTGATTTGTTTTTTGATTTCAAAATTTATCCAGTGCTTTGACTCAGTTTTAAGTATATTACACAGTCAACAAACAGACCAGGACTGCCCAAATACTCCATTACATGATGAATAACAGCACAACACAGGACAGTATCAGTAACAGTATCTGTGGAAAAAAAATAACTTGCAACGCATGACTGGGAAATTCTGTGGCCAGTATATAGATTCATACAGTAGTCAAAATTTGGCTAGTGAGAAAACCATTGAAAGAATTTTGCCAAATACATTAATCTTCAAAATAAACAAATATTGATGAATAGGGCTCAAGATAAATAAGAGGGATTAAAACAACTCAGAGCGCTTCCCCAAAAATACTTCCTGGTAGGGAATTAGGAAACCTCTAACAATGTGCCAAAACTAATACTAACATTTTTTTTTAAAAAGTTGGTAACAGACAATTTACCTGTCCGTGTAGTTAAGTCAATGTTGAATGCCTTTTAACTTAATTTGTATCCAAGGTAGATAAAGGTAAAGGAAGTTCTGGTTGAATACAACAGAGAACAAGTTTCAGAAATATTCAGCCTAAATAAAAAAATGTCTTTTGATATTTGATCAAGTAGTTCATTGAGATATATCACAAATAAATAGCTATAAAACAAAGATCATTGCAGACTCCTCAGTCATGTGTAGCACACAGCATGAAATTAACTTGGCAGAAGGTAAACTCTAGAAATGTTTATATCTGTAACAGATCAATTTGTGGTCATTCATGAGGGCAAACAGACCTGTCAAATTATTCCTGCTATGAATTACATGGATCTGTGTGCAGCAGAGAATGCAGCATAACAGCTATTCTATGATAATACACTTAACACATGCTTTTACAGTGCTTACAAAATCTTTTATAAATTTTATTCAAGTTTCATCAAATAAAATCTGATTATCCAAATCAGCTTTTCCTCCCTTTTCCTGATGTGCTTCCACTGACACCAAACTGAACTTGACTGCGGATAATCAGCAACGATAACAAGCAAGGTCGCTACCAAGAAGTCTGATCCTGTTCCTCTACTTCGTGTGAAATCATGGAAATGTGCCTGACAGATAAGTTACTGGGCAGCAGTGAAGGGCAGGAAACTTGGAGCAAAATATGGAACCTCTCTAGTCCACTATGACAAGACCAAATACAACATTCAAACTGCTGCTCTGAGATTAACAAACTCAGCACTAAAATTTATCCCAGAACATCCTGTGCCCTCTATTTCTAGAAGCATTACAAACTGCTCAATCAACTACTCAAAGGTGATAGTTAGCACTTAAACAAAAAAAAAGCCAGTTGTATTTTGTCTTCCTGACAATGAAACAGCCATGACGAGTGATTAAATCCACCTTCAGCTAAGATATCTTTCATTTTTACTGCACTGAAATACACTAGAATAAGATTCTGTTTTGGTGAAATGCAGCTGCCAATGTAAACCTCAAAGCTTTATATGATCAATAATCACTGATTGGGCCAGCATCTAATGAGATTTGATGTACTATTACAAATTGGACACAGAATTTCCTAGTGATGACCTGCAAATTACTGCGTAGCAAACTTTCAGTCATGACATCACAAAGTGTATTCTTCTGGGAGTCAGTTAACCTGCAACAATGCAAAGCAAGAAGTACCCAAAAGAATGGCACCACAAACAGCCACAGACTACTGGCTATCAATTCACTGGAATTTTGTTCTGGTTTGGGTTTGTTATCAATGTTACTTTAATTTGAAGCAACAGTAACCAAATTCCAGGGATTGATTACAATCTTGAATTCTGACCAGTGGAGCTCATCTGACAAAAATCCATAGGTTTTCAGAAATGCACAACTATATGCATTAGTCATTTTATGTTAAATAACCTGGCAATACCTCTGGTGGTTCTTTAGGCGTACTGTTGGAGAGATAGTCATCATCATCCTCCTCCTGTATTTGTTCAAAGGTACGTTTCTTGGCCTTTTTCTCTGTTACTTAACAAGCAGTAAAAGACAAATGTAACATTTATTTTGAAAAGTCAAGAATTAAAACAGAAGTCCTTGTGCCTTCCGCTGCCAAGGTCTACATATTTACACTTACAAAGAATTTGTTTAAGCTGATCGATGAAGTTGTTTTCATAAACCATCCTCTCTTGCCAAATAGCTAACACTCTTTCCAAGTGCTTCTTACAATTTTCATCAGATTCACTGTCAAATAAGAAAGCAACATGCAGTTAGAGTCAATTTCACCTCCAGATTTGTGCAACATGTACTGTTACACAGGAATTAAACTGGTCTACAACATTTATTTCAGTGGATATGAGCAAAGAGGGAAACAACACATTAGTACAAAGGTAACAGATAAAACAACTAAAGCTATTTAATGTGTCTGACCTCATCTTTTGGGATACTAATCCTCTCTCATTACAACATCTGCGAGTTCCTTAATTCAGTCCTACGTCTATTCTCAACTATCATCCCCTGAACACATTCCAGCTGCTGACTGCTATTAAGGAAATACAAGACGATATTCTCTCCACAGTTTTGCTCACTACTTGTAAAAATTTTAAACCATTGTTACTTCCCTCTCTGTCCTTCTAACTGCCTGTTTTGTCTTGAATGGTCTCCCTTGAATCATTTTTTTTCAAAGGTTGAAGGGCTCCATTGCATCTAAACACATAAAACAGTCCCTTCACCTAACAATTCTTCATCATTTTCCTGTGCATTACCTTGTGCTATCAACTGTGTCTCAAGGTCCCACACAATATCAGAACATGGACAGGAGGGCTCTGAGTTCTGGCCGATATTTAGACCTTGTTACCATTAAGAATTGGTGAGGTGATTGTTTCTCACTGACCTACTTGCACAACTTGACTGTTGTGCTTCCCTCCGTTATACATCATTTTTAGAACATTACAGACCATAAATATTATAGACCCTAAAATAAACAGAAGAATCAGGCCAAATGGCCCACTGAATCTCTCCGTCATTTGATCATGGCTAATATACTTTGTCACAATGAATGCAATTTGCTTAAAATCCCAGTGTTTTTCCACTGGCTACACATATCATGGAAATGCACGATGCAAAAAGAAAATGCACAGCAGTCAAACAGTAATTCCAGACCAAACTCCCACAGGATAAACAAACTAATTTATTTTAGCATTACATTTAATTTGAGGACCCATTATTCGAAGCAACTGACATTTCACAAAGCTCTCAAATATAGCACATACATGCAAAATATAGCAGAATTAAAAGGTGCATTAATGAAGAATTTATCATTAATATACAATCAGTCTACTTCGGTATACTTTTCCATACACTAGTTACAGACTTCTGCACACCTCGACTACACAATGCCTTTCAAAACAATGCAGGTCAAGTAGCCAAGACAGGCAGACAGTTTGGTTCTGCTGTTAAGGCAATGGTATAAAGGAAGCCAGTTTGTTAGGAATAATACCACTTATTGCCAGTAGGTGGGCTCTTGCATTGAGAATACTGTGTTGAATGAAGTTCCTTCCAAGAACAGATCCCAAGAGTCTTGGTTATTCTCCAGGCGTTGACAAAAAAAATGACTCCATCAAAACAGACAGCTTCAAACCCAAACTTTATTTAAGGGAAATTAAAATCAAGTGATGGGCTATCAACAGAAATTGCTAGAAAACCTCAGCAGGTCTGGCAGCACCTGCAGAGAGAAAGCAGAGTTAACGTTTCAGGTCAAGTGACCCTTCCTCAGAACAGGTGAAATGCATCCTTAGATCACGCGCGCTGAAACGTTAACTCTGATGTCTCTCCACAGCTGCTATGCTTTTGCCAGCAAAAGCTGTTTGTGTTTCTGATTTTCAGCATCATGGGGGTTCATTCTGGTTTTATTTGGTGGGATATCAACTTTTCTCCCTTATATATTAGCCCAGGAATCTGATAGAAAGCCCAATGTAACTTCTCAGTTTGTTAAATTTGGCTTCCAATTGGCTTGTTGCTCAGGACCAGTAGTGCTATCCATTTTAGCACTGTCAAATTCCCCAAAAAAGACAGAATTACTTGATTCTTCAAAAACATTTGGATGTTAAGTGATTACATTGGTTATAACGTAGTATAAAAATCACCAGGGATTATTTTGCATTCAACCTTTCTTTCCTGGTGTCACCCAAATGAAGCTCCATGACTATTGCATACAAGGAAGGAAATGAAAGTTATCATTGTTTGGTACACCTGTGCAATAAAGAGGTGTGCTGGAGTTGTTAATGTATGCTGTGGATGTGTCATTCATAAGAGGGCAATTTTTTTCTTAAAAATACATTAACAGGACTTTGGAAACAAGGTCAGCAGTTATTGCCCACTCCCAACTTCTGCCTGGGGTGGGGGTCTTATGTACTGCTTGTTGGCTATTAGCTCTGTACACATCCAACCAAATGGAGAATATGCCCTCATACTCCTGACAGGCACCTTCTTTACTTCATAAAGAACAGGAAGGTGTTCAGGAGAGGAGTTCAGTGCTACAGGATTCTTGATCTTTAACCTGCTTTAGTAGACACTATATTTATACTGTTAATCTTGTAAAATCGCAGATCTATGACAACCCATAGATGTGAAGGTAGAGATTACAGCAATGACAATTTTGAATTCCAGCGGAAGCAGTCAGATTTCCTTCAATTGGAGATGGACAATGTCTGCCATGGATATTGGTGATACAAATGGCAAACAGTTCTTGCCAACTAACCCCCAACTCTGAATGTTATCCTAGTCTTGCAATATGAACTGTCTCAATATTAGACAAGATGCCAGAGATGAACAGAATGCAGTTCATCACTGAGCATTCGATTTCTGATATTTATAAAATGAGGGAGCATCTTTAAAGCAGCAATTGAAGTAGCCTTGGCCCATAACCCTGTCCACAGAAACTTTCTGGTAATGTGCTGGATTGGGCACAGGCAATTGGGCAAAAATGTAAAATAATCATAACCATTTCCTTCCTGTTAGGTGTGACTCCGACAGGTGGAAAGAACCTGCCCCCCACCCCTCCTATTGTCATGCCAGATTCTCACCAACTTCAATTGTACAAGATCTCCATGTTGTGATTACGGCCAGACACCTGGCTGTTCTAGGCAGGATACCCCAAGCGTGAAGCATCTGGTTAACTGGCTCCTCTTCATTCACCTGCCTCCTCAATCAGTTGCAAAGTTATTTTTTAAAAAAAACATCACTTTTATCATAGATGTCTCTCTCTCTCAAACACAAGTGAACTGGTGATAAAAAGGGCCAATTTAAATCAGGCTTTCTTGAATTAACAGTAGAAGTTTATTATTTAAACACAAAATTAAAATCATACAGATTAGAAATAAGAGACAAGTACAAAAGAAATTTTTTTAAAAATACATACACAGATCAGTCTCAGTTATTCAGAGAGCAGTTACATGAATGCTGCAGAGTAGATTACCAGTCTCATTGACGTTGGTAGGTGAACAGTTGGCTTCATAGTCCTTGGTTTGATTGGTCGAGACTCATTCTTTATGCCTCTCGATAGTGACTGAATTTCAGAATTCAAGGCAAGCAAGTCTCCCTTCTAGTTGGTTTGCAGCACTCAGGTAGCATGCAAGTGCTGAAATTCAGGCTGGTACACTTGTCTACTCCTCTCGTATTGAAGCTAGCTTTTTAAAAAAGTGTTCTGTGAACTCCAGGACAGTATATCAGACATGCCTGCAAGAAGTGGTTTTCATATGAAGCGGAAATTGTCGTCTCTTCTTCTAAAGTCTCTCCTGACTTCAGGTTTCCTCAACAGTTTTCCTGTATAACTTTTCAATGGCTTCATGCAAGACTTTGCCAGACACTGAATTTATACCTGCAGGTATTTTTTCCCCTCCCACAGCCATTCTCTTTGTTTAAAAGATGATTCTAGTATTAATAGGAAACAATACTTTGGGGCTCTGATGTATCATAATACTACACTTAGTCAAATGCTGGCTTGATATCAAAAGCAGTCACTCTCATTTTATCTCTGCAAACCCAATCTTTTTTCCATGTTTGGAAGAAGGCTATAATGAGATCTGGAGACAATTGGTCCAAAGTCAGCACAGGTGAGTAGATTGTGGAATAAGGGCTACTTGACACGCAAAAGATGTCAGTAACAGTTTTAATTGGATTTGTCCTGTTTTTTGAGAATAGGCCATATTTAGATAATGTTTTTATTTTATCAGGGAGCTGTCAGTATCGTACTTTACTGAGCAGTTCGCTACTGCAGCATGCCTTTGGCATTATAGCCAGTATGCCTTAAATCAGTGCACTCAGTAATTTCCTGATATGTAGACTGAATTGGTTGAAAGCTGACTTGTGTGCACAAAGCGAACTCAGAAAGAGACTGAAATTAATTATTCACTCTGCAATTCTGGCTGAAGACGGTAACATACAACCTCAGCTCTGTCTCTAGTACTCACTCTGCTTCCACTCTCTCACACAAAATGAAACATGCACCTGACACCAATGGAAGCCATTTTTGCATCAGATTGGACCAAGTCAGGTTAAGACTACTGTAGTAGTATACCAGATTCAACAGCACTTATCGTTCCTCAACTATAAACAGCAGCAATGCTGTTTAGCAGTCTCCCAAACGGGACAGCACAAAAGCAGCCCTGAGCAGTGTAATATCAGTGATAGAAGGCCACGGAAGAGGTTTTTAAAAGGAACACAAATAAATAAGTGAGCTTTGTTAGCAGTTTGAGTGGGTCAGGGAGAAATATGAACTAAAGAGAGAGCATTGAGCGAATACAGGCATTTACCGAAAAAGAAACCAAGAACAGTTTGGCCAAGTGAAGGCTAAACTGGATACCCAGTGGAGATTCAAGTACCTGTAAGATGGTTTGGAGTGTAAAGGATTAAATCCTTATGTAAAAAGACTATTTCAGCTAGTTCTTGAAAATATAAAAATGTTATTTTATGCGTGTAATAAACACTGATGTTCTTTTATTAAAAAGTACATTGTCAACATCTTAAAAATATGTTCAGTGACTGATCACCACAGTAAGTAAACCACGAAAGTAAAAAGAAGAAACAGCTTACAGGTCATTCAACTAGGTTTCACCCTGGGATTATTCAGTGTAAGTCAAAGTAGCAGAAACAGAAGTTGCCATTTAAAAAAACATGGGTCGCAGCTTATTATTGGAAAGTGTAGAATGTAATGCTGAGTCTAGAAGTTTGTAGAATGACTAATCAAAGGATGAAGTGCTGTTTTTTTTAGGAATACATTGAGCTTCATGGGAATAGTCGAGGAGGCAGAGAACACAGGAGTCCTGAGAAGAATGGCATCTGGGAAATAAAACAACAGGCCTGGGGAAGCTCAGGCCATTTGCTGCCAATTGAATTGGCTGCCAATTGAATTGCAGTGTTTGGCAAATTAGGTATCCAATCTGCACAAGGTGAGCCTCCATTCAGATTAATGCTGCAAATTATAATTACAGTAGGTCAAAAGAGATTAAATTGACAGTTCACCTGCAAGTACTGTTTGGGGCTCTGGATGTCAGGAGGTTTTATACCCACAGTGAGCGAATGAAAAGGAAAAGGAAGTGGGGCAAACAGCACATTCAGACTGGAGATGATGCTTTGGAAACAACAATCACGTTGGATGCATCAGAAGTGGCAAAAAAAAAAATGCTGCACATGGAGGATTGAGGTATGAAAGCTCGGAGCAAGGATCATATTGGTTTGGGACAGAGAGAACACAGAAAATGTAGTGAACATGGTGAGGAGCCCAGTGAATCATAATTGGAGTGGAATCCTCAAATGGAGAAGAGGCAGATTCAAAACACTTGTATGAAAGATAGTCTATTAAACCTAGTATTTAAAGGCCCATAAATGGCTACTTGTCTTGGACTCCACGTCTTTTGGAATTTTCCATAATGATTTGGTGGACAAAGATGTACAGCAGAGAAATAGACCCTTTGGTCTAACTTGTCCATGCTGACCAGATATTCTAAATTAATCTAGTCCTGTTTGCCAGCAATGGTCCATAGCCCCTAAATCATTCCTATTCATGTACTCGCCCAGAGGTCTTTTAAATGTTGTTATTGTACCAGCCTCCACTAGTTCCTCTGGCAGCTCATTCCATACACACACCACCCTCAGCATGAAAAAGTTGCCCCTCAGGTCCCTTTTAATCCTTTATCCTCCTTGACAAGTGGAACAAATGTTATATCAGAACGTGACATGAGGGTGAATGCATGTGAACTGTTCCCACTCAAGACATAAAAGTTACGGTTTGCGATTCTTTCCCTTTTCATAATAGCACCTCCTGCTGCACAGATACAGTTGCATCTTCACAGACTACAGTAGTGGGTCAGTCAGAATAGATTCTGGTTGCTGCTTAGGAAGAGTAAAGAGGAGTGTTAGACTCACCTGGTTACTTGCTGTTACAGAACCAGTCAAGATCAGTATCTTACTTCTCATGAGGTAAATTTTATACAGCACATTATTAGCTGGTTTCCTTAAAATTCAGTTTCACAAACAAATTTTTGTTCAAATACTTTCCTTTTTCTTTCCTCTAGCAGCTCTCAATGCTGTGGTGCAAGTCCATGACTTTGTAGTATTCTTACCACTCCCAGTGCAGCAGAGAAGCCACAGTGCAGTAGCAGCAAGACAGAGGTTGCAAGGGTATTAAACCTTCAGTGGGAAGGATAATGAGAGGTTGAATTTAACAGGACTAATTTATAAAAGAAGCTTCTTAAAAAGGTTTGGGAAGGCAGTTTGCTTGTTGATAACAAATTTTGAGCAAAACCCAAATAAAATTGGAGAACTCTTTAGAAAAAAAGTAGGGAACATTTTCAAGGATGGTACAGTTGCCAGAACAGACAGCCCAACAATCAGTTTAGACCAGAAGAAGTTTTTTCAATATTTGGCACATGTTTACTGAAGTACACTTCTAATTAATTTATTTCCATTTAGTTTATTTTTTAAAAAAAGACATCTCAACTTCAAGACACTCAAGGTAGAAGAAAAATAGCTCCCCACTAGGTTTTGCCCTTGTTGGTTAGACTGTTATTTTTAAGTGCATATTCTATTGCTTTGAAAAAAAAACATTGATTCTCTAAAACCTAATTGCTCAGACATCCTTTAGAAGTGACTGCGCAGATATTTTTCAAAGAGCAAAGAGACTGCCTTTCAGATAAAAAGTTGGAACACAACCTCAATATTTCAGAATAATTCCTAATCAGATAACTTGATTATTACAGGCATTTAATATCTGAAGTGGACAAGTTATTAACAGAACTCTGGATTGGCAGATTTGCAGTGAATAGATTTAGTACCTTGAAACATGTGAAAACGCATCCACCAAAACTGGAGCAAAATCCTTGGTAAATTCTGGTCCCTTTTTCTTACTGTTCTGGATCACGTCATTTGCCAGATAAAGAAAGGTCAGTTTTCTACTTGGTTTAGCTGTGGACAAAAATTGGAAAAAAGTCAAGAGATCTAGTGTTATTTAATATTTGTCAATGGGTTGTAGTTTTTCACTAGAAAAAATAAAAAGCTGAATATTTTCTTCAGTTTGTGTATTCATTTCAAAGAAACACTCGTGGATTGAGCATTTTAATATTCTGACACTCCAGCTAAGCTGCATACAGAGAAATGGGAAACAATTTTTTATTTATATAGTACCTTCACAGCCTTGTGATGTCCTAAAGCATTTCACTTTAATTAGTACTTTTGCTCAACGGTGTTTCAATGCAGAGGAGCAGCCAACTTACATGGAAGGTCCACAAATATAGAACACAGAACTGTACAGCACACAATATCATGACAAACATGTACTGACCTAAAAGTATCTTAAACACCCTTATCATACCTGCCTCCACCACCATCCCTGGCAGCACATTCCAGACTCCTATCACTTGCTGTGTTAAAAAAAAAACTTTCCCCCTTTCACCTTAAAAGCATGCCCCCTAGTTCTAGGCATTTAAACTCTTGGGGGAAAAAAAGAAGAGATTCTGACCATCAACCCTATCAATGCACCTCATAACTTTGAGATAACAAGGAGCAGAGCTGAATGAACACAGCAGGCCAAGCAGCAAAGGAGCAGGAAGGCTGATGTTTCAGGCCTAGATCCTTCTTCAGAAATAGGGGAGGGAAAGGGGGTTCTGAAATAAATAACGAGAGAGGGGAAGCAGATAGATGATAGATACAGGAGAAGATAAGTGCAGAGGAGACAGACAAGTAAAACAGGCAGGGATGGAGCCAGTAAAGGCGAGTGCAGGTGGGGCGTTAGAGAAGGGATAGGTCAGTCCAGGGAGGACAGACAGGTCAAGGGGGCGGGATGAGGTTAATAGGTAGATGTGGGTGGATAGGTGGGAGGGCAGACAGGTTAGGGAGACGGGGACGAGCTGGGCTAGTTTTGGGATGCAGTGGGGGAGGGGAGATTTTGAAGCTGGTGAAGTCAACATTGATACCATTGGGCTGCAGGGTTCCCGAGCAGAATATGAGTTGCTGTTCCTGCAACCTTCCGGTGGCATTGTTGTGGCACTGCAGGTGGCCCAGGATGGACATGTTGTCTAAGGAACGGGAGGGGGGAGTTGAAACGGTGCTCGACTGGGAGTTGCAGTTGTTTAGTGTTATAACTTTGTAGGCTTGTATCACGTCTCCCCTCAGCCTTGCATGATGTGGCATGGTCTTTTTGTTTTTCTAGTCTCTCCTTAAAGTTCATATCCGCTAAGTTCATGCTAAACAGTACCTTCTCTCTATACAACAATGTAGTGCCTGCTCACTCTAAGCGTTCATGAGCTGGAACATGGCTTGAAACCACAACCTAAGTTCAGAGGGAAGAGTGCTACACTAAACAGGATTTCAATGGTATCAGAGATAATAGGAACTGCAGATGCAGTAGAGTCCAAGATAAAGTGTCGAGCTGGATGAACACAGCTGGCCAAGCAGCATCTTAGGAGCAAAAAAGTTGACGTTTCAGGCCTAGACTCTTCCTCAGAAATGAGGGAGGGGGAATGAGGGTTCTGAAATAAATAGGGAGCGAGGGGGAGGCAGAAGCCTCTTCTAGGGATGCCTAACCTGAAGCAGTTACCCTCCTCCCTCCAGACAAACCTCAGGGGACCGCTCTTCCACTGCATTATCCATTTTCGATCCGCCTCCCCCTCTCTCCCTATTTATTTCCAGAACCCTCTCCCCCTCTCACTCCCCCATTTCTGAAGGTAGGTCTAGGCCTGAAACGTCAGCTTTTTTGCTCCTAAGATGCTGCCTGATGTTTTCATCCAGCTCTACACGGTTATCTCAGATTTCAATGGTGTTGAACATAAAGGGGGGAGGGGTTATTTCCTAAACACAGTCAAAGTAACCAAAACCTGGGAGGCAGGGTGGATAAAAGTAATGCCATTTGGATTCTGGTAAAAACAGGAAAGGTCTGAAGCATACTTTCATTAAATCAAAAAGCTGCAAACATTCAGAAAATAAGCAATATTCAAACATTACTATTTTCAAGCTCCCAGTTAAGCAACACTGATTTTTAAATTTCAATGGTCTGACTCCTCACACTCTCTAATCTTCCCCAGCCTGACAACACTTCTATCAAAAATCAGATCTGGTGGAGCTCCAAAACTCCAAGTTTAAAAATAAAAATCACCCCACTGTGCTTTCAGTTGCCAAAGATGTAAACTCTAGAGTTTATTTCCTGAGCCTCTTGTTCCACCTTTAAGGCATTCTGTCTGACCACGCTTTTGCTCATAATCTGCTAATATTCCTTTATAAAAGGCTCCACATAATATTCTGTTCAATGACACTCCCACGAAAGCAGGACACAAAGGGTGCAACATAAATGCAAGTTATTGTTATAATGTAGGTGTTTTTATATAGAAATTATTGGCTGACCACCCACATTGCTGTGGCACGTTTTATAGACTCCTTCCAAACAATATAGTAAATATACATCAAGTATATATGCACATTGCATCCACCACCATTCAGCATGGATTATGATAGTCTAGATTTTTGAATCAAATTTCAGAGTTCAGGCATGAATACAATGAAGGCATTCCAGTGCAAATTCTAGTTTTTCTCCTAGAATTTGAAAGTAAAATTTTGACTTGCTCAAAGAGATTTGGCCCTGCTGTCCATTTACATGGCTGGATGTTATTTGGTCTTGATATACCCCATTTCATGATCTGGCAACGTCTTTGTGTTCTTCCCGCTGGCTTGAGTGATTATTAAAAAATGGTAGCACTGCCCCTAATGATAGTTCCTCTCTCCAAACAAAGCTGTCAGTGCACTGTTTTCATGGACTACAGAGACAAAACAACCAAAGATATAAAGCTCAAATCAAGGAACATATTGTGTACTGTTTAAAAAAGTTCAAAAATAAAGTAAAAGACCATTCTTTCTGCAAGCAAATACAACTACTAAAATTATCCAAGTGTGTTACTTGGTTACTTACTAATTAAAAATGCTATTAGTCATATCTGCATTGTCTATGAACAAAATGATTTAATGCCACTTGCATTTTACAGTCAATACAGTAAAATAGTGAAAGGCTTCAATAGTTGCCATAATCTGGCACATTTTGAATAGTTTAATAAATATGATAGAAGATAATACTGATGGAGAATAGTTTAAGAATTTAAAAAAAACTAAAAAGAGTTCCACGCCAACTAACCAACACCACGTGTGGCACTAACGCTCCATCACCTTGCTGCTGCCTGCACCGGACCCACCACCCTTTAGGCACCATCTCTTCACTGCTGGGCCCACCTCACCGCCTCCAGTCCTGGGTCACATTGCTGACCCCATATTTGCCCTCCAACCAGGAGTCCCCAGTTCTGCTGCCACCTCGATGGTGCCAGCAGGCTAATGCAATGAACAACACTGCTACAACAAGACAGGTCGCACAAACTTAAAACAGATGGTGGCACAAGCTTTTGATTAACGGAATGATCACCGACGTTCACTGACACTGATTGAGAATGTAGTGGGCAGATTAGCTTCATGTAGCTTTGAGAAGGTGGCCAGTAAAACCACCACTGTAGGAGTTTCTAAGGGTAATATCACTGCCAAAAATTATTTTCAGATACTTTATCAAAGACGTCCCTTCCATCATAAGATCAGAAATGGGGATATTTTTTATCATTCTTTCAGAAATGCCGTAGCCTGTGCCCAAATGTAGCAAGTTCGAGACAAAATTTAAGCCTGGGTTCACAAGTAGCAAGAAACACTTGTGCCACCCATTGCCAGACAATAGCCTACAGTCAAGAGACAATTCAATTACCCCATGGCAGTCAATGGCATTGCTGAATGCCCCCGGGGTGGGGGGTGTTGTTGTTAAACCATTGACCAGAAACTGAACTTGACCAGCCATGCAATTCTGCATCTTACAAGGCTGAAAATTCTCTGGTGAAATACTCATCTCCCAACACGTCAAAGCCTACCTAATGTTTACAAAGCATAAGGAGTGCAATACAATAATTTCCACTTGCCCATATGAGTGCAGCTTCCAGAACAAAGAAGTTTATATGATTTACACCTCAATTAACACATTCTACATGCAGTCCCTTGACCACTGTCGCATTGTGGTAGTCATGTGTATTGTCAACAAGATGCAATGCAATAAAACTTGCTAAAACTTTTGAGGTAATGCCTTTTAAATGCTTGACTAAAAGAACTCTCAGACCTATTATTGCATCATGTAGTTTGCTTTCAGCACAGACTACCCATTCTTTGCTACTCTCAGCTCTCTACCACTTATTCAGCTTCTCTCCTGTTCTAGCCTGCCATCCATAGTCCACTAATCTACCAACAGCAATCATCTCTCTCTCTCTCTCTCTCTCTCTCCCACCACTCCACCGTGGGTGTCTGCTTAAAATCTACCCCCCCAGTCTTCAGCATAAATGCCAGCTTTTCCTAGTTGCCATCAATTTTGAACACTCACCTGACTCAAAAAATTAACTCTGCTTTCTTCCAGACCTACTGAGTTTCACCAATTTCTGTTTTTACTTTCAAACTCATTACCTCTACGATCTAGAATAGCAAGGACAGCAAACACACGGCACACCATTGCCTGCAAGTTCATCCTCAAACCACATCTTAACCAGACTTAGAATCATAATCATTACTCCTGAACTGTCACAGAGTTAGCACCTCTTGAACACAGTGCTGTTCAGAAGGATGATGGTAGCAGCTATCTTCAGGGATTTAGGGTTGGGCAATACAAACACCTGCCTTGCAGTAATGCCTACTACACCCCAATGGAAAAAAAGTTATAAATAAGAAAACTCAACAGAGCATTTGATAAATTGCATATAAACCAACTTGCTCAAATCTGATATGAAATAAAAGATGAAGGTTGGCAGAGGTGCACCACAATGTAGGGATTGGCAGAGAAATGGAGCAGTGATGACCAACTGAATGGTAGAGCAAACTAGTGGGGTTGAATGGGCTAGTCTTGTTCTTATTTCATTATCTTCTGTACTTTTGGGAGTCTTAATCCATAGATTTGTTTATTCTGTGTAATATTTCCTACTTACAATAGTTCTGCAAAACTATTAGCCTTACCCACTTCATTTGTGAATGTGTGCATGTTTGTATTTACAAGGGGGTGCAGTTTGAATTTATTAAATATTTATTAATTAATAATCCACTGTTGGAGGATCCTTAAAAGGAAATGTTTGTTGTAGTTAGTTTTTAATTTTCTTATTGATGAAAGCTAGTGGTCAAAGTTAGACAAATTGACTACCTGAGTGATTAGACTGGTCACTTAAACATTTGAGACAACTTTTGGAATAGTAGGGCTCAATTTCCAATGCACTTTTCCCATCATGGAAATTAGTGTTTTTGGGGTGATTATATATTCATTCCCACAAAAATGCCAAGTTTTTTTTAAATAAAGTTGCGTTAAATTACACCTATTAGTTATTGCCAATTTAATAACTGTGGTATCTGGGGAAATTAATGCTTTTCTTGTGCATTGTGGATGTGAGTTTATTAAGTTAAATTTCATAGTGGAGGATTTTGAAATCTTTCAATGTTGCTTCAGACAGCAAAAATTCCATATGTCCACACATATACCGAAATATTGCATTAACTAAAAATGAAGTCACGGAGACAAAGACTTAGAAAAAGTAGTCTTCAAGGATAGCCCTTGAAAAACTGTCGTCACCATAGTAGGTACAAAGACCATTCCAGTAACAGCTCTAAATCAGGAGATAAAGAGAGAGGAAAACCTCATGAAATGGAAAATATAACCTAGCATCTGGATGGAGCCTTGAGCTGACAAGTCTTTGGGTCTAGATGGATATCATCATAGAGTTTTAAAGGAGGGTGGTTGGGGAGGTGATTATTTTCATACTAATTTTTCAAATCCCAGAGAGTCAGAAAAGGTTCCAGTTGACTGCAAAGTAGCAAACGTGACCCTTATTCAAGGGAAAAGAAGGCAGAAAGGCCAGCATACTTGACACCGGCCACGGCAAAGGAGCTGGATCATTAAAAGAGGTTATAAGCTTATTAAAGGAAAATAGAAATCCAGGCTTAGAAGGGCAATTTATTAGCGTGGACAGATCATTTTTTGCCTGCCAGCCAAACAGTATACATAAATGAGAATCTGATTCGAATATGTGACAAGTGGAGCCCCATGGCCTCAACATTTTACAATTTACATCAATGATTTGGATGAAGGGAGCAGATGTATCATGGCTAAATTCACAAATAAAACAAAGCTAGGTACAGAAGCCTGTCGTGAAGACATACAAGGCTTGCAGACAGATTGGCTGAATGAGTAGGCAAAATTTGCCAGATGGGAGTATAACATGGGAAGTTGTGAAGTTGTTCATTTTGGCAAAAAAAGCACAGTATTTTTTAAACAGAATGTTTGCAAACACTGAGTCGCAGAGGAATTTAGGTGCTCCAGTGCATGAGTCAGAGTCAGTACAGGGCATTCCATCAGCCTTAGTTATAGGTTATACCTTTCTATGACAAGAGAAACTGAACATAGAAGGATGTTATGCTTTAGTTATGCATGACGTTAGTGAGGTCACGTCTTGAAAGCAGTGTGCAGTTTTTGTTTACTTATTTAAGAAAGAAGATAAATGCATTCAAGCAGATTTACTGCTCATTTCAGGTATAAATATAGTATACTGCAGGAGGATAGACTGAAAGAAAGAAGACTGGGCCTGTGTCTGCTGGAGGAGTGAGATGGCTTGATTGAAGCATATAAGTCCCTGAAATGGTCTTCATGAAGTGAACATAAAAGGATGCTTCCTCCTATGGAGGAGGAGTCCAGACTAGGGATCCTTCTTTAGGACTGAGATGAGAAGTTCTCTGGTTAGTGCAACTTTCTTCTCAGAAAGCAATAGAATTAAGGCTATTTAAGGTTTTTAAACAGAGGTAGACAAACTCTGGTGAGAAAAATGGAATTAAAGCTAAATCAAGGGAAGATGGGAATCTAGAGTTTCAAAAACAAATTGCCATTATCTCAAATGAAAGACAGAAGAATCTTAAGAGGTCAAACAGCCTACTTCTGCTCCTATTTCTTAGATTTATAGAAAAGAGCTTTCAGTGCCTGGAGAGAACGATTTCAAAGCCTGCTGAACACAAAACTTGGAAAGATAGCATGGCAGCGAGCAGCAGAGTAGGAAAACACGGAAAGACTTGACTGGGAAAGTGGACATACATCTCAGATGAAGGTTAATATGTAGATTAATACATAGAAGTCTGAAGCCATTTGTACTAGTTAGAATGTGTGTATAAACTAAACGGTAAAATTTTAAAGGAGGTATTGAAACAAAGAAAATGGGATTCATAAGTCCAGATTTTTGACAGAGGCAGAAAGGGCGATGAAGCCATTATAAAAATCACACTGGATGCTGGATATAGTATCGTAGAGGTATGAGAATAAAGATAAAGAAGTCAAGCTAAACCTTTTTACATCACTGATTAAGCCCAACCAGAGTACTGTGTCCAATTCCGGGCATTTCTTTGAAAAGGACACAAGGGAGAATGACCGGAACAACATCTGGAAAGTAGACAGACTAGATAAAGATAAAGATTGTTTCACTTTACAGCAGAAATAGGTAATGGGAGAGTGGAGGACATTTTAAAATCATAATGGGTTTTGACAGAGGAATCAGGACAAAACTTTCAGCTGGCAATAAGGTTGGTAATCAAATAAATGAGGTAAAAACAAAAGTGGAACATTGTATTTCTGCTTTCCAGCATCTGCAAACAGAAAATGCTGAAAACACTTGTTGCATCAAGCAGCATCTGCGGAGAGAGAGACAGAATTAATAGTTTAGACTGATGACTCATCAGAATTAGAAAAAAATTAGAACTCCCTAACATTTTAAGTATGAACAGAGTCGGGGAAAGGGAGAGGAGGAGAGCAAAGATCAAAAGAGAAAATTTATGATAGGTCAAAAGGCGCAATAGATTAAAAGCACAATAAGAATGACAGCACGAAACATTGGGAGCCACTAAAGAATCAAACAAGGTGCGTTTAAAATGAACTATAGCCGGGCATAACAGAATTATCACCCAGTTGATACAAATTTAAATAAACAAACATTCTTCATTGTTTAAGGCCTTGTACCTTTTCTAAAAGTTACTTTCAAGTCTGCTTTCACCTTAAAGCATTCCCTGATAGAGTTTTTTAAAAAAAAAACACTTCATTTATCCAGGGAATGCTTTAAGGTGAAAGCAGACTTGAAAGTAACTTTTAGAAAAGGTACAAGGCCTTAAACAATGAGGAAAAACAGAAGGGCTAAGATAGACCAGGACAGTGGACCAATCGGACAACTTTGTCAAAAGAACATGAACGGTTGGGCCAAATGGCTCTTTTTAATATTCTGAGTGTCCGAAAATCCAAAATCTTTTGAAGCAGTGCAAGTTGAAAAGCATTCTTGCTCCAACATGAGCAGTCTTTACACAATGAGCAATCGGTAAATTATATTTTTTATTGAAGACAGTGAGGAGGAATGAGAAGACAAAGAAAAAATTCAAAGTTAAACAACCTTCAATAAGATCCTAAAACATACAAGGCAATTCCACACATAATAAATGATTGAAAATGCTACTTCCAAAAATTAATTCACACGATGTGGGCAGCACTTACTAGGCTGTCATTTATTTCGAATCCTTAATACCTTCGAAAAAGGTAGTGGTGAGCTGCCTTCTAGATGGTATAGATACTCCCAGCGTGCTGCTAGGAAGGAATTCTAGGATTGTGACTCTGAGTGAAGGCAAGTAATACAGTTCCAAGTACGTCCAGGTATCTGCTGTCCTTGCCCTTCTGATGATGGAGGTCACTGGATTAGAAAGTGTGGTCTATGGATTCTTGGTGGGTTCTTGCAGTACATCTTGTAGACTGTACACACTGTTGCTCTGTCTCTGAGGAGGGACAGTGTGTTGATAGTTTATCTCAGATAGGGTGCTAATCAAGCACATTGTTTTATCCTTAATGGTGTTGAACCTCAAGTGCTGTTGGAGATGCGTGTACCATTCTACTTATTTCATGTTGAAACACTCCTGTCTCATTTAAATCAAGATTAAAATTACAATACAGAATGTGATGCAACTTTACACAAGAATCCAAGATTAGGGCATGAATGGCAGGCTGATTAGTTGAGAAATAAATGCTTAAGGTGTAGAAAATCTCCCACTTTTTTTGAATAAGTTCTGTTCCATCAATTTAAACAGTTTCAGTTAGCAACAGACCTAAAAACATTTGCAATTTTGACAATGCAGCATTCCCTTAATAGTTTCTGCCAGATCACATGCTCAAACCTTAACAGGGAGCTACAGTCAAGATCCAGCTGACCTGAGCAAGAATGTTATCAGAGTCAAAGCTGTAAAAATACATAAATTAGAGGTCAAATTTGTTGTTAGCCATGAAGCAGCATGCCAAGTTTCAGGCTACCCTATTCCCAACCTGTATACAAAAAAATATTCAGCAAGTCGCTGCAAACATATCACTGGAGCAGCAAATCTACAGCTGAGTCTACTCATTGTTGCACCCGTATTCAGTTTTCATACTTTCGCCCTGCAACTATCAGACAACAGCTAGATGCTGTCAGAGTAAACTTGCAATCTTAATGGTGAGTGTCTAATTTCCCCTCATTTACTGGAAGTCAAAACATTCACCTATTTATCCAAAATCATCTCCACCTCATCTTGAGATACCAAGTGCCTATCCCCATTTCCTTTCCAAGGAAGTACTCAACCATGTTACAAAAATTAAGTTGTAGAACATCGTTTTAACAAAGGTAATTAAAAAGTTTGCCAGAAAAACATGACTTAAACAATGTATCTTTGGAATGTTGCAAAGGAGCTTGGATCACATACTATTTCAAGATCATGCTGACTACCAGGTTCCATCTAGATGCCATAAAAGAATTTTACAAAAAAAAATTCTCATTCTCTGCACGAACAGGTGACTTTCGCCAACTATTACCATATGCCCACTCCAAATCCCACCTTCATCTCTCAAGGGAAGAAATTCACTGACATTTCAAGATTAACATATTTAAAATTCAGTTGTTTTCATTCTGCCACAAACGTTCTTTTATGGACACATTGGATAGAGCAGGCCGAGCACAACACAATCCACATCAGCTCCAATTGTCAACTTCTGAAACTTAGGCGCATTTACGACAACATCGCTGCTTTTCTGCCAAGAGAGCAAACAAGCAAGAGGGAGAGTATCAACAGGTGTTACAAGCTACTATTTTGACTAAACTGGATACACCAGACAAATTCAATTGAGAATTTAAAGAGAGTCTCACGTAGTTGGGGAAAAAATAAATGGTCTCAAATCTTACTTTTCACAGTTTTGCTCTCCACTGGAAAAAGTCTGAAATAGAAAGCATGAAACAGCAACCAAGCTGTTTGGTTCACCAAAATTGTTCAGTGAAGGAAATCAACCATCCTTACCTGGTTTACGTGGAATTCTAGACACACAATGCGGTTGATTTTTAAACGAAGTCTAGAAAATTAGGGATGGGAAATAAATGCCAGGGACACCCATATCCTATAAGCAAATATTTTCTTCCCTTCATATTCTTCATACAGTTTTTTAAAAAGATATTTTTCAGCAATGCTAGTTTGGCTTTTCAAGACGAATTATTTAGCCCTTACCTTCTACATACAGATGATGAAATGTGGTCATTACAGCTATCATGAGAATTTTAGTATGGTTAATCTAATTTTAGTATGCATTTGAAAGTGTAATGTCCCCTCTGAATGGCAACTAGAATTTTAACTTCATCTTAAATCTGTGATCTAAATCAAACTAACAACTCCATCTGCATAGATTTGGTGGTCCTTCTCAGAAAAATTGAATCCAAATTAAAACTATATTTAGGATTCAACAAACATGAATTGCAAAGCACTTCTCCTGTCAGACAATATTCATCTGAACTTTAACCACATGGCATTGAGTCTTGGTTTATTCATTAGCACCAAAGAATAAAACTAAACGTTAATGTTTCAAATTAACTCTTTGGACAAAGACATTCTTGGGATATTACAGGCTTAAATGATTAATTGAACTCACTGTACAAGTTAATACAGATCTCCAGTTTTAAATTTACATCATGAAACAAAAACCATCACTTGACCACAAAGAAAGTAACTTCAGCTTGCTGGCATCAAATCTGGCAACAAGAATGCAAAACTGTAGAAAACTATGGTATAACAAAGTTATCTCCAAAATATGTCCGTAAATTGATAGGATACATAATACTGAGAAGGCAAAGGAGCTGTGTTTGAAGACTAAGACTAATCTCCTATCAGCTAAACCAGATAATTTCCCCTGCTTTAATGCAAACGCTCCATGTCTTTGAGGGAAAAAATACTAGTCGCTACCCAAACAGATGTACGGAAAGTAACGATACAGAAGAAAACACCACCTTCAACTTGGCATGGCATAGCATAGCATAGCAGGGCATGGCATTCCTCGCCTGCGATGTATATAAAGCAGAATCCCAAAACTTAAGTCCTCCCCTCCAACCCCGCCGAGGCAAGGCCTGATGGAATGGAAGGTGAAGCCTGGCTTCTCCATTTGGGTGAGAGTACAGCCCTGCTGCGTGTAATCTTGGGCGTGTGTGTACATCCTGTGCCCTGGTACCAGGCGCCGGCCGCGCTCACCTTTCTTGAGCTCTCGGTGCCACACCAGCACGATGGTCTTGGAGTGCTTGCGGTGGTGGATCAGCCACAAGGACAGCGTCTGCACGCTCTGCTGCGAGTTGCTCAGCTCCGCCAGCTTCTTTTCCAGAGCTGACTCAGAAAAGGCGGACATTCTCCTATCGGACCGGAATGGGGGAGGGGGGGGAAAGGGGGCAGGGGGGAAGGAGCGGAGGTCTTTTTTATTCAGCCCACCCCGACCCCACCACCAAACAGTCAGAGAGCGAAAAGTGAGGAATACTCAGAAATCCGGCACCGGCCAAGATGGCGTCGTTGGCGACGACCTGCGCCTGACGTCGTCGGGCGCACGTTGGTCGACGCGATCGAGACAGTCGACGGATTGACGTCATCACGCACACAGGCCGGCCGCCGCACTGTCACGACCACGCCATTGACGTGTCGGGATCGTCATGGGTTTGACATCATCACGCCGACTTCGTTGGCTCTGACGTTTGAGACTGGTCTCTGGGACCATTAGTGAAAGGTAATTCACCCCTTCGTTGGTGACAATCTATTTAATAGACAGTTAAAGTGATATAATATACAAGGCTTGGGGTTAAATGCTGGAAAATGGCGTTAGATTAAGCTGCATTTTTGATGTCTGATGTGAATATGTTGAACCGAAGGACCTAACACTTTTGCTGTTTATAAACCCCAGATACACACTGGTAAGACCATTCTGTTGGTGCTGTTTTCTTTCAGGTGGCATTTGTTCTGATTTGGCCCATTACCTTGCTAGTTCTTCTTCTTAGGCACTTTCTGGGCAAATGAAATAACTCCGCAGAGGTCAGTATCCTATCACCAAGTCACCCTTTATTTACAGGTAGCAAGTCCTTGACATAGATCCAGCTCCCTCACAGCCACCTCCCAGGGTGGACAGGCTGTCTGACAATCTTGTACTTATCGTCAGCCAGGGCTCCCTGATTAGACCAGATCAACAGCCCAATCAGGGAACTCATTCTGTGAGGTCCACTTGGCTGACTTCATTACAATCACTACTGCAGTAAATGTTGACCTAGCTAGCAATGCCCTCATTCCATGATGGACTTCCATCCAGTGCTGTGTTTTTTTTTCCAAGGTAACAACAGATTAACACTGGATCCATAAACTCTACAATACTGATGTAATGAGATACTGATTTATATTGTTATGCAGTGGTGACAGCAGCAGTCTTACCTTGAAGTATAGAATATATTCTGGTATAAATTAAAGAGCTTTTCAGGAATCTGTCAGAGTCAGATCTTAGTCACTCTTTGAATCTAGCCAATTGGATACAAATCTGGCTTGAAGATATGGAACAGAGGGCAGTGGTTGAGGGTTGTTTGTCAGACTGGAGCCCTGTGACTAAGTGGTATGCTATAAGGATCGGTGCAGGATCCACTGCTTTTTATCATGTAAATAAATGTTTTGGATGTGAATATAGGAGGTATGGTTAGTAAGTTTGCAGATGAAACTGAAATTGTTAGTGTAGTGAACAGTGAAGAAGTTTATCTCAGAGTACAATGGGACCTTGATAAGTTGGGCCAATGGATGGAAGGTGGAGTTTAATTTAGATAAATGTGCAGTCGGGCATTTTGGTGAGGCAATCCAGAGCAGGACTTACAAAGTTAATGGTATGGCCCTGTGAAGTCTTTCAGAACAAAGACACCTAGGGGTGAGGGTGCATCGTTCCTTGAAAGTGGAGTTGTGGGTAGATAGGGTGGTGAAGAAAGCCTTTAGTATGCTTGCCTTCAGTGCAATGAGTATCGGGGCTGGGAGATCATATTGCAGCTGTACAGGATATTGGTGAAGCCACTTTTAGAATACTGTGTTCAATTCTGGTCTCCCTGCTGTAGGAAAAATGTTTTTAAATTTGAAATGGTGAGATTGGAGGATTTGAGCTATAGGGACAGACTAAATAGGCTGGGGCTTTTTTCCCCTGGAGTGTTGGAGGCTGAGGTGTCACCTTATACAGGTTTATAAAATAATGAGGGAGATGGATTGGGTGAATAGCCAAGGTCTTTTTCCCAGGATAGGGGAGTCCAACATAAGAGGGCATAGTTTTAAGATGAGAGGGGAAATGTTTAAGGTGAATGGCAACTTTTTCACACAGAGGGTGTGGGAGGTGTGTGTATGGCCTGACCTGCCAGAGGAGGTGTGTACAATTGTATCATTTAAAAGCATTTCGATGTGTGTATGAATCGTAAGGGGTTAGAGAGATTAGGGCCAAATGCTAGCAAATGGGACTAGATTAATTTGGGATATCTGGTCGACATGGACTGAAGCTTTGCTTCCATGCTGTACAACTCTATGACACTGTATCTGGTGAGATGTTCAAATATTATGCAAAGCGAAACCCAACCAAAAACCATGATAACAATGGTTGTGATATTAATCTAACAATAAAATGATACCATCAACAAAACTTAAAAATCTGAAGACGACCGCTTGAGGCACTCAAATCAGTAGCGATATCAAAACTAGTCTGCAGTCATTGTCTCTTCTGCAGCTGTTTCATAACCCATGGGGAGATCAGCATTGGGAGTTATTGAAAAACAATTCCAGAGGAAGGAAACAGTGCTGTATTTGCACACCAAAGAGCAAAGGTACCAGGTTATTACATTCTTGTGTGCGAATGGGATCCATTACTCATGATATCCTGATGAGATGAGGGTTGAAGAGAAATCTTGAATATTGAAGCTGAATTAAAGCATTTAGTACATATTTCAGCCCAAAACAGAACTTCGTAATTGAGCAAATGCAATTGGAGTCATCAATGACCAGAGGAGTCTAAATTGTTTCTTCCAGATCCCAATTTGACTAGTCAGCTGCTATGGATATGGTACTTTGGAAGACAAGCTACAAATTCATTGGCAGAGATGAAAAATTGTCAGATTTGCTGCAGACAAAAGGCAACCTAACACTCAAACATTTTAAACACACTAGACAGGCTGAACTTCAGGTGCATAAACAAACCATATCCTTGTAAATATTGAGACTCTAAATGAATTTGTTAGTTGGATGGGCCCAATAAGGGTAGTTCAGTCCATTCAGGAGCCCTCCAAAAGCAGACAAAGAGTGGGAGTCCTATCCGCAGATACTTCAAAGTGCTGTCATTGGGCACTAAGCAGTAGCCCGAGATTGGCCAGCGGAATGTTTCCAATGACAAAAGACAGGACACTTCAAATTGTTATGCAGTTCTAAGTATGCAAGCAAAAGAAGAAAGCAAGAGAATGATTCCCTCTGTAAAGCAGACTATCCAGGAAATTGGAAATAAAGAAGTGGGAGAAGAGATATCCTTGGAAGTTAAAAAAAAGAAAACATTTTGGTCAGTTATTTTACAAAGTAAAGGCTTTAAAACTACATTCATATTTGATACTGGTGCAGGTATTCTTGTATTGATGACCATTTGAAGTGATTCAAGGCAGCATACATTCAACCATCTAAATTACAAAGCCAAGGCAGTATAGATCTCCAAATTAAAAGTTTACCACCATACCTGGCTACAGGGACCAAGAGATTAATGAGGTTTATTACATCTTGCACAATCAAAAGACTTTTTTTACTGAAATGTATGTAACCAACTGGTACTTCTAAAGGAGGTAACCAGCAGGACAAAGGGACAGAATCCCACAAATAATTCACACAGCTCTTTCAGGAGTTTGCTAAATTCAAAAATGAACATTTTAATATGTTGCTTCATGATGATAAGCCTATAAGTTTGTACATTCCCAGATTTAGATTTAGATTTTAGATTTTATTGTCACTGTCATTTCTGGAGAAAGTTAAAGAGGAACTTGACAGAATGTACATAAAGATTTTATATCACCATCACGGAGCCAACCAGGTGCTCTTTCGGACTCATGACAGTTCCTAAGCCAAATGATTCACTCAGCCTCTGTGTACATTTGATGCAATTAAATAATGTAGTCCAGAGAGAAATCCATCTATGCCTTCAGTAACTGACAGCTTGGCAAATGTTGCCAACAGCATCTTCTTCATTAAGTTTTTAAATAGTACTGTGTTTTGGCAAAAGCTTTTGACAAGGAATAAAACAAAGAGTATTCCCCCCCCCCCCCCCCCCGCCCCCCGGTTTCTTCAGAAGGGTCCCGACCAGAAAGCTCAGCTTTCTTGCTCCTCTGATGCTGCCTGACCTGCTGTGTTCCTCCAGCTCCACACTGTGTTATCTCTGATTCCAACATTGACAGTTCTTACTATCTCTTAACAATCTTAATTATGCTTTTCAGCTCGTTCTGCTTTCATCTTTGGTATCACATTAAACCAGATGTTTTCAAGAGGACCAAGTCAAACACTTCTGAAGAGAGTAAATGAGTAATTTGTCATTTGGATGACATACACGTCCATGGCACTACAAGACAGCACCCTGACTGCAGAGACAGAAGTTCCAAAAAAGCCTTACAAAAAGCAGGTCTCTGCCTAGAATAAAAATGTGAATTTGCACAACTGTCATTAAATTCTTGGCACACACAAAACAATAAAAAGACATTATGATTGACCCTCAAAGAAACATAAGTCATCAGTGATTTTCCACAACCGAGGCTTGTTAATGAGATTCCTTGATGGTCGGTCAGTCGGGTTGGGAAACTGATTCCAAACTTAGCTGCAATCACTGATCCTTTGAGAGATTCCCCACTGTCTTCTTTGTTTCCAGGACCTTAATTGAAACAGAACAATGTTATGCAGCTATAGAGAAAGAAACAATAATAGTAACATAGGCATGTGAGAGATGCTCTAATAATTTAATTGGGTTGCCATTTCAAATTGAGAGAAACTTCAAATTGTTGGTTATTCTTCTGCGTTACAAAGACTTCTTCAAAATATCCACATACAGTGTTTCAGATGCAGTCTAATGTATTACCAAGTTAAAATTGTGTGTGTGTAACTGGCAGAACCCCGATACAGCAGAAGTATCGTTCAGTGGTTTAATTTTCACAGTTGGAGACAGTTTCACCAACAGCCATCAGTCGTTTGAGGTCACTAAACCTGTGCTGCTGATTCCAGGTCTTCTGCTTAGTTATTCTGCTTGGTTTGACCGCAACCAGTCTGTCTGCTTAGATATGATCCGGAGAGACTTCCTGGCTCACTATGGACAAAGGACATCTTCATTGCTATAATCAAAGCCTCCAGTACTGCAGCTAGAAACTTGTGCTCTATCCTGCTGTGCCATTAGCTAGCCATCTTGGTGCCCTGAATAAATTCTGCAGCCATATGCTGAAATCCCAGATTGTACGCCCCTGCCTTCAGAGAGACACTAAGTTCCGAATGGTGCTGAGCACTGCAGTTTTAAGGAAAGCAGTGGAATGAGTAGTCGACAGTGCTATCAAGTAGCACTTAAACAACAATAGCTTGCTCGCTGATGCTCACTTGGAATTCTGTCAGAGCCACAAAGTTCCTGGCTGCATTACAACCTTTTTAAAAACATGGACAAAGAGCTAAACTCGAGGTTTAAAGAGTTACTGTCTTCAAAATCAAGGCAACATTTGAGTATTGCATTAAGGAGCCCTAACAAAATTAAAGCCACAATGAAACCTCTTCATTGGTGAAAGTCATCTCTAGCACAAATCAAAATGGCTGTGGTTGTTAGAGGTCAATCGTCACAGTCCAAGACATTGCTGCAAGAGTTCCTCAGACTACTGTCCTGGGCCTAAATGTCTTCAACTGTTTCATTAGTGATCTTTGTTCCAACATAAAGTCAGAGGTGGGGATGTGATTAATAATGATTAGACAATATTTAACACCAGCCATGACTCTTCAAATAGCGAAGCAGTCCAGGTCCAAATTCAGCAGGACCTGGCCAAGTAATATTTGTAGTGTACAATTGCCGGGCAATAAACATCTCCGAGAACAACGAATCTGCTAATCTTTCCTTTATATTCAATGACATTACCATTCCTGAATCTCCCACTGTCTCCCATTTGTTATCTTGATGACCAGAAACTGAAATGGATCAGCTAGAAAAGTACTATGGCTACAAGAACATTTCAGAGGCTAGGAAATTTGCAGCAAGTAACTTACCACCTGATTTCCCAAAGTCTGTCCACTATCTGCAAGGCCCAGAAGTGTGATGAAATGTTGTACGCTTGCTTGGATATTTGCAGCTCCCACAAACTATTCAGGAAGCCTGATTCCATCCAGGACAAGGCAAACTGCTGGGTTGGCCCCCCATTCGACACCTTTATTTCCTTCACCACTGATGCGCAGTAGCAGCAGTGTGTACCATCTCCAAGATGCGCTGCAGCATCTATGCAAGTCTGCTTCAACAACAACTTCCACATCTGCAATCTCTGCCACCTAGAAGGATGAAGGCAATGGATGCATGAGAATACTGCTCATTACATGTTTACCCTTGAAGACATGTTTGGAACTATATTGCCGTTCCTTCATAATCTCTCAGTCAACATTCTAAACCGATGAAATGATGAACATCTGAATTAGAATGAGGATCAATGCCGGTTGGAATTCAAATAGAAAATTCAGGAAATCCTTGTGAAGTGCACTAGGATGGTGCGTCTGATTTTTGTTTTACATAAACTGCAGAACAGGATTGAGAATTAGCTCTTTGTGTCTGCTCAACCATTTGGGCCGCACGGTGGCTCAGTGGTTAACAGTGCGGCCTCACAGTGCCAGGGACCCGGGTCTGATTCCACCCTCGGGTGACTGTCCGTGTGGAGTTTGCACGTTCTCACTGTGTGTGGGTCTCCTCCAGGTGCTCAGGTTTCCTCCCATAGTCCAAAGATGTGTAGGTTAGGTGGATTAGCCATGCTAGATTGCCTGTGGTGTTCAGGGATGTGTAGATTAGGTGGGTTATAGGGGAATGGGTCTGGGTGGGATGCTGTGAGAATCAGTATAGACTTGTCGGGCCAAAGGGCCTGTTCCCACACTTGTAGGGATTCTAAATACCAAACACCTTCTTCACAACCCTGTCTCCCTGTGACTCCACTTTAAAGGAACTATGAACCTTCCTCCAAGGTCTCTTTGTTCAGCAACACTCCCCAGGATCTTACCATTAAGTGTATAAGTCCTGCCCGATTTGCCTCTCCAAAATACAGTGCCTCATATTCATCTAAATTAAACTCCACCTGCTACTCTTTGGCCTTTTTGCCCATCTGATCAAGGTTCCATTATATTCTGAGGTAATCTGCGCTGTGAACTACACCACCAATTTTGTTGTCATCTACAAACCATACCCCCTATATTCACATTCAAATCTTCTGTATAAATAACAAAAAGCAGTGGAATGAGCATTGATCTTTGCAGTCTCAGTACTCCAGTCCGAAAAGTAATCCTCCACCACCACCATCTGGCTGATGTGACCAGATTCCGCCAATCAATGTGCCATTTGCTGAGCAAAGCAACAGGCTACAGTCAACCTGCATGAAAATTTATCCGTTTACAATTTGTGCAATAAGCTTTCCTCAATGTTGTTCTACACTTTTTGCCTTTTCAGGACCAACCTACCACCGTTCCACTGGCATTATTTGCATATGTCAGGGAAGGAAATTATATCCATAGGTGACACTTAAACATCAAAGCATGCCCTCTGTTTCAGGCTGCCCCGAACTGGAACAGTGGAGCATCACAGTGAGGCATTATTAACAACCACCATTGCAAGGTCAAACTTGTTGTAGTCTAATGCAGAAGTTTGCAGATTGCAGCTGGGTAAAACGTCAACTCAGTCTCATACTCACTTCTGAATACAGGACATGAGCACAAAGATTGAAGCCGACACCACAGAGCAGTTCTGAAGGAATCCTGTCTCAGATGTTTTCCCCTGGAAAAGCTGTTAAACTATAGGCCCCTGCTTGAGAGGGTGTAAAAGATTTGTTAGCAATGTTTTGAGGAAGAACAGGGGATTTAAAACCCCCGAGCTTTAGCTGGTATCTATCTCTTAATCGACATCACAAAAACATTGTCTGGCCATTATCATGTTGCTGTCTGTGGGAGCTGCGTGTAATTTGGTTCCTGTGTCTCTTACATTTTAACATTGATTGTACTTCAAATGTACTTCATTAACTGTAAAGTGGCTGGTGATATCTGTGGTCATGGAAAATGCCATACAAATGCGAGTATTTCTTTCTTTTCCCACATTTTGCACATGTCTTGCAACATTGACTACGCAGTTCCGGTTGGAATTCAAATAGAAAATTCGGGAAATCCTTGTGAAGTGCACTAGGGCGGTGCGTCTGATTTTTGTTTTACATAAACTGCGGAACAGGATTTGAGCAACAGATTTTCCTTGACCCCTGGCAGACAGGGTGGTTAAGAAGGTAACAAAGTGTAAAGCTGGATGAACACAGCAGTTCCAGTTGGCCAAGCAGCATCTCAGGAGCACAAAAGCTGACGTTTCGGGCCTAGACCTTTCATCAGAGAGGGGGATGGGCAGAGGGTTCTGGAATAAATAGGGAGAGAGGGAGAGGCGGACCGAAGATGGAGAGAAAAGAAGATATGTGGAGAGGAGAGTATAGGTAGGGAGGGGATAGGTCAGTCCAGGGAAGACGGACAGGTCAAGGAGGTGGGATGAGGTTAGTGGGTAGGAAATGGAGGTGTGGCTTCAGGTGGGAGGAAGGGATGGGTGAGAGGAAGAACAGGTTAGGGAGGCAGAGACAGGCTGGGCTGGTTTTGGGATGCACTGGGGGGAGGGGAAGAGCTGGGCTGGCTTTGGGATGCGGTGGGGGAGGGGGAGATTTTGAAGCTGGTGAAGTCCACATTGATACCATTGGGCTGCAAATTTCCCAAGCGGAATATGAGTTGCTGTTCCTGCAACCTTTGCGTGGCATCCTTGTGGCACTGCAGGAGGCCCATGATGGACATGCCATCTGAAGAATGGGAGGGAGAGTTAAAATGGTTCGCAACTGGGAGGTGCAGTTGTTTATTGCAAACCGAGCGGAGGTGTTCTGCAAAGTGGTCCCCAAGCCTCTGCTTGGTTTCGCCAATGTAGAGAAAGCCAGACCGGGTACAATGGATACAGTATACCACATTGGCAGATGTGCAGGTGGACCTCTGCTTAATGTGGAAAGTAATCTTGGGGCCTGAGATGGGGGTGAGGGGGGAGGTGTGGGGGCAAGTGTAGCACTTCCTGCGGTTGCAGGGGAAGGTGCTGGGTGTGGTGGGGTTGGAGGGCAGTGTGGAGCGAACAAGGGAGTCACGGAGAGAGTGGTCTCTCCGGAAGGCAGACAAGGGTGGGGATGGAAAAATGTCTTGGGTGGTGGATTGTAGATGGCGGAAGTGTCGGAGGATGATGCGTTGTATCCGGAGGTTGGTGGGGTGGTGTGTGAGAACGAGGGGGATCCTCTTTGGGCGGTTGTGACGGGGGCGGGGTGTGAGGGATGTGTTGCGGGAAACGCGGTCAAGGGCGTTCTCGACCACTGTGGGGGGAAAGTTGCAGCCCTTGAAGAACTTGGACATCTGGGATGTGCGGGAGTGGAATGCCTCGTCCTGGGACCAGATGCGGCAGAGGCAGAGGATTTGGGAATACGGGATGGAATTTTTGCAGGAGGGTGGGTGGGAGGAGGTGTATTCTAGGTAGCTGTGGGAGTCGGTGGGCTTGAAATGGACATCATTTACTAACTGATTGTCTGAGGTGGAGACTGAGAGGTCCAGGTGAACTTGAGTTTGGGGTGGAAGGTGTTGGTGAAGTGGATGAACTGTTCGAGCTCCTCTGGGGAGCAAGAGGCGGCGCCGATACAGTCATCAATGTAACGGAGGAACAGTTGGGGTTTGGGGCCTGTGTAGGTGCAGAAGAGAGACTGTTCCACGTAACCTACAAAGAGGCAGGCATAGCTGGGGCCCATGCCGGTGCCCATGGCCACCCCCTTTGTCTGTAGGAAGTGGGAGGAATCGAAAGAGTTGTTGAGGGTGAGGATGAGTTCGGCTAGGTGGATGAGGGTGTTGGTGGAGGGGGACTGGTCGGGCCTGCGGGACAGGAAGAAGCAGAGGGCCTTGAGGCCATCTGCATGAGGAGTACAGTGTATTATCTGTGGTTAAGAAGGTGTTTAGTACTCCTGCCTTCATTGCTCAAACCTTTGCATAAAGGGATTGGTATGTCATGTTGAGGTTGTACACGACATTGGTGAGGCCTCTTCTGGAGTACTGTGTGTAGTTCTGATCGCCCTGTTATAGGAAGGATATTATTAAACTAGAGCGAGTTCAGAATAGATATACCAGGATGTTGCTAAGAAATAAGGGTTTGAGATATAAAAATAAACTGGAAAGACTGGGACTTTTTTCACTGGAGTGTGGGAGGTTGAGGGGTCACCTCAAAGAGATTTTTAAAATCATGAGGGACATAGATAAGGTGAATAGCAAAGGTCTTTTCCCTAAAGTGGGGGAGTTCAAATAAAGGGGAGATTTTTTAAGGTGAGAGGCGAAAAACTTAAAAGGGACATGAAGGGTAACTTTTTTACACAGAATGGTTAGTGCGTGGAATGAACTGCCAGAGGAAGTCGTGAATGCAGGTACAGTTACAACATTTAAAAGACATTTAGATAAGTAGATTAAAATGAAAGGTTTGGAGGGATATGGGCCTAATGCAGGCAGGTGGGGCTAGTTTAATTTGGGAACATTGTTGATGTGGACTACTTGGACTGGAAGTTCTGTTTCCATGCTGTATGACTCTACGACTCTTTCATATTGGTTGGATCAGATGCAAAACCACTGGAAGATGGCTGGGTAGGATTTTAGGAATATTAGCCAAAAACATTCCATCTTGGTCACTGAGAACAGGGTGTTAGACTGTTGGACCATCCATTCTGGGAGTCAGCAACGGTTTCTATAATACTTACAGAGGACAGTACCAAATGTTGAGGTTATGAACATTTATTCAGAAGGCACAAAAGTCTGAAAAGACGTTAGGCTGATGCATATTCTATAATGAAAAGAAAGTTTGCGCCCAACATGTGTTCTGGAGAAGAAGACAAAATTGGCAAAACTGGGAGACATGAAGAATAAGAACTAGAACAGGAGAGCCATTCAGCCCTCAAGCACTCCTTTATTCAATAAGAACATGGCTCCTCCTCTACTTGAATGTCATCTTCCTGCACTACCCACATTCCTTAGTGTTTTTACAACGTAAGAATCAATTAATTTCTGTCTGAAACATACTTAACAATGGAGACTCCACAATCTTCTGGGCCAATGAATTCCAAAGAGGAGGTAAAGAGCACAAATGGGCTGGCAATCCACAGCGTAGAAGTGCAGTAAAGGGTCTGGGTGAAGAATGGCAGGATATGAACATACGTATGTAGTTGAAATAACTCCTTAGAGGCTAGCATCCCATCACCAACACTGTTTACTCACAAAGGCATAGCCCTTGTCAATAGCACTGTATGTTACTGAGTCAGGCATTCCAGGGCTTGATATCCCTGACATTCATTCTTTTATGTCAGCCAGGGCTCCCTGATTGGACCAGATTAACAGCCCCAATCAGGGAATTCATATTCTGCAATGTCCAGATGGCTTACCTTTTAACCACTACAGTAGTTTATAAGTTCCATGAGCCAGTGATAAAATGTTCATGATGTTAAGAAAAATTCATATTTATACTAATGTCAGAAGGTAGACAACCCAATAACCTGAGATACCCCTGGAACGGGTAGTCTCAGGTTAGGAGTCCATGGAAGTGCAAAACCTCATTTGAGAGCTGGAGTGAAGTAAAGCTTAGTTTGTGAAGGGCAATATATGGGCCAGGATGTGGCCCAGTTGCAGAATCTGATCCAGTGGTGTCAGAGGAGTAGGAATTTCCACTGTTAGACTGAACAATAAATCAGAAGCCAGCAGAGTTTGGTTCAGGACTAATGCTGGAGCAATTGAATCAGCCCAGGATCTAATGGATATCATCAGGAACCTGCAACACCTGCGGACAGTTAAATTCACCGAATTCGGCTCACAGTGCCCAGTGGCAGAAACAGCTGTAATGGGCTGTGAGACTGGAAGGCCAAAGGAGGCGAGATTGACAGACCATGTAGTAGATTTTCTGAAGAAGGGTCTAGGCCCGAAATGTCAGGCTTCCTGCTCCTCTCTAATGCTGCTGGGCCTGCTGTGTTCATCCAGCTGCACTCCTTGTTATCTCATGTAGTAGATGAGGTGGCCACCAGATGGCAGAAGCGTCTAAAGCTGGCATCTAAGGCTCTCGTATCACCATTGTCTGAGCAAACTATAGGGACCGTTGTCTCATTAGAGAGAGATGGCTGCTGGTGATTTAACCTGAGGCCCCACCGTACCTCAGGTAGCGGGAGAGGTTGAGAGGGAGGGTCAACGGTTTTATTTATTCTGACAGCTGGCTTTGAGCAAGCCAGACCCAGTGTCAAGTACTAAGTAGATGTAAATGAAGGCAACTTGCTGAAGGGATACCAGCCTCTATAAGAGTTATTTCGGAACCTAAGCAGATAAATGAAGTGAAGATACAGATCGAATTGAATGACAGAGGAGGGTGTAAAGCCTTACTCTGTTTCCATGTACTTAAAAGTTTAATTGCCAGTGAAAACAAGGGAAACTGTAGCCATTAGAAGACATCTACGAGTTATTTTCTTTCGCAGAATACAAGGCCAGAAGAACTAGCTTCGTGGACATTGAAGTCAATAAACCTGAAAAAGCATGATGCAGACTAACCTGGGTGCAGTCCATGCTCCTTCTACCACTTCAACCATAGTTTTTCAGTCCAGGAAAGGATTTAGCAATGTCCCCAAAGGCAGCTGATGTACACATTGCATGGTAACAGTATACATCTTCTATCATTTTAACAATAACAATAAAATTTATATTTATAGAGATAGCAAGGTGTAGAGCTGGATAAACACAGCAGGCCAAGCAGCGTCAGAGGAGCAGGAAAGGTGATGTTTTGGGTCAGGACCATCCTTCAGCTTTCCTGCTCCTCTGATGCTGCTTTGCCTGCTGGGTTCATCCAGCTCCACACCTTGTTATCTCAGATTCTCCAGCATCGGCAGTTCCTACTATCTCTGAATTTACATTTATAGATTGCATTTCACATACTAAAACATTTCAACATGCGTAATAGGAGCTATCAGAAACATATGATATTTGAAAAGGTTGTCACATGAAGTAAACATAAAGTTTCAGATGTTTCTTCTTTCAGTTTTGGCTTGGGGGGGCGGTGGTGGGTACAAGGGTTTGAAATAAAAACATGGAAAATCTAAACTCACTGTTGAGAAAGGACTTTATGAAAATCCCAGTTTTGGATTTGAGGGTGACAGGGCAAATGTGAACTGACAGGTGCAAACGAGCTTTGAAATAAAATACTAAATGCTAAGAAACATTCAGCAGATCTAGCAGCATCTGTTAAGAGAGAAGCAGAGTTAATGTTTCGAGTCCCATTTGGTTGTATAAGATAATGGTTCTGAAAGGGTTAACGTTGGAGACTGCATTAGACTGCATCCAATCTGATGATGCCATACACCTATAGTGAAGAAAGAAGTGTAGATCAAGAACCCAATGGGATGAGACATGTCTGCTGATTACCTTAGTAATTATATCTAACTAGCCGATATATCTTGGACCTAATACTATCATACAAATAATTACATCCTGTTGTTGAGACAGGATTGCTTGTTAAGCTGAACTAGTGGTTCAGCTTCTGCCACTGTTAGCCAAATAGGTCCTTATGCTCAGTAAAGGAAGAAGAATTAGTGTCAGCACTCAGTCTGAACCATTAGCTGGATGTGGTTAGTTCCACATATGATGCTGTGAAGTAAGTTTGTTTGGTGAGTGAACATTTATTAAAAGCTTTGGGGTAGATGTTGTGTGACACTTTCTTAAGTTTAAATCCAAAGGACCATAAGAGGTTCGAGTAGAAATTCGCCACTTAGCCAATTGGGTCAGCTCTGTCGCTGAACGTGATCATGACTGACCTGATAAATCCTAAGCTCCACTTTGCTGCCTTATCAGCATCACCTTTGATTCCCTCACTGTTTGAAAATCTGTCAGAGTCAACCTTGAATATTCTTAATGACGCAACCTCGACAGCTGTTGGCAGGAAAGAATTCCACAGATTCTTACCCTTGTGAGAGAAAACAATCTTCCTCATTTGTCTGAAGTAGCTGATCCTCAATTTGAGATGACTGTGAAGGTCCTATCTTCTCAACCTCACCGCCGACATGAGGTGTGCTGACCCTCTGGTTAAATTGTCACTAATTGCCTCTCTACTGAGAGAGCAGCGCTGTAGTCTTCTGGACTGTTGCAACTTTACCTTTATTCTGAGATTATGCCCTCCAGACTCTCCATATGGGGAAAACAACCTCTCTGCAACTATTGTCAAGCCCTCCAGAATTTTATATGTTTTAATAAGGTCTGTTCCCTTTCTCTAAGAGTATAGGCTCAACCATTATGAGAAAAGTCCCTCTATATCTGCAATCAGCCTAGTGAACTTTCTCTAGACAGCATCCAACGCCTGTCTATCTTTCCTTAGAACAGAACAGCGATTTACTGTCACTTGTATTCGTGAAAATTCAGTGAGATGTGTACAAGTTGTCAGAATGCGGGATAATAAAATGTGAGGCTGGATGAACACAGCAGGCCCAGGAGCACAAAAGCTGACGTTTTGGGCCGAGACCCTCCCTGAGATGCTGCTTGGCCTGCTGTGTTCATCCAGCCTGACATTTTATTATCTTGGAATTCTCCAGCATCTGCAGTTCCCATTATCATTGTTAGAATGCGGCACCATTTTAATTACAGAAATTGTAAAAAGTAATAAATTGAGGCAAGATTTAGGACAAAGTTTATCTTTTGTTCCCTGCACGGCTCCTGGGTTTCTGGAGCGGCTACGGCACAGCACCGCTGAAGCTCCCAAAAGCCTGGACTTCAGGACGGATCTACTGACACCGAAGCCCCTGCGTTGCGGCCACGCAAGGTGGGACAGACCTGACTCAGGTTGAAGCTCTCGCCACTTCAGTCGCTGCCCGAAGCTGCCACATTTTGTGCCGTAGCCAAGGGGAACAAACTGGAACTGCCATGTCGCCATCGCTATAGACACCCGCTGAAAGGGCCGCACCGTCGCCAGGAGGAACGGACCAGACCCACCGACGATGAAGCCCTCGGTAAAGGCACGGACATCCGGATCCAGCACACTGGCCCTCACGACTGCAGCAAAGAAGGAAAGGGGAACTATGATATAACAAAAAGGAATGAAGAAACGAAATAATAAAAAAAAATGCAGCAGTTCGGGTGAGTGGGACCATAAGTGCGTAGCATGTGAGGACTTCCTACCCTGCTGTCAAGCAGTGACCCTTCCTTTAGGTGACGTCTGTTCTGTTTGAGGTCTTCCCCCCCCCCCATTACACACCTCCTTTAAGGTGCGGAGGGGGAGGCCCTTCCATTTGCACATCATCATTCTCATCTGAAGCGATGAACCTTCCTGTTTTGAAATATAACAATTTTACTTAGTACTGTGGAAAAGATTATCTCCAAAACTTGACTAATCATTTAAAAGATGCTTCCATTAAAATTCCTCTCAACTTTCTCTGATCAAGGGGAAATAGTTTCATTTTCCCACGCCATTCTAATTTTCTCCTCCTAGTTATTCTGCATTAAATGCTGTCTTTCTATGGCTTTTAATGTATTTTTTTTTAATGGGGCACTTGATACTGACAATAGCAGGTAAACATGGACAACAAATTTTGTACTCTATGCCATAATTTACAAAGCTCAGCGTTGTCCAAGCCTTTTTTAAAAATGCAATTATCTATATGCGTTGACATTTTCAAGACATTACGATTTGAAGCTTTGTGCTTCTGTTTGTTCATGCTCTTTGAAAAGATTTCAAACTTGTTATGCCTTTCGAAGTGTACCATCTCACAATTATCTACCATAAATTTAATTCACCATATTATCTCCTTTCTTTTCTTGTCACTGTGCATCGTCAGCAAGCCTTTTACAGTCCTTATGTTTATGAAATCAGTTTTGATATTTGTCTATAATTTCAATCTGTCTGTATAACACCAGAATAAAAGCAGATCAGTACTGACCTCTATGGTAAATCACTTCTAATCTTTCTGCAAAGAAATAGCGTCTTTTAATCTTAGATAACAAGGTGTAGAGCTGGATGAACACAGCAGGCCAAGCAGCATCAGAGGAGCAGGAAAGCGGACATTTCGGGTCTAGATCCTTCTTGAGAAATGGGGAAGGGGAAGGGGATTCTGAAATAAATAGGGAGAGAGGGGGAGGAGGAGGAAAGAAAATGGATAAAGGAGAAGATAAGTCGAGAGGAGACAGACCGGTCAAAGTGGCAGGGTTGGAGCCAGTAAAGGTGAGGAGTTAGGGAGGGGATAGGTCAGTCCAGGGAGGATGGACAGGTCAAGGAGGTGGGATGAGGCTAGTAAGTAGGAGATGAGGTTGGGGCTTGAGGTGGGAGGGAGGACAGGTTAGGGAGGCGGGGGCAAGCTAGTAGGTAGGAGGTGGGGTTTGGACTTGAAGTGGGCGGACAGAATAGGGAGGCAGGAATGAGCTGGGCTGGTTTTGAGGTGCGGTTGGAAGAGGGGAGATTTTAAAGCTTGTGAAGTCCACATTGACACCATTGGGCTGCAGGGTTCCCAAGCGGAATATGAGTTGCTGTTCCTGCAACCTTCGGGTGGCATCACTGTGGCACTGCAGGAGGCCCATGATGGACATGTTGTCTAAGGAATGGGAGGGGGAGTGGAAATGGTTTGCGACTGGGCGGTGCAGTTCTTTGTTGCGAACCCAGCGGAGGTGTTCTGCAAAGCGGTCGCCCAAGCCTCCGCTTAGTTTCCCCGATGTAGAAGAGGCCATAACGGGAATGACGGAAAGCGTATACCACATTAGCAGATGTGCAGGTGAACATCTGCTTGATGTGGAAGGTCTTCTTGGGGCCTGAGATGGGGGTGAGGGGGGGAGGTGTAGGGGCAGGTGTAGCACTTCCTGCGGTTGCAGGGAATGTGGTGGGGCAGATGGGGAGTGTGGAGTGGACAAGGGAGTCACGGAGAGAGTGGTCCCCCCAGAAAGTAGATAAGGGTGGGGAGGAAAAAATGTCTTTGGTGGTGTCAGATTGCAGATGGCAGAAATGCCGGAGGATGATGCGTTAGATCCAGAGGTTGGTGGGGTGGTACGTGAGGATGAGGGGGTTTCTGTTTTAGTTGTTATTGCGGGGAGGGAGTATGAGGGATGAGTTGCAGGAAATGCAAGAGACACGGTGGGGGGAATTTTGGACCACTGTGGAGGGGAAGTTGTGGTCCTTGTAAAACGAGGACATCTGGAATGTCTGGGAGTGGAAGGCCTCACCTTGGGAGCAGATGTGGTGGAGGCAAAGGAATTGGGAATAGGAGGTAGCCTTTTTACAGGCAGTTGGGTGGGAAGAGGTGTATTCTAGGTAGCTGTGGGAGTCGGTAGGCTTGAAATGGATACCGGTTTCCAGGTGGTTGCCAGAGATGGAAACAGAGGTCCAGGAAGGAGAGAGAGGTATTGGAGATGGTCCAGGTGAACTTAAGGTTGGGGTGGAAGGTGCTAGTGAAGTGGATGAACTGTTCGAGCTCCTCATGGGAGCACAAGAAGACATTCCATATCAAACAGATGTTCACCTGCACATCTGCTATTGTGGTATACTGTATGCGCTGTTCCCGATTGTGGCCCCCTCTACATTGGGGAACACTTATGCTCGGTTCGCAACAAACAACTGCACCTCCCAGTCGCAAACCATTTCAGCTTCCCCTCCCACTCCTTGGACGACATGTCCATCCTGGGCCTCCTGCAGTGCCACACCGATGCCACCGGAAGGTTGCAGGAACAGCATCTTATATTTCACTTGGGAACCCTGCGGCCCAATGGTATCAATGTGGACTTCACAACCTTCAAAATCTCCCCTCCTGCGACCGCATCCCAAAACCAGCCCAGCTTGCCCCTGCCTCCCTAACCTGTCCTCCCTCCCACCTCAAGCCCCAACCTCCGCTCCTACCTACTAGCCTCATCCTGCCTCCTTGACCTGTCCATCCTCCCTGGACTGACCTATTCCCTTCCTAACTCCCCACCTACACTCACCTTTACTGTCTCCAACCCCACCTCATTGACCTGTCTGCCTCTTCTCCACTTATCTTCTCCTTTATCCATTTTCTACCTGCTTCCCCCTTTTCCCTATTTATTTCAGAATCCCCTTCCCCTCCCCCATTTCTGAAGAAGGATCTAGACCCGAAACGTCAGCTTTCCTGCTCCTCCGATGCTGCCTGGCCTGCTATGTTCATCCAGCTCTAAACCTTGTTGTGTCAGATTCTCCAGCATCGTAGTTCCTACTATCTCTAACAATCTTTTCATCTTAACTGTTTCCAGACCTTTGACCAACTTTTTTATCGCAGTAACTTATTTTGTTTCATGTCATGTTTGATCTTAGGTTATGCAAGCCAAATTGCATTGTGAAACACTTTTTATCAGATATTTTTTAGAAATCTTTATATATTGAAATCACTGTAATCCATTTATCTAGAAATTGGTTCACTTCTGTAGAAATGGCTCATTAAATTTGTCTACCAAAATTTACTTTATAAAATCTATGATGTGATGTGATGTGATGTGATGTGATGTGATGTGATGTGATGTGATGTGATGTGATGTGATGTGCCTGTGATCAACACATGAATTTCAATTTGCTTACTAATTTTATGTCAAAGCATTGATCCTTAGCAATCACCCATAATTGATGTTGGTCTAATTGGAATATTACAATTGTTATTAACCTTCTTCTTCAACTGTTGGATAAAGTGATAGTTCTGAAAGAATTAAAGTTGATGTTGCATTGGACTCCACCCCATCTGGCAGTGTTACACAGTATTTGGATGGTGAATCAGGCAGTTTTGCATGAGATCCTGATGGTTTCAGCACTGTCATCTCTGGTTCCTGTTAGTCAGAGTTAATTATGCCAAACTTGTCAATGCAAATTGTACCTATTGATATCATGCAATAGGCTAATGTGTGTTATGTAAATCAAATGCCTCTTCTTGTAGATAATCACCAGTTAAACTATTCATCACTACTGATAATTAGGCAGGGTCTTAGGTTCAGCATTGAAAGGTGAGTTGGTGGCAATATGTTTCCTCAGAACCCAATTTGACTCACTGAGCAGGGACGTGTGCGATTGTTACCTTGAGGTATTTCAACAATGAAGGACAGAATCAATCCAACTGGGGGAAAAAGGTCTGAAGACAAGTGAGTTTACCACGTTAAATACATTAATCCTTTTGAAAAGATAATGGGGGGAGGATGGTGATTGAATGGGGGAGTGGGAAGATTAGTGACATGTGGTGAAATTTGAACGAGCAACAATCTTGAATTAAAATTCTAGTCCATCCTAACAGACACTGTGTAACTATTGTTGATTGTTGTAAAATCCAAACTAATTTACTAATGTCTTTTAGGGAAAGAAGCCTTCACATGGTCTGACCTATATGTGACTCCTGACCTGTGCAATGTGCTTGACCTCTAACTGCCCTTTGAATTAGCACTACTAAGCCATTCAGTTCACAAACAATTGGAAATGGATAAGAAATGCTGTCCCAGCCACAACATTCATGTCCTATGGATGAAAAAAAAATCCTCAGTCAACAGCTGAAACATATAAACTGACTACCAGCACGTCTCATCTGAAGGGCCCGGGTTCAAGCGCCACCTTCTCTATTGCTAAGTAATAACAACCAATAACATAGGAACAGGAGGAGTCCATTCAGCCCTTTGATCGTGTTCCACCATTCAATGAGATTGTGGTTAATCCATGGCCTAACGCTTATGCCTTGTGGATGAAAATTTCAAACATCTACTCCCTTTTTTTGTGTGAAAGTGTTTCCTAACATCTCTCCTGCATGGCCTGGCTTCAGTTCTCAGACTATGCCCCAAGTTCTAGAGTCTCCAACCGGTGGAAATAATTTATCTTTATTTACCTTGTCTCTTCCAGTTAATATCTTGAAAACGTCAATCGTATCACTCCTGAAATCTAGAGAAAACAGGCCTAATTTGAGGAATCTATCCTCACTCTTTAACCCCAGAAGTCCAGGTACCCTGAACAGGAGAATTAGAAAATACCTCCACAGGATTTGTGGGAGCCGTAACTAACTGTAAACAGCACTCTAGAAAGAAACCTTCTCCTGAGAGCTTAAGGAGTCCAGGAAAACTTTGTGGATGAGGAAGGGAGTAGAAGTTAGGCCCACTGAGGAAAAACGAGGAATGTTCTTAGAAAAGAATACACTGTGGGAGTGATTGGGAATACTCAAGGTAAATTAGAGATCCCTGAGGGCACAAGGGAGAAAACGTACAATAACAATGCTCAAGACCACACTGGGAAGGACTGAGAGGTCAGGGAGTACATCCTTCAACGTGAGCATTGTCGCCACATCATGAGTAGGCTCAACAAGGGATGGTTGCAGTAGACAGATTAAAGGCCAGAAAATTAACTAAATCAAGGCTACATTATCAGAAAACTTAGTTTAAGAGCACAAAAAGGCAAATTTAAAATATTTGTAATGCAAGAAGTGAGTGAGAAGTATGTAAAGACATTTATAAGATTGCCAAACTAATGAGTTAAACCACAATTTCAACAGACCACAAAAGTTTATTTAAAAAAAATGCATCACTGTGAAAGATGAGAAGGCATTCATTTTGCCCATGAAGAAATGGGAAATATTCTTAAAATAAAAATAAAGACTGCAATGCTGAAACAAACAAAATCAGAAATTACTAGAGAAACTCAGCAGGTCTGGCAGCATCCACAGGTGCAGAAAACAGAGTTAATGTTTCAAATGCAGTGACTCTCCTACAGAACTTTGAGTTTCTCCAATAATTTCTGGTTTTGTTTCTTTGGCAAACACCCGTCTTGGCTGCAGAAAGCAAAAAAATCCTCCAGAAAGTATTCTCCACAATGTTATGGGCAGCACAGTGAATTTGTGATTACAGATAACAAGGTGTAGAGCTGGATGCACTCAGCAGGCCAAGCAGCATCTTAGGAGCAAGAAAGCTGACGTTTCAGGCCTAGACTGTTAGCACTGCTGCCTCGTAGCAATCAGGTTTGATTCCAGCTAAGGGTGACTGTTTGTTTGGAGTGTGAACATTCTCCCGTTGTCTGCGTGGTTATCCTCTGGGTGTTCTGGCTTCCTTCCACAGTCCGAAGAGGTGCAGAATAAGTGGATTAGCCATGTAAATGTGGAGTGACGGGAACCGGGTTAAGGACTAGGTCTGGGTGGGATGCTCTTCAGGTCAGTGCAGATTTAACAGGCCAAATGGCATCTTTCCCTGCTGTACGGATTCTATGATTCTAAGGTAGGAAACTGCCATTTTGACCATAAAAGGGAGTGGAAAGCCCTAGTTTAGAGATACCGTAATAACATAATGGATCTTTACCAGTTAACGACATTTTCTTTATTGGAAGAATTATGCAACCTCCGGGTTGCCTGCATTTGTGAAACTGAGACTTATTGATAAATGGAGTTATAAATATGAAAGTGGTTTTATTAAAAATATTGTAAATTTAATTACAGAGACAAGGGATGTGGCATAAGGTAATGTCTCAGAAAGAGTTAATGTTGAAGTTGTGTTGGGTTCCAGATAATCTAATGACATAGTCTATGCAAGATTCTGATGGGATCACATATGTCATATCTACCTGTTAATGGTCTGGTGTATTTATGCCTATCAAATAAATGTCAGTAGTACTTATTGCTATTATGCAATAAACTATCCCTTAGCACGTAACAATTGTGCCTTTTTCTGTTAAGATTCACCAGTGGCTTATTCTCTGCCACTGATAATTTGTCAAACTCTTAGACTCAACGCAGCCTTGATTATGACAAGCAGCTCCTGCTTGTAGGTCAATCTACTCTTTGTAACTCCTTAGGATAATGGCCTGTCTTTTACCAGGATCCAATTTGGATTTAGGACATGATCCCCTCATGCCATAGCTCTGTTCTATCAAAAATAGTGGCTGTCATCACTGCTGTGGAGCCTGCACCCCCACCTGTATGATTGTAAGTGGCCAGTAGAGGAGAGGGCTTGAACTTCTGAGGTGACAAGGTTCAGGGGTGTGCTGGATGGTGGAGGAACTTGCCGGTATCAGTCCATTTTGTGGCCAAAAGCCATTCATTGCCTTAAAAGTAATGTTTAGCTCTGAGGATACTTGTGATGTCAAGGAAGCTCACGTGTGCAGTGGGTTTCCATCTGAACCACCCTCATTTGGACAAACATTTCATTGGTCAAAGGACCCAAAACTCCCCTCAACGACCTGTGAGCAACAATTTGCGCCATCTCAAGGAAAGTCTTGCTGCGTCCTTCCTTTTAACATGGAGGGATTTCCTGTACAGGCTACTTTCACTTCCTTAATACAACAGAGAATGCTGGAGAAACTTAGCAAGTCTAGCAGCATCTGTGGAGAGAGAAGCCAAGTTAACATTGCAAGTCCAGTAAGGTGACTCTTCACTTCCTTGCCTTGGGCCAACATTTGGACAAGAGCTGGCTTTCCATCATGCTATCGGCATTGGAAAGGAGCATCTAGTTCCCACTGATACCCTTCTGTGGCTGATGGCCACCCAGACGGGGAGGGGGTTGCATTATACCACAACCCCCAAAATTGCACCTTGGCTTGTTTCCTTTGGAATTCTGATTTTCACTGTAGTGTCCCTTAGGAACTGTTTGCACAAATTTAGTTTGGGTTTGGTTATTTTAAATTAGTTGCAAAGGAGGGCTGGTGGCACCAGTGTACCTCGTCCACCCAGGACCCAATACGTCAACGGATTAACGCCTTGCCAGAGATGCCATCATCCCATGAAAGAGCAAAAAAACTCTCAAAATTATTGATAGGGAATCTGCAATTGGACTTTCTCTTGCAATGCATCCCCATCAGTTTGCATTGACTTAACGGGTTGGTTTCTTTAGTCTTTCAATATTCTCCTCTAGTTCATGAACACTTTCACTTCTATCATGACTTATCCAAACTGAAGCAAAAAAGAACAAAGTGCGGAGCTGGATGAACACAGCAAGTCAAGCAGCATCTCCGGAGGAATAAGGCTGACGTTTCAGGCCTAGACTGAAGGGTCTAGGCCCGAAACGTCAGCTTTTGTGCTCCTGAGATGCTGCTTGGCCTGCTGTGTTCATCCAGCTCCACATTTTATTATCTTGGATTCTCCAGCATCTGCAGTTCCCATTATCTCTCACTATTAAACCATTTGTTCTCGATGTTTTAAAACATATTAGAGAACTAAAGCAGTAAAAAAAAGTGGTCAGCTACTTCCACTGAAGCGCTGTTGCGAGCAGGGGATTGCAATACTGTGTTTGATTCAATGTCGTGTTTTGTTAAAATTTCAATGCGAGTTGTTTAAACGGATTCTAGTGAGATACTGCGGGACAGTGCAATCCCCAGACTCTCTATTCCCCCGTGCTCAGGAGCAGCTCTGAGCAGGTCACTAGAGGTTGGGCTACTCAGCTGTCACTCACTGCAGCAAACCAACGTGATGATGGTTTAACGATACCATCAGCTGATGCAGCAAGCACCCGGAAGCATGGGACCGAATCTGTTGTTGTTACTGGCTGCTAGTTCCTATCTAATTTCGCCAGTAAGTGTTTTATTTTATCATCATTCTCTGTATGGAATGTCAGGTCCTGCTTGCTCTGTCTGACAGGCACCGCTCACCCCCACCTCCGTCCACCGTGTCTATGTTGGGCTGTGAGACTCCCTCATTTTCTCTCTCACTTCCTTGCAGTGACCTCGCTCATTCTCTGCCCCCGAGGGTGACCCCTCCACAGCAACACCACACCCCCCACCCAATCTCTCTGTCTTCTGCACCCTTCACACTCTCTCTCTCAACCGGAATGATCCCCTCATTCTCTCTTCCCTCAGATGACCACCCATCTCTCAGTCGCCTCTAAAGCCACACCCCCTGCCTTTCCTGCAGTGAGACCTCCCTTGAGGTGACACCCCCCCCCCCACTCCCACAGTGGCAGTCCTCCTTTCCTCCCCCCTCCACCCACAGTGACATCCCTCACACTCCCTCCCCTGCAGTGAGAACCCCCCCATTCTCTTTGACCCTGCAGTAAGACCCTGTCCCTCTGTCACCCCTGCAGTGAAGCTGCCCCCCCCGCCCCACTTCCCCCTGTGGTCACTCTGTCTCTCTGCTGCAACGAATGACCCTGACCCCCTCACTGTCTCTATTCCTGAGAGAGTGCTCTATCTCACTGCTAGTCTCCTGTATTTAGCACCAAGTTCCTTTTAATTTCAAATTTACAGCTTTCACTTCTTTCCACTGCTCACAAACACACGCCATTCCTTCCTGGCAAACCAAAGATTTTTCTCGTCCATCTTTCTGTTCAGGATACTGATACGTTCAGGATACCATGATACATTCATTGTCTGCAGTCCTGTTGGATTATAACCTGGTCCCATGTGACTTTTGACATTATCTGCAATGCATTCTCCTTTATCCGAGGGAGACCAAAAGTAAAGTGAGTGAATGTTTTACTGAAAGTCTGTCTTATGTTCATTATTGCAACTTTCCAGCCCTCATTAAACCTCACTTCCAGTTCTGATGAAAAGCCATTGACTGGAAAAGTGTTTATTTCTCAACGCCTACATTGGAATGTTGCCAGCATTCTCTGTTTAAATTTTCCATTTTCAGTACTTGTGGTATTTTGCTTTTTGTACCTCAGTCTCTGACTGTCTCTCTGTATTCAACATACAGTATGGTCCTTCACAATCCAAAAGTAAAGCAGAAAATGCTGGCAACATTGGATGAGGCAGTATCTCTAGGATCTGGAAAGTTACCTACGGGTGCAGAAGCTATGTTTGGACAAGAATCTTTTCCCCTCTTAAGATGTACTCCAGTGCAAGACATTTTACCCTGGAACAGAAGTCCACTGACTTCAGTCATTTCCACTGCATTTCAATACTAGGATACACAGCTGCCTTCACAGCTTTGCCCTTGTATTGGAAGCAATCACCATTTCTGGCAATGTCAGTTTTTAAAGGTGAATTGGAGACACCGATTTATTTCACCTCTATGAAGACCCTTCATCATGCCACATGTATTGGCCTCAGAGAGAGTGCAGCATTGATCGACCAGAATGATGCCTGCATTGCAATGGCTAAGTTACAAGGAGAGAGTTTGTTAACAAAGGCTACATACTTTGGAATCCAGAAGTTGCAGATGTGATTTGACTGAAGAAATTGGGGGCAGCAGTTGGAGGGAAATAATTTTCTGAGGCTTGAGAAGCCTAGAGAGCAGAGTCTTTACAAGTTAGAGACAGATCCTTCGAGCATAAAATTAGGGATAATTTCTACACGCAAAACACATTGGAAATTTGGATAACAAAGTGTGGAGCTGGATGAACACAGCAGGCCAAGCAGCATCTTAGGAGCACAAAAGCTGATGTTTCGGGCCTAGACCCTTCATCAGAAAAGGGGGATGGGGAGAGGATTCTGAAATAAATAGGGAGAGAGGGGGAGGCGGACTGAAGATGGATAGAGGAGAAGATAGGTGAAGAGGAGAGTATGGCTGAGGTGGTAGGGAGGGGATAGGTCAGTCTGGGGAGGATGGACAGGTCAAGGGGGGGGCGGGATGAGGTTAGTAGGTGGGAAATGGAGGTGCAGTTTGAGGTGGGAGGAGGGGATAGGTGAGATGAAGAGCAGGTTAGGGAGGCGGGGACGAGCTGGGCTAGTTTTGGGATGCAGTGGGGGGACAGCAGATTTTGAAGCTGGTGAAATCCACATTGATACCATTGGGCTGCAGGGTTCCCAAACGGAATATGAGTTGCTGTTCCTGCAACCTACGGGTGGCGTCATTATGTCACTGCAGGAGGCCCGGAAGGGACATGTCGTCCAAGGAATGGGAGCGGGAGTTGAAATGGTTCGCAACTGGGAGGTGCAGTGGTTTGCTCCACTTGGTTTCCCCAATATAGAGGAAACCACACCGGGTACAGCGGATGCAGTATTCTACATTGGCGGATGTGCAGGTGAACATCTGCTTGATATGGAAAGTCATCTTGGGGCCTGGGATGGGGTGAGGGAGGAGGTGTGGGGGCAGGTGTAGCACTTCCTGCGGTTGCAGGGGAAAGTGCCGGGTGTGGTGGGGTTGGAGGGGAGTGTGGAGAGGACAAGGGAGTCGCAGAGAGAGTGGTCTCTCCAGAAGGCAGACAAGGGTGGGGTTGGAAAAATGTCTTTAGTGGTGGGGTCAGAATGTAGATGGCGGAGATGTTGGAGGATGATGCGTTGTATCTGAATGTTGGTGGGCTGGTATGTGAGGACTGGAGGATTCTCTTTTGGTGGTTGTTGTGGGAGCAGGGTGTGAGGGATGAGGTGCGGGCAATGCGGGAGACACAGTTGGGGGCATTCTCAACCACTGCTGGGGGGGAGGGTGGCGGGGAGGTTGCGGTCCTTGAAGAACAAGGACATCTGGGATGTGTGGGAGAGGAATGCCTCCTCCTGGGAGCAGATGCGGCGGAGGCGAAGGAATTGGGAATAGGTGATGGAATTTTTGCAGGAAGGTGGGTGGGAGGAGGTGTATTCCAGGTAACTGTGGGAGTTGGTGGACTTGAAATGGACATCGGTTTGTAGGTGGTTGCCTGAGATGGAGACAGAAAGGCCCAGGAAGGTCAGGGATGTGTTGGAGATGGTCCAGGTGAACTGAAGGTTGGGGTGGAAGGTGTTGGTGAAACGGATGAACTGTTCGAGCTCCTCTTGGGAGCATGAGGTGGCACCGATCCAGTCATCAATGTAACATAGGAAGAGGTGGGGTTTAGGGCCAGTGTAGGTGCGGAAGAGGGACTGTTCCACGTAACCTACAAAGAGGCAGGCATAGCTTGGGCCCATGCGGGTACCCATTGCCACCCCCTTTGTCAATAGGAAGTGGGAGGAATTGAAAGAGAAGATGTTGAGGGTGAGGACGAGTTCAGCTAGGTGGATGAGGGTGTCAGTGGAGGGGGACTGGTTGGGTCTGCAAGACAGGAAGAAGCAGATGGCCTGTAGGCCATCTGCATGGGCAACGCAAGTGTATAGGGACTGGACGTCCATGGTGAAAATGAGATGTTGGGGGCTGGGGAATTAGAAGTTCTGGAGGAGGTGGAGGGCGTGGTTGGTGCCACAGATGTAGAGAGGGAGTTCCTGGACCAAGGGGGAGAAAATGGAGCCCAGGTATGTGGAGATGAGTTCGGTGGGGCAGGAGCAGGCTACGACAATGGGTCGACCAGAGCAGGCAGGTTTGTGGATTTTGGGAAGGGGATAGAAGCGGGTGGTGCAGGGTTCGGGAATGATGTGGTTGGAGGCTGTGGTTGGGAGGTCACCTGAGGTGATGAGTTTGTGAATGGTTTGGGAGATGATGGTTTGGTTCTTGAGGGTGGGGTCATGATCCGGGGGCGGTAGGAGGACGTTTCGTAGAGTTGGCGTTTGGCCTCGGCGATGTAAAGGTCAGTGTGCCATACTACAACTTTGCCTCCCTTGTCTGTGGGTTTGATGGTGATGTTGGAATTGGTGCAGAGGGAGCGGAGGGCTGCACGTTCTGCAGGGGAGAGGTTGGAGTGAGTGACAGGGGTGGAGAGGTTGATGCAACTGATATCTCGACGGCAGTTGGAGTGGAAGAGGTTGAAGGAGGGTAGGAGGCCTAGGGGTGGTGTCCAGGAAGAGGACTTATGTTGGAGGCGGGAGAAGGGGTCAGTGGGGGTGGGTTAGGCTCACGGTTGGAGAAGTATGCATGGAGGTGAAGGCAGTGGAAAAACTGCTGTATGTCTGACGTGACTGGTATTCGTTGATGTGTGGGTGGAGGGGGCAATGGTGAGCCCCTTGTTTAGGACTGACCGTTCGTCTTCCATCAGGAGGAGGTCTGGGGGGCTTGGGGGTGGGGGGGGGGGATGGTGAAGATTCGGCAGGGCTCAGTGTGGCTGTCTTCTCTGGGGCTGCTGGCTGTGGAGGTTGTGGGCGGAGCGATGAGGTCGTCGGCTGTGGGCGGGGTTACATCAGTGGCGAGTGAAGTTCCGTCGGCGGTGGGCTGGGTCTGTCAACCTCATAAAAAGCCCCAACTTCACCATCAAACCCGCAGACAAGGGAGGCGCGGTTGTAGTATGGCGCACTGACCTTTACATTGCTGAGGCCAGTCGCCAACTTTCTGACACCACCTCCTACCGCCCCCTTGATCATGACCCCACTCCCAAGCACCAAACCATCCATGATCTCCCACCCACAGCTTCCAACCTCATTGTTCCCCAACTCCACACGGCCCCCTTCTATCTTCTTCCCAAAATCCACAAACCCGCCTGCCCTGGTCGACCCACTGTCGCAGCCTGCTCCTGCCCCACCAAAATCATCTCGACTTATCTGGACTCCATTTTCTCCCCCTTGGTCCAGGAACTCCCTCTCTACATCTGTGACACCACCCACGCCCTCCACCTCCTCCAGAACTTCTAATTCCCCAGCCCCCAACATCTCATTTTCAACATGGACGTCCAGTCCCTGTACACTTGCATTCCCCATAAAGATGGCCTACAGGCCATCTGCATCTTCCTGTCCCGTAGACCTGACCAGTCCCCCTCCACCGACACCCTCGTCTGCCGAGCTGAACTCGTCCTCGCTTTCAACAACCTCTCTTTCGATTCCTCCCACTTCCTACAGACAAAGCAGGTGGCCATGGGTACCAGCATGGGCCCAAGCTATTGCCTGCCACTTTGTAAGTTATGTGGAGCAGTCCCTCTTCACTACCTACACTGGCCCTAAACCCCACCTCTTCTTATGTTACATTGATGACTGAATCGGTGCCGCCTCATGCTCCCAAGAGGAGCTTGAACAGTTCATCCATTTCACCAACACCTTCCACCCCAACCTTCAGTTCACCTGGACCATCTCCAACACATCCCTGACCTTCCTGGACCTTTCTGTCTCCATCTCCAGGCAACCACCTACAAACCGATGTCCATTTCAAGTCCACCAACTCCCACAGTTACCTGGAATACACCTCCTCCCACCCACCTTCCTGCAAAAATTCCATCACCTATTCCCAATTCCTTCGCCTCCGCCGCATCTGCTCCCAGGGGAAGACATTCCACTCCCGCACTTCCCAGATGTCCTCGTTCTTCAAGGACCGCAACCTCCCCCCGCCCGGCTGTGGTTGAGAATGCCCCCAACTGTGTTTCCCGCACCTCATCCCTCACACCCTGCTCCCACAACCACCAAAAGAGAATCCTCCAGTCCTCACATACCAGCCCACCAACATTCAGATACAACGCATCATCCTCCAACATCTCCACCATCTACAATCAGACCCCACCACTAAAGACGTTTTTCCAACCCCACCCTTGTCTGCCTTCTGGAGAGACCACTCTCTCTGCGACTCCCTTGTCCTCTTCACACTCCCCTCCAACCCCACCACACCCGGCACTTTCCCCTGCAACCACAGGAAGTGCTACACCTGCCCCCACACCTCCTCCCTCACCCCATCCCAGGCCCCAAGATGACTTTCCATATCAGGCATATGTTCACCTGCACATCTGCTAATGTGGTATACTGCATCTGCTATACCCGGTGTGGCTTCCTCTACATTGGGGAAACCAAGTGGAGGCTTGCAGAACACCTCCGCTCGGTTTGCAGTAAACCACTGCACCTCCCAGTTGCGAACCATTTCAACTCCCCCTCCCATTCCTTAGACGACATGTCCATCCTGGGCCTCCTGCAGTGACATAATGATGCCACCCGTAGGTTGCAGGAACAGCAGCTCATATTCTGCTTGGGAACCCTGCAGCCCAATGGTATCAATGTGGATTTCACCAGCTTCAAAATCTGCCGTCCCCCCACTGCATCCCAAAACAAGCCCAGCTTGTCCCCGACTCCCTAACCTCCTCTTCCTCCCAAATCAAGCTTCAACACCATTTCCCACCTACTACCCTCATCCCGCCCCCTTGACCTGTCCGTCCTCCCTGGACTGACCTATCCCCTCCCTACCTCCCCACCCATATTCTCCTCTCCACCTGTCTTCTCCTGTATCCATCTTCAATCGCCTCCCCCCATCCCCCTTTTCTGATGAAGGGTCTAGGCCCAAAACGTCAGCTTTTGTGCTCCTAAGATGCTGCTTGTCCTGCTGTGTTCATCCAGCTCTACACCTTGTTATCTCGGATTCTCCAGCATCTGCAGTTCCCATTATCTCTGATCACAATTATCTTGGAAATTTGGAACTCTCTTCTGCAAATATGAAGTGGTGCAAATCAGTTGTTAATTTTAGATTTTAAATCGATCAATTTTAGTTATCCAAAGATAGAGGTGTATTGAATGAAGCCTTCAATGCTTAGAGTTTGATCATGATCTTGCTGAACAATGGAGCAAGTTTGGTACTGAATTGTGGTGACTTTACAAACAAAATATGCAATTATAATCCATGGGATAATATTTTCTACTTTTAGGTGTCTGTAACTTTACATATAATGGGATAAAAGGATCTCACATTATATATTTTTAGCTGGTTTGTTGAGTCTGGCTCGTTCATTTATTCGTAACTAAATGACACAGCCTCAGAACTGTTCGTCAGTCAGTCACCATGCAATTTTCTGGAAAGCTGAAGGACAATTCCCAGATAAAATTACAATACTGAGATTTCCTCAATGAAATGCTACGCGATTATTTTGTCCCCAGTACTTAACTGGTACAGGGCAAGAAATCCTGAGTCACTGCGTTACTCTGCCACCAGTGCAAGGAAGCCCACGTCACATCACATGCTGACCTTTCTGTGAGATAAATTACAATTCTACACTGTGTCCTGAACATGATTGATTTATCAAATGCTTGCTGTAAATGAGAGTCTGACAATGTGATTAAAACTGAAAGATCTGGCATTGCTGTAAATCAGAGGCAAAGATAAAAATTGCTGGAAAAGCTCAGCATTTCTAGCATCACCTATGGAGAGAAATCAGCGCTAACATTTTGGGTCAAGTGATCCTTCCTCAGAAGGGAATTTCTCTCCACAGCTGCTGCCAGATCTGCTGAGCTTTTCCAGCAATTTCTATTTCTGACAGTGTGATACTTGCTAATTTCTATAATTCTTTTCAGAGTTTGTCTGGATCATTTCAAATTGATTACAACAATGACTGTTTCCGAAAGGATGGCAAGAAGTTTCGTTACATTTCGGGGAGCATACACTACTCTCGTGTACCTCGTTACTATTGGAAGGATCGTCTTCTGAAAATGTATATGGCGGGACTGAATGCAATTCAAACGTGAGTGTGACAACATAGAATTACATTTGATAAAAACACTGAAAGAAATGCGGATATTGGAATCAGTATGCATGGTGTGTGGGGTTGGGGGGAAAATGCTCAAGCCCTAAAATTGTTGAACTCAACATTGATCCAGAAGGCCGCAGGGTTCCCAAGCAGAAAATGAGACGTGTTCTTCCAGAATACACTGAAATTCACCGGAGCACTACAGTAAACCAGAGACAGAGATGTTGACCAGAGACACAGTGGTGTGCTGAAGTGGCAGCCAAATGGATGCTCAGGGATAGTAGGAACTGCAGATGCTGGAGAAGAAGGGTCTAGGCCTGAAATGTCAGCCTTCCTGCTCCTCTGATGCTGCTTGGCCTGCTGTGTACATACCATATACCTTGTTATCTTGGAAGCTCAGGGTCTTTCTTGCGGATGGAATGTAGGTGTTTTGTGAAACAGTCACCCAGTCTGCACTTTGTATCCTTGGTGTAGAGGAGACCATATTATGAGCCGCCTGGACTTAATATTGACAGGCCTGTCCACACACTACCCATTGTCAGCCGCTTTCTCTGCACAGATGCTGCTAGACCTGATGAGTTTTTCCAGCAATTTCTATTTTTTGTTTTAGAATTACTTTTACCATTCTTTTTTCTTTTGGACATTGTCTGCCGCCAGAATTTGTGGCTGGTTGTAATAGGTGCGGCCCTGTGAGGTGTCTTGGGATCTATTACTACGTTGAAAGTAGCTTTTGGTCTTTCAGGTGAGAATGAGGCCACCCGTTTGGATATAAGATATCTTGCCACTGTTCAAAGACACAAAACAACTTAAATTTATTTAGTACTTTTAATTTGAAACACTTTACACAAGCATTTTGAAACAAAGTTTAAAATTAAAGGCAATACTCAAGCAGATGATCAAGGGCTTGGTCAAAGAGCTAAAGCTTTAAAATAATTTAAATGAAGTTCGAGAGTTGGAAATGTTTGGGAAGGGAATTCTAGAGCTTGGGACTAACGAGGCTGAAAACAAAGCCAACAGTGCTGGAAAAATTAAAATCAGAGTGCGCACAGAGTCAGAGGGAGCCCTGATAATTTGGAGGCATGGGGCCTGAGCAGATTAGTCATTGGGACAGCCAGAAAGGATTTGAAAATGAGGATGTGAAATTTGAAATTATGACACTGCTGGACCTGGAGCCAGTGTAAATTGGTACACCACAGGGATGATAAGTGAGTACAAGTAAGGAGACAGGAAACAGAGTCTTGGACGAACTCAAGTTTACAGAGTTCTTGGCTAGTGCTTATTCCTTAGTCAAGATAGCCATCGCAGATTAACAGTTATTCCCTCTTGTGGAACCTGCCTTGTACAAGTTGATGTTGTATTTTTTTGGAGAATATATAATTAATGTACTAAAATATCAAACCTAATGGGGCCAAAATTCACTCCTTCAGGACATGATAAGCTGTCAGACCTCCCTCTCCTTCAGCTCAAATGATGAAGTCTCTGGAACTACATACTGATAACAGCCCAGAGCAATCAACAGACTATCTCCCTAACCAATCAATGGGAAATAAACACAGCTAGGACTGTGAAGAAAGCTACATTCAGTGGATGAATTAAATGTCAGGTCAGATGCTGGGTTATAGTCCAGGTTTATTCAAAATCACACAAGCTTTCACAGCACAGCTCCTTCGTCAGGTGCATTGAGAGAGAGCAGGGCACACAGACCCAGAGTTTATAGGCAGAGAGAGCAAAAGATCACACAACTGTTGTGCGTGAAGTGCCAGATGATGTGTCTGCAGGCGACCAGGAGTGTTAAACGGTGAGTAAAGTGTCCACAGCTGAATAACCAGTGGAGGGATGACCTATAATCTGATTAAGTGAGGCAGAGAGATAATTACAAAAAGTTTAAAATATATTGATGCTGGAGACAAATTAAATGACTGGAATCGCATGTTGGAATCAAAACTGTACAAACTAATTGAGGTGGAGAGAGCATTACAACTTATCGAGGTGATGGTGTCAAAACAGGACGGTAAGGTAGATTTTACAGATACAGAACGTTGAGGTGAAGTCACCTGTAGCGTGACATGAGCCCAAGATCATGGGTGAGGCTGTCTTCATAGGTACGGAACTTGGTATCACTTTTTGCTCAGCGATTCTGTGTTGTGTACCTCAAAGGACAGTTACCTAAATATCGGAGGCTGAATGCCCTTGACCACTGAAGTGTTCCCAGACTTGGAGGGAACATTCCTGCCCGGCGATTGTTGCGCAGTGTCCATTCATCTGTTGTCATAACATCTGTGCGGTTTCGCCAATAAACCGTACCTCGGGGGCATCCTTGCCTGAGGTCTGAGATAGACAGACAGTGTTGGTCGAGTCACATCAGTTTCTGCCGTGAATATGGTGGGTGGTGTTCCCATGTGCGATGGTAGTGGCCATGTTGATGGTCTGACATGCCTTGCAGAGGTTGCCATGTCAGGGTTATACAGTGTTGTGGGCAATGCTGTCCTGAAGGCTGGGTAGTTTGCTGTGAACAATGGTCTGTTTAAGGTTTGGTGGTTGTTTGAAGGCGGGAAGTGGAGGCATGGGGAAGATCTTGGTGAGATGCTCATCATCATCGATGACATGTTGAAGGCTGTGAAGAACATGGTGTAGTTTCTCCACTTTGGAAAAGTAGTGGACAATGAAAGTCACTATATCGGTTGTATCTTATGTCCATCTTCTGAGGAGTTCGTTGCAGTTTCTCGCTGTGGCACGTCGGAACTGGCAATCGATGAGTTGAGCATCATATCCTCCCTCCTCCCTGACCAACGCCCATCTCAGCTTCCTGCCTACACTCACCTTTACTAGCTTCATACCCGCCTCCTCGACCTGTCCATCTTCTCTCCACCTATCTGCTCCACTATCCACCTTGCATCACTGCCACCACCTCCCTCTTTATTTCAAAGCCCCCTTCCCCTCCCCGCTTTCTGAAGAAGGGTCCAGACCCGAAACATCAACCTTCCTGCTCCTCAGATGCTGCCCGGCCTGCTGTGTTCCTTCAGCTCCACATCTTGTTATCTCAGACTCCAGCATTGACAGTCCTACTATCTCTCGATGGTAGTCATGATGTGGAGGTGCCGGTGTTGGACTGGGGTGGTCAAAGTCAGAAGCGACATGACACCAGGTTATCGTCTGACAGGTTTATTTGAAATCACACAAGCTTTCGTAACACTGCTCCTTTGTCAGGCGCAGTGACAGCGCTTTGCACGTAGACTCAGAATTTATAGGCAGAGAGATAAAAAAAATCATGCAACTGGTGTGAAATTGTTAAGTGTTGAGGCCTGCGAACTGTAAGTAGAATTAGGTTTATTTTCACATGTACTCAAACACAGAAGTGGAGGAGCACAGTGCAAAGTTTACAATGTCAACCAGCCCCCTTATGGTACCATCTTAAGTATAAAATACCTAGGTACAAGTCTTAGGTACAAAAATAGAGAAACAAAGATACAAAAAGTCACCCTACAGTGATTCATAGTATAAGTTAGAAAAATAATAAATTAAGTTTAAAAAAAATTAGTGTCAAATAAACAGATAAGGTGTTTAAATTAAACATATATTGATGCTAGAGACAAATTAAATGACTGGAATCGCATGTTGAAATCAAAATTGTACAAACTAATTAAGGTGGAGAGATCATTACAACTTAACGAGGTGATGGTGTCAAAACAGGACAGTAAGGTAGGTTTTACTCATGCAAGATGAGGTGGTGTTCCTCCAGCTTGTATTGAGCCTTGCTAGAGCACTGCAGCAGGCCTGAGAGAGAAATGTTCAGATGGTCCCTTTTCTTAACCTCTCCAACCTGCAAAGCCAAAGCCCCTACTGCCAGCTGACATTTTCTCAACCACTTAACATTGATTGTTTGGGTAGGGCTAAGGAAAAGTCTAACTATTATTGCAGTTAACGTGCTTGTTCTTTAAATATCATTTAAGTATAAAGGTTGAAAAAAGCACTTCATGTGACAACTGTGGCTGAGTTGTTACTGGGTGCAAAATCATCAGCACCCCTCCTACATTACAACAGTAGCTACACTTCCCAAAAGTAAGTTCTTCTTTGGCTATAAAGTGATGTGTGGTGTTTGTGAAAACTGCTGTATTCATCCAAGTTTTGTTTTTCTATTTTAAAGCTCTGCTTTATGTACCTAGACATTTTTTTATAACATGCATTTCTTTGTGTACATGCAAATGTTCTCGAGACTGCTAATTCCATGGAAAAGGAGCAAGATACCATTATGGAACAAGGAGTAATGTGGGATGAGAGCTATGGAGCATCAACAGTATCTCTTGTCCAGGTTGCTACGCTGCTTTAAACTCTGGTGCTAGTGACTCAGTTAAGACTCAGTTTGTTAATTGTTGTGTTACCATAAAGGCCAAAGGAAGGATTAAAGAATGAGGAAGGTCATATGTGCAGTTGGTGTTCTAATATTCTCTGTTATTAACCTGCATCAGTTGTGCAATAAACCAAATCCTACTTAAATTATATAGGTATGTACCATGGAATTATCATGAGACCATACCTGGCAAATATGACTTCACTGGAGATAGAGATTTGGAATCCTTTTTGAAGCTATGCAATGAAATCGGTTTGCTGGTCATCTTACGAGCTGGGCCTTATATTTGTGCAGAATGGGACATGGTGAGTGCAATAAAATTCAAGTGAGAAATTGTAATTCAAATTTATAAAACAAATGGTTTGTGAAGCTCACACGTTTTAATTTTGTTTCTCAAAGGGTGGTCTTCCTGCCTGGCTGCTACAGAAGAAGTCAATTGTCCTTCGATCTTCAGATCCAGGTAAGATGCAACATCATAGATTTGGTTTTGCTTCGATAACATGAAAGGTCGAAAATTCAGAGTTAATAATTTGCTGAGAGGCAAGTAATTAGCAAATGATAACTGATTATTTTTGTTTAACACAATGAAGAAAGAGCTTTGAGCAATGTTTCAGATTGTGACTTTCTCAGAACATTTTGACCAGTTTGCAATGAAGAAGGACTTAGATCCAATTTCATGCTGAAGTGTTGCTTTTGCAAATATTGAAACCAGCGTACTAAACCTTAAACCAAATCTTGAGTCACTCAGCCACATGCTAGAGCCAGTACCACTGAAACAATACATCAATTGTTGCTTTTCTCTACAAGCCCTCATGAACAATCACGCTTCATGAGGTTGGTGTGTCTCTCCATGCTGAGCTTTGCATGAAATTAATTTAAAGGAAGGTGAGGGATGGTGAATGAGTGAGTAGGCAGACGAGTGGACAATCTTAGTTGATGCTTTGACAAACAAAAACCCACCTCTCTGACAGTGAACTAGCGAATGAAGACCCACACATCATATGTTAGTGCATAGGGAAAGCTAGAGTATCCAACTGAATGGCTTTGGAGCTACATGTTATACAGCTGTGGCCCAAACGTTAAGTAGTTGCTGGAGAACATCTGAGTATAAGGGAATGAAATCCGCTTATTTACCCAAGAGAGTGTTTATAGCAGACTTGATATTTGTGAAATATGGTGTGAATGCAGCTGTCACTCATACGTGAACACCCAACCAGACAATTACTCATGACTTCCAGGGAATTCTCACACTTAGCTCAGACTTATTAAAATCTTCACTCCACTTACATTACAATCCTTTTAGCAACACTCATTCTCGCCACTTGATTCCTCTGTTTTATCAATGACCATCATTACTGTTCAGAAGCTGGGCCGGTCACTGGTCAACACTGTTTGTGCAGTGTACACTTTTTCCATATGGTGCTTCTTTGCCACTCTGACTTTCTCAAATTATGAGGCATCCCATGTTCCCATTGCAGAAGGATCTGGAATACAGCCACACTTGGCTTGAGTCAAGTTACATCTAAGCCACATTAGTGTCAGCCAATAGCTAACTCCAATAAGAGACAGTCCAAATCTCACTTCTCGACATCCAACATTCATGATTCAGTACATCCAAATCCACAGAGTGGTTGCTGACCAGGAACTCGACTCAGCTAGCTCCAGAAATGCTGCAGCTACCAGAGCAGTCTTGCAGCAAGGAACTTGCATTCTCACCACTGTCTAGAAGGCACCAGTCGAAGGAGTATGATGGCATATTGTCTAGCTCCCTTCTTGGATGCAGTTGCAACAGCGTTCAAACTCCATGCCATGAGGGTGAAAGTAACCCAATTAATTGGCAACCTATCCACCAACTCAAGGATCCTCACCCTCCCAGTACGTGGCTGCAGTCATTCTTCTTTGTAAACCTTTGGTGATGTGTGTAACTAGTTTTTTTCAAAGCTTCGCATCTTAAATACTGTGCAAACAAACAAAAAAAAATAATGCAGACCATTGTCTGTCTGTGAGGTACCTTCCGGTGTGTCGTGTGCTCATGCTCATGCACGGTTTAGTGCCAGCATTGCAGCAGTAACTCACTGAGGTTTCTTTGACAGCACTTCCCAAAACCATGACCTTTTCCTCTTGACCAAGTACTGGAGCAGCAGTTTTGTGAGACCCCAACCACTTTCAGGTTACTCTTCTAGTGACACACTCTTCTGATGCCTGCACCCAACCCTACTCTTTCATCATTCGATTGTTTACTTGGCAAAAACCCTGGAGTTCCCTACTGAACTGTATTTTGGGACAATCTCCGAAGCATGGACTGCAGAAGGCCCACTAACACCTCCTTGGGCATCGGTAGAGGAGCAATAAACGATGGCCCCAACAGTAATGCCCTCATTTTGAGAATGAATAATAACAAAAAGTGCACCTTACTAAAGTTAGGGACCAGCAAATTTGAAGTGATCTTTCTGTCTCTGCCCAATAGCAAATCTTGCGACTAAACAGAAATACGGACTGTTCTTTCCAGTTTTTGATAGTTTTGCCATTGTCCTAGATTATCTCCGGTTTGTTCATAAGTGGATGGATGTTTTGCTGCCCAAGATCAAACCATTTTTGTATCAGAACAACGGACCAATTATTGCTGTACAGGTAAAAAATGTCGATGTTAAAATGGATGAACAAACTGATCCATATAATTAGTCAATGACTAATCTTCTTGATTGGGTGGGTGTTAGGGCATAGTCCAGGGGGATGTGCAACAACATCTTGCATTTGTGTAGCATCTTTAGCACTGTAAAACTACCCAAGCTTCTTCACGGGAGCATTGTCCAACAGCATTTAACGCTGAGCCAAGTGTGACGTAGGAACAGGTGAAAGGAATGAACCTTGAAGGGTGTGTGTGTGTAGGGGGGGTGGTCGTTGGGATGGAAGGAAGGAAGGTGGTGGGATTTCCAGAACTTGAAGCCTAGAGAGCAAAAGACACAGCCAACAGTCGTAAAGTAAATAAAAGTAAGGATGTGTGAAAAGCAAGAATAGAAGAAGCACGCAGTTCGTGGAGAGTTGTCGGGCTGAAAATAAATTGTCTGGTCATTATCCCATTATCGTTTGTGGTAGACTGCTGTGTGCAAATTGTCCACAACATTCCCTGTGTGACGTCTTCAAAAGTGCTTCATTGGATTGGTTGTAAAGCACTTTGAGATCCCTGTTGTCTGTGAAAGGCGTCATATAAACGCACATCTTGTTCATCTATCAGGAGATGTTTTGCAGTTTGTTTATTAATATGACACATAATTAGCAAGGGGGTAAGAATTCTTATGCTGTTTCAGGTGGAGAATGAATATGGTAGTTACTTTGCTTGTGACTATGACTACCTACGATACCTACTGAAGCTCTTTCGGTATCATCTGGGAGATGAAGTAGTTCTGTTCACAACAGATGGAGCAGGCAAAGGTTACCTCAAGTGTGGCTCACTGCAAGGGCTGTATGCTACAGTGGATTTTGGCCCAGGTATTCTAACATTTAGTTATTTGGAAGAATTGAAAGCCTTTGATTGTTGAAAGGTAAGGAAGTTTTTCACTCTGCACTTCTCACCAAAGAAAGCAAGGAATAATAAAAGCAAAATAATGCGGATGTTGGAAGTCTAAAATTTAAGGTAACATAAAGTGCTGGAGAAACTCAGCAGGTCCACCATCTTCTGAGGCTGAATTCCAAAATGGTGCAGCCTCCTGAGAGAGAAAAAAAATCCTTATCTTAGTCCTAAAGGGGCAAACCCAAATTTTAAACAGAGCTCCCTAGTTCTGGGCTTATTTGCAAGAGGAAAGTTCCTTTCCATGTGCAGCTTGTCAAGACCATCCAGGATCTTGTAAATTTCAATCCAGTCACCCCCATAAGACAACCCCTCAGTTCAGGTATCAATCTAGAAAACCTACCTTCACAAAACTGATTTCCCCATCACTGATCTTCAAACATCCGAAGAACAGCAGACCAGGACAGATTTAAAATTGATTAAGACATAAATATACAGCAGTGTGAGGGGCCCAGCACTGCTTGTGAGTGTGCTTAACAGTACCTTGTGGGTTTAATCGTCCTGATCCAAAAAGTGAGAGACCACTTTACACTTGACATTGCATTTAGTGGGAGCACTTGGGACTTGGGAGCTGTCTGGAATGTTGCATCTCCTTTGCTGTTTGATAAAATTGTGGCTGGTTTGGTTTAATCTCAACCCTTCTTTCCTGCCTGTCCCATCATTGACTCACTTGATCAAAAATCTAACTCTGCCTTGAGTAAAATCAGTGCACATACAGGAACATGCCTATTATAAACTTTGGGGGTTATGCTTTTAATTTTGAACCATTGAGCCACATGAAATAATTGGATGTCAAGTATTTTTATGTCTTACTTTGTGTGATATTATTTTCTATTGGCAGGTGGAAATACTTCAAAATCATTTGAAGCTCAAAGATATGCAGAGCCTCATGGACCAATGGTAAGCATCTAGCAACTGACATCCTTTTAGCCAACTTGACGTTACTGCAAGAGTAGCTGGATATTTGGAATGAGATAGCATGCAACTTGGTGGATTTATTAATTCATTGTACTATCATTTTGTAGATTAACACTGTGTCAATCACATTGTTTAAGTGTGAGATAAGCAGGCAATGGTATTGGTTGATTTGGTTCTCCTGAGCATTTTAAAATGAGGCAGTAATGGGGCTCCTGTGGTGCAGTGGTAATAATCCCTAACTCTAAACCTAGGTTCAAATCCCACCTGTTCCAGCAGTATTTAACAACGTCTCTGAACAGATCGATTTAAAATTATGTTAAAAACAGGAATTCAGCAGATCAGGCAGCATCTATGAAGAGAGAAACAGTTAACTTTTTGAGTTCAATATGGCTTCTTCAGACTGAAATGGGATAGTGAGGACCCCGGAGACAATACAGCTGTAAGACTCTATGTAAGAGAATAGAGTTGCTATTAAGGATAAGCACTCATAGTTTCTGATTCACTATAGGGCTAGGATCCAATCAGCATGTTGTACACTGCTTATTGGATATAACTCATGCCGTTTAATATGCGGAAAAGCATGAAATATTGGAAATGGAAAATTAACATTTACTCAAGTTTCCCACTGAAGAAAGATATTTTGGCCCAATGGAGTGAAGTTTTCCTCCTAAGTGGGATAGTTGGTGCAGAGGATTATAAGTACCTGAATACTGATGAATTCCAAACTGCACCTTGAGAAGAAGCTCCTTGCTTGTGTCCAACCTGTCGTTAGCCTAATTATCTCTCTGGAGGAATTCACTTTGTGTGATCAGTTAGTTTTTCTTTGATTCAGCATTCAGTAGACTTGTAGTTGCTCGTCTGTAACTTGCTGAGAGAATACCTAATTCTGGGACTTCAGGCTGGGGCAATGGGTCTGAGGACCTAGCTATTTCTTGAAACTGTCTTCTTAGATGGGCAACAGGATTTAGCCATGAGACAACGGTGATGTCAAAATGCCTCCTGTCTCCATTAGACAATCTTCTAAGAAAGATTTTGGCAGTGATTTAGGGAAGGTTGATTTCTTTTGTTGAAGAGACAGTGAGAAGCATTAATTTGACATCAAAGATGCAAATGTTAAAATTTAGATGCAGCTTATCAGGAGTTGGGGGGCTTTTGTGATGCTGTAGTAGTGCTCCTGCCTCAGTTCCTGTCATTACATGGCAGAGCAGGCTGATTACAAATAGTTATCCAAGAATTTGTGTCAACTAGCAAGGTTGTGCTGATGGGTTAGTGTAACTTGTGCTGTAGATAAACCAGTAGATGTATGGTATTTAGATTTCCAGATAACATTTGATAGGGTTGCCACATCAGAGATCATTACAGAAAGTAAAAAGCTCATGGTACAGAGGATAACACATTGGCTTGGATAGAAGCTTGGCTTGCCAACAGGAAGCAGAGAATGGGAATAAGTGGGTCTTTGTCATGCCAACAGCATGTCATGAATGCTGCAACTCAGGTTCTGGGGCCTCAATCCTTTACACTTTATACAAATAGTCTAGAAAAGGGGTGTCAGTTAGCACAGTTGGATGGCCACATTGCAAAGCATACCATCCAAGCGTGGGTTCAATTCCCGCAGCAGCTGAGGTTACAATGAAGGACTCTCCTTCTCAAACTCTCCGTCACTTGAGGCATGGTGACCCCTTAAATTCCTTTTTCATTTGGAGGGCGCAGCTTAATCACCTCTCTTCAGAAACCTGATTGTTACACTGCCTGTAAATAGTTGGGTAAACAGCTCTCCACCTCTCCCCGCCAAAAGCAAGTTTTCTCTGTACTAACTTCTCTGCTCAATGACTCTCTGTCCGCCCCCGCCAGTGCAGTCAGCAACACTCTAATACTCCATCCTCAACCCCACCCCTCATTCTCACTCTGGGGTCACGTAAGGTCTGAGACATTAAAATAAAGTCACATCAGAAAAAGCTCCGGTAGTACCTGAGTACCAGATAATGGGATGAATATTTGAAAGAGAGAAGATGATGGGAAGAGTGTGATGAGGTGGCTCAAATTCTCACATGCCCTTTTACAATGTAAGTACTGAAAGATTATATTGAATGTAATGCAAACGTCAGATGTATTTTCAGGTTAAATAGCGTGAATTAAGTGTCTGAGTCAATGAATTAAGTGTTTTTTTTTATATTAGGTAAATTCTGAGTTTTACACAGGATGGTTGGATCACTGGGGCAAGAAACATTCTGTGATCAAAAAGGAGGTCATTGCTAAATCACTGGATGAAATCCTTGCTCTTGAAGCCAATGTCAATATGTACGTATTTTTAATGAATTTCTCATGTTCCAAAACTAAATTTGCAATTCTCTGTTGAAATCTAATTTTTGTTTGGATATTGTCAGGTACATGTTCGAAGGAGGAACAAGCTTTGGCTACTGGAATGGTAAGAGTCTATCAGTGACTTTTAACATTGCTGGAATATACAGTCTGTTTTAAACATTGAATGGTATTAGTACTAGTAATTGAGCTGTGAACAGTAATGTCCACTTTACCAGTCACTATTAGTATTAGAACGCAGTTAACCATTAATCTACTTGTGATAATAACTTATAAACTGCACATTAATTGCAGCTAGAGGGCTACTTGCAATGGCTTCTCTTCTGATCCTGTATGATTACCTGGGTTGTCCCTTCAGGATCTGTGCTCTCTGGCTCCTGTTTCTCATCTGCATGCTCTCCCATGATGATATAATTTGAAACCATAATGTCAGTTTTTGCATGCACACTGACAACACCCAGCTCTACCTGACTACTACTTCTCTCAACTCCTCTGTTATGCTAAATTATCAGGTCATTTACTGTTAGCCATGGCTCAGTTGTGTAGCTTCTTGAATCACAAGATTCCAGGTTCAAGCCCCACTCCAGCAGTCGATCTCAAAGGTCAAGACTGAAACTCCAGTGCAGCCTTGAAGCTGTTCTGCACCATCAGAGGTGCCATCATGTGGATGAGAGAGTGTGCCCCTGCTGCTGCCAATGTAAAAGGACACTATCCTACGGCACTGTTTCGATGGAAGAGTAGAGGAATCATTAGAGCTCTGACAAACCTCTATCTTGTAACCAGAATATCTTGCCATTATCACGTTACTGTTTGTGGGAGATTGCTATTACAAATTGGCTGCCACACTCCCTACATTACAGCAGTGACTGCATTTCAAAAGCTACCTTATTGGCTGCCTGTAACCAGAATTTGCTGCTTGCTTTATACAGGAATTAAGGCCACTCCAAGGACTTTCCCTACTGTTCAAGTTAATACCGTCAATGCTGACTTTGGGCTTCATTCTCCGCCTGTCTGCTCCCTCCCCATTAACTTTCCCTTTCAGCTGCTGGTAAGCTCACCACCTGCCAATTGGCATGCCCAAGCAGAGCTTCCCTGTGCAGAAGTTGCTGTCAAACGTGGAAATTGGCACCCGGTGCCTCGTCGCATTCTCCCCCGTATCCTTCGACTCCCAAAAGTCTGACCGTCTCAGGCTTAAATATATTTCAAAACGCTATTGGATAGAGAATTACACAGATTCAAATCTCTTTTGAATGAAGAAGTTTCACCTCCTCTCAGCCCGAAATGGTTGGCCCTTCACCTGAGCCTGTGCCCCCTGTGATCCAGGTTCTCTAGCCAAGGGAAGCGACCTCCGCATCAATTCTGTCAAACCCTCAGAATCTTGTGTTTTTAAAGAGTTTACCTTTCACTTGTTTAAATTCCAGAGAGTAAAGGTCCCATTTACTGATCTACTCACATGTTATAGTGTTCTTGCATTAAATCCACTGACGTGCACAAGTCTCCTATGCTGCCTATAGTATTTATGAAAGGAAAAAAGGTGTTGTGCATTTGTCATTAAATACACTTTTTCTTAAACTGATGTAGGAGCAAACTCTCCCTATTGGCCACAGCCAACGAGTTATGATTTTGATGCCCCTCTGTCAGAAGCTGGAGACCCGACTGACAAATACTTCAGTGTTCGACAAGTTATTGGAAAGGTAAGGGCTCAAACAAAACAGAAATAGCAAATATAATCCAGTACTATACCAAGGAAAAGATGCTGCTTGGCCTGCTGTGTTCATCCAGCTCCACACTTTGTTATCTCGGATTCTCCAGCATCTGCAGTTCCCATTGTCTCTGTATCAAGGAAGTCAACTGCTCAAATAAAATCCTGGAATATTCCAGCGCAGAAACCGCCATCTCACCTGTTAAATCTGTCTCACTGCTCAAAGTACGAGTCACCCAATCTAAGCCCAACCTCTGGTTGCTTTTCACATCCTTAAATGCCCCTCTTTCTTAAGAAAAACAGTGGATTACATTTTAGAAATATGGCATCAGTTTCAATAATATTTTGCTGAGCAAGATTCAAATCACCCTCTGCATAAGGGAATTTTTCCTGCCCCTCAGTTTAGATTGTTCTGTTGAGTGCTTGTCGACAACAAACGGAAACAACATGCCTTACTTTATCTTTAAATAGCTTCAAGGATATACCAAGGCTACAATCTCTATCCGCATATCACAAATGAAAGCTGTCAACATGAGTCAAGACATGTTTATTAAAGGTTACACTCACTCTCAGGCAGCTCACAGTGGTGCTCTGCTGTAGAAGATCATGTTATTGTCAATGAGCTCAACTCTATAGATCTTTTATTTTCTCATCTTCTAAATTTAAATTATGTTTCTCAATTTTAACCCCTTTTTGAATGCTTCACTTTTATCACAAGCTCACCAATACGTACCAAGCTCTCTCAATATTTTTTTCACTGTCTGCTTATGTAAAAAACTGGTGCTAGGGCAAAGAAAACATGGAATGTATCTGCTGTGTGTGTACGGCAGATTCATCTGTCTGACTGTGCATAAGCCATGTGAGAAAGGTTAGATTTAAACAGCAGCAATGTATTGCTTAACCTTGACCAAGTTGTTTATGACCCCTATGAAAACCGCTTGGGATTTATTATAAAATGACTTCTTTGCTTGCCCTCGGTCTTTTGACAATGCTCCTTCATACTCTTAAACCTCACCTCAGCTCCAATAAACCATCCCTAATTTCTTAGGTAACAAGGTGTAGAGCTGGATGAACACAGCAGGCCAAGCAGCATCAGAGGAGCAGGAAAGCTGACGTTTTGGGCCTAGACCCTTATTCAGATCAATTCTTTTTTTGATTAGATTAGATTAGCTACAGTGTGGAAACAGGTCCTTCGGCCCAACAAGTCCACACCGCCCCTTGAAGCATCCCACCCAGACCCATTCCCCTATAACCCACACACCCCTGAACACTATGGGCAATTTAGCCTGGCCAATCCACCTAGCCTGCACATCTTTGGACTGTGGGAGGAAACCACAGCACCCGGAGGAAACCCACGCAGACACAAGGAGAATGGGCAAACTCCACACAGACAGTTACCCGAGGCTGGAATCGAACCTGGGTCCCTGGCGCTGTGAGGCTGCAGTGCTAACCACTGAGCCACCGTGCCACCCTGTTCTAAGAATTTTGCTAAGAATTAATTTCTTAGGTCTACCTTCATAATTCCAAGCCCCTCAGATACAAGCAGGAAATGCTGGAAGCACTCAGCAGGTCGAGTGCTGGGAAGAGAAACAGTTAGCATTTTGAGGGGGCCTTTCATCAGACAGGCGCACTCACTTGCACAGACCAAAACATTCTGGGTCTGACCTTTACAGCCACTTGAGCTAAGAGGCCCTCCTTCCTTACATGGAAGCAACAACAGCTGCACGCCTCCAAGCCCCCACTGCCTCAGCAACCTGAGCCCTACCCACCCTCACCAAAACTCCTACCCACACTGATTTGGCTGCAAAAAAAAACTTTCAATATTTAAATTTTGAAAGAATTTGGTGAAAGGATGCTCCATTTTTCTTTTACTTACCTGCATGGTTTCCTGCTGCTGCTTTAATGCGTCAAATTGACCTTCCTGCTTTGAGAGCCTACCCTCTGGCCATTAGTTGATCTCCCAATGGAAAACCATAGTGAGTAGATGTCTCTGACACAGTGTGGCCTTCTGACCCCCAGTTGCACCTGCACTTTTTCCATTAAATTCACATCCTCCTGATAGTAGGATGCTAGAACTGCACGCTGTAGTCCAATTGCAGCCTGAGCTATTGTACAGGTTCCACACTAGATATCAAATCCAGAATTGCAATAATCTCTCCAGTTTAGAGGATAGATTGAAGAAGTTCTTGGAGAGAGCTTTGAGAGGAGATCTGATTAAGATTTTTAAAACCATGAGTGGGCTGGACCGAGTAGTTTAGGAATAGCTGTACCTGCTTGTAAAAGAAACAAGGAGAAAAGCGGTTGGAATTAAAATGATGTGCAAATGAAGCAAGGTTGATGTGAGGAAAGAAATTCTTCATCAAGTGAAATTACAGTATGGAAATGTGGCAAGGCAAGCTTAATTGAAGCATTCAAAAAAACTATGGATGTACTTTTTTGGACCGTAAAGTAATTTAGGGAGATTGGGACAAGCCATAACATTGGCACTAGATCATAGAACTGGGCTAGATTATCAGTCATAGAGACATGGATTTGTACAGTGCAGAAAAAGGCTCCTTGGCCCGTCGAGTCAGCACTGACATGACTCCCACTGAAGGCACACTGATCCTGATTTTCCTGAATTCCATGTGCTGGTACAGGCATAATGGGCTGAATAGCCTGGTTCTGCACCATAATAATTTTGTGATAACGCAATGTACTTTGACACCCTTTGAAAACTCAAGTGCACTTGCTCTGTTCTTTGTTGAAAATGTTATGATTTAAGGTGTTCTTCTTTGCTTTTAATTGACATGCTTTTGCATTGAACACCATCTACCCATCCTACAAGCTTGTCTACATTCTCTGCAGTCTTTTTGTAATATGACATTTCGTCAGTTGGAGGCTACCAGCCAACTTTGGTAATAATCTCTGGTTTCAGTAACAAATAGAATTATCTGCTGGAACTGGAAATCTGTTCACTGTATTTTTAACCACAGAGCTCTGCCAAGGCTGGGTCATTAAATATCTTCTGTACTAAGATAGACAAAATTTCAATCAGTAAGGGAATCAAGGGTTATGGGGTAAGGCATAAAAATGGAATTGGCAGTGATCAGATCTTGCTGAATGGTGAAACAATGATGGACCAAATGATCTACCTATGTTCCTACATCTTATGGTCTTATTTAATGTAGGCTACCAGAACAAGGAATATGTGTCAAGAATTCCCACTCAATAAACAAAGTTAGTCTTGCACATGCTGCCTGGAGCATCCTTCTATCCACTGGGGAATAATCTTCAGGAGCTTCCCTCCCCATATTGAATTTTAATAGAGAAAGAACCAGGATGTTGCTTTGGTGAAGCAGTTAACAATGTATGATCTGCTGGTGAGAGTTGCAGGGAGGAATCATAAACGTTTAGAGGAACGTTGCCTCAGAATCTTTTCCTTATTTGAACGGACAAACCATTCTGAAGACCTGTGGATATTTAGCATTATTCAATGAATAAGAAAACTTGTCCCAATAGTCTTCCTCAGCAAACAATAAAGATGTTCCTGAAATAGTAAGTTGTTTCTCTTTCATATACTACTTTTGTCATTGATTTTAGACTAATTGCTTGCTTGTGTATGTACTCAACCTTGGATTTGTAAATGGGCTGAGCATCAGGAGCAAGACCAGCTTTTGTTGCCCATCTCGAATTGTCCACATCCTTGTCATGAGCTGCTGCCGTGAATCCTTATAATCCATGTGATGTAGAGACAACCACCTTGATAGCAGGGGAGAGAGTTTCAGGACTTTGAGCTGGTGACAGTGAAGGAATGATAACATGGATCCCAGTATGAGTCTGACGTTTTGGGAATTTAGGAGGTGCTAGTGTTTGCAGGGGACAGCAGGCTGATTTGAGAGCTGGTAAAGTTTGCATTGTTCTTGCAGTGCTCAAGTGTACTTTGCTGCAGGAAGGTGATCTGCACAGTTATTTCTCAACGGCAGGGGGCCAACTGTGATAGTAGTCAAATGTGGAATAGTTTTGATTTATTAAAGAGATAAAAATTTCAGTGGTTTTTCTCTTTTCTTTCCTTCAACAGCACAAAACATTACCTGCTGGTCCTGTACTTCCTGCCACCCCCAAATATGCATATGGGTTAATACAAGTTAAAAAGGTAAGAATAGGTTACAGTTGGGTTGTATAAGGTTTATGGTGTTGGGCTTCTTTGTAATAAATTTTTATATTTGATGACTAAATTAGTGACAGATTCCGCCATTTGTCTAAGATAGAGCGCGAGCTTTCAGTCAGAAGGGTGTGGGTTCAAGGCAGTGCTGCACTGTTGGAGCTGCTGTTTCTTTTAAAAGACGCTAATTGCCATCTTTAGCTAGGTATAAAGGATCCAACAGTGTGTGAAGAAGGAGTTCCCCTGAGTTTCCTGGCACACGTTGATCTCTCCACAAGTCATCACTAACAGGCAATCTGGTGATGATCTCATTGTTGTAGGTGGGAACTTGCTGCATGCAGTTCAGTGCAATGGTTCCTTCATTGCAGCAAATCCTTCATGCTCTTGCTTCCTCCCTATCTCTGTAATCTTCTTCAGCCCACTGATCAAGATGTTAGCACCCTTTGAAGTCGGGCATCTTGAGCTTTTCCAATTTCACTTTAGCGATCATTGGCAGCTGTATCAGCTCATTAAAACACACTTCTTCAACTAAATTTTTGGTCATCTGCCCGGATATCATCGAATCTTGTCACTCAGTGCCAAATTTGGCTTTACCATCTCTCCTGAGAGGTGCCTCAGAATGGCTTATGATGTTACCAAATCTTACAAATGTAAGTTGCTGTTGTATCACAATGCGTGTGAGATGGGTTCAGAGCTGTCATGGAGTCACAGCGATACTGGCATATGGGCATCACTGGCTAGCTAGCATTTATTGCAAGTGCCTAGTTGCCCTAAAATTTCCTTGTCCAATCTTTCTTCATAATTGTCACTTTCTATTTTGTTTCTGTTTTACTGCTGTTCGAACCTTAAGAATCGTGTTTCTAAAGATAACTTTAGATTGTGTAAGGTCAATGATTGGGTATATTTTACAGTTGCAGAGCGTTACAGATTCGGTTAACGTGCTGTCATTCTCTGGCCCTGTCGAGTCTGTTTATCCACTGACGTTTGTGGAAATGAAGCAGGTAAGAATTTTAGATAGTGTTACAGGCCGAATTGGACACAAATATTTCATCCCTCCACATTTTACATTAGATCATAAGATTTTTCAATATAAAATCAATAGTCATAACATTGGGGAACGGACAATCATATGCTTTATTTTGTGTCCCATTAAAACAAGCAATTGTATTGTGGCTGACGGCACATAATGCTTTAGAATGGTATATTGCTTAGGTTTCCAAACTTTACGGGATGTGAGCATCAATGGCTGGGTCAACATTTGTTGCCCTGGAGAAGGTGATGATCTGTCTCCTCCCTGAGCCTCTGAAGTAGGTTATTATCACATACCTACACTGTTGTGAGGCCTGGATGCTGCGTCAGCAACACATGAGTGTAGAGAAATTCCATCAGCAATGACTGCACTGCATTCTCGAGATGCAATTGGAAGACAGACGGACACGTGTCCTTCCTGAAGCCAGTTCTGAAGCATTCAGGCAGTCTCCTACAAAAATCAACTTTAATAGACTGGACACCGAGTTCAGATAGCTGAAAAGAATCCCACCCCCACCACCACCACAACCAGGCCCTGTTTCCTTGACTCTCACGTAGGCAATGTTCCAGGGCAAAGAAAAAAAATGTTGCAAATAAGCTGTCCTTGATGTGGCAGCAACTATTTGCGTGAATGTCTGTGAGGAGCAGTAATTCAGCACAGGAAGATCCCGTCCAGCCTGAGTTGTGACATCTTAACGATGAGGCAGAGCAGCAGTGGAAAAGGAGAGAAACTGAAGTAAATCTTACACTTGGACCCTACCACATTGTGGAATGTTCTATATGCCTAAATATGCAGTTCAAAAATTGACCTATTCAGCCACATCAAGCCCACAGCAGGAACATGCAAACCAGGAAATGCCCTTCTGGAATTGAGTGATAGCTAACAAAGATGATCCTCTACTGCCCATCTAGAAACATAGAATCCCTACAGTGTGGAAAGAGGCCATTCGGCCCATCTGGTTCTCTCCCACTCTCCAAAGAGCATCCCACCTCAACCCATTTCCACCCACCCCCCCCCGCCCTTTAGCAGTAACCCCACATTTCCCATGGCTAACCTACGTAGCCTGCACATTCCTAGACGCTATGGGCAATTTAGCATGGCTAATCTGCCTACCCTGCACATCTTTGGACTGGACCCCTGTTTCCATCTGGCTGATTACTCCAATTTTTTTTATCAAGCTGCTCAGTTCTGAGTAGACATACACACTATTATTATTGTTTTTGGTTTAAGAATTGTATTCTTTATTGTGTGAAACAAAATAGATGGAGTTGTATTTACTGTCAAGTCTGTAATTTGCTGTCAGATGCAACATATGCTCAAGGACCTTTTCCCAAGTAAACTGAGTTTTCCATTTAAAAACTTCACATCATTTTCCCAAGTGTGCTGACGATGCTGAGCCTCAACTATAAATTGGGTGGGTATTGGCTTCCTCACATTTCATCAGAGTGAACAGATAAGCAGATTGTGTTTTGTTACTTATGCCATCACACTATTCAGAGCCATTCAGCACCTGTTCACATGAAAGCAAAATTATTGTGGGTAGAGGTAATCTGGACCGAACACACAGTGCTGGAGAAATATAGCAGGTCTAGCAGCTTCTGTTGAGAAAGAAACAGTTAACTCTGTAACAGGTGACTCTGTTTCTCTTTCCACAGATGCTGGCAGACCTGCTACGTTTCTCCAGCATTCTCTGTGTTTGCGTTAAACCTGTTCTTCCTGAACTGGATCGTGACTGATATGCATTGTTTGATGTCTAATTCTGTTTCATCTTCCAAAGTAATGCAGCTGGAATCCATGAAACATTTTCTGCTAGATCTCTCTTATTTACTGCACAATCTATTCTCTTTACACTAGGATAGAGCTTCTGCTTCCTTCCAGCTCTCTCTATTTAATCATGTGATTCTAACATTCACTGTTACCCTTCTGATATTAATTCCACAGCTCTACATTTCTTTATCGCATCGTTATTTACCTACCTTGCTTCTACAATCATTGATATCTCTGACTTGTAAAACAAAATCCATTCATTTCCATTTTGAAATTTTGTTTTGCCTGAACAGCTTTTTGGGAGAATGTTGAGACCAAATTAATTGAGCATTTCAGTTTTAGGAAAGAGGGTGTTCCAAATTTCCACTCACTGTGTGTGACAAAGTGCTTTCTGCTTTCTCACTATCATCTAGTTCCATTAAGGTTAATTTTCACAGTTCTAGATTCTTGCACCAGAGGAAAGGGTTGCTCCTTCTCCATTCTCTTCAATCCTTTCATCATCTTAAACAACTCAAATAGATCAACCTGTCATCTTCCGTATTCAGTGATATAGAAACTTAGTGTGTGTGTGTGTAATCAAAGACTTGCTTTAGTCTGAAAGTGCGCCTGTTAGAGGCATTGATTTTATAATTTAAGCATTCCCCCATTGAACTGGCAAACTAATTCACACAATTTCAAAAGACTTAAAATGATTTGACAGAAGTCTTAGTGTCAAACTGTTTTAATTCATGGAAGTCTTAGAAAATCTACAATGCAGAAGGAGGCCAGTCAGCCTATTGTGCCTCTGTCACTCAGTCAAGATCAACCAATCTGATTCCACCTTCCTGCTCCAGATCCTTCAACCTCTATGTTCTGGCTTTTTGAGTAGATGTTCAAGCTCTTTTCTAGCCCTGGGTCAGAAGTCAGCCCACATTTCATCTTTAAATTCCAGCTTCCATTTGATGGATGTAGCTCCCTTGAGGCTGAACAACCACAGAAGGGAACTAATTAATATTCAGTTATTTCGGCGTCTGTATGAGCCAAAGAAAGTGGTTGGCAAAATGAGGCAAGAGTGGTGTAAATTTTGTTTGGTTGTTGGAGTAGAGAGGTGGTTGTTACAAGGTTTATTCTGTGTGATATTCCTGGAGCACAGCTGTGCAATATGCCTGATGGAATATGATGACTGAAAACTGCATCGTACCCACTTCCCACAGAATCTGGGAACCAATAGAGATGTGTAAGGAAGGTCCTGTATTAAGTAGCCCCACCCCACCAATAAGGTTCAGCCTATTGTGCAGCATGCATACTTTGAAATTCATTGTCTGCTGACCAGTTGTTCCTGCTAGCTGCATGCAAATCCTAATACAACTTCCAACTCACTTTCACCTTGCTAACATGCTCTTACTGTAGCAAAATACACAACTGACTGCAATTTAAAACTCTTGGCACATGCCCAAAATCGCTATAACTCTGATGCATGGATAGAATCGGCTGCAGTTTTGCAGACATTTGTCACATTATTCCTGTACGTTGTCGCAGCATAAGACAATTGGGGTGGTGGTGGGAGAGTGGGGGATTGGTGGGAGGAATAGAAAGAAGAGAAACCAAGTCAGTGAAATGTGTCCCTGATGTTTCCTGCCTCGGGCTGATTTTCCAGGGATGACAGACAACAGATCTGAAATCCAGAGCAGCAAAGTGGATGTTCAGGTGAAGGAAATAAACAAAAACAGTCCTTGCCCATCACACCACGCCTCACATACCCTCCAAGTCAACCTATGACCCTCTACCCACCCTAAAGGTCCTCACAAACCTAATGACAACCTATGTCTCTCCAATCGCTTTGAAACCCTTATACCTATTGTACCAGCTGGCCCAGTGTCCACTTTGGGCAGAGCTCAGGACCTACTGCTGAGCAGAAATAAGTGAGTGTTATTCAGTATCTATTGAAGAATTCATTATTCCAAACTAAAATTCCCTCTTCCATTCAAAAAAAACTTATTGACTACGTTTATAGTTTCCTTTTGTTGATGTCTTAAAACAAGCATTAGAAGGGTCTCGGCCCAAAACGTCAGCCTTCCTGCTCCTCTGATGCTGCTTGGCCTGCTGTGTTCATCCAGCTCTGCACCTTGTTATCTTATAATAGAATACACTGTTCCACTTCAAAGAGTCTAACTTGACAATTTGGAGCTGACTTTCGGCATAGATTTACAAAAGAGAAATCGTACTTGACAAATCTGCTGAATTTTTCAAGGATGTCACTAGTAGAATCGATAAGCAGGGACCAATGAACATCGTTTACTGGAACCTTCAGGAGGCTTTCAAAGAAGACCTGCAATAGAGGTTAAAGTGTGGAGCTGGATGAACGCAGCAGGCCAAGCAGCATCTTAGGATCACAAAGGCTGACGTTTCGGGCCTAGATCCTTCATCAGAAAAAGGGGGATAGGGAGAGGATTCTGAAATAAATAGGGAGAGAGGGGGAGGCAGACAGAAGATGGATAACAAGAGAGTTGCAGTGGGAGAGAGAGATCCCTTGAGGTTGGCCCGGAGGGAGGAGGGTAATTCTTCAGGTTAGGCATCCTGCAGGAGGGTTTGCAGTGAGGTTAAACATGAGATTGGGGGTAGGTACTTACATGGATAAAGAACTGGTTAGTAGGCAGGAAACAAAAAGTAGGAATGTACAGGTCTTTTTCCAAGTAACAGCTAGTGACCAGTAGAGTATCACAAAGATAAATGCTTGGAGACCAGTTTTGCACAATGTTAATTGATAATTTATATGATTAAAGCTAAATGTAATATCTCCAAGTTTACAGATGACACAAAGCTGGGTGTGAAGGTGAACTGTGAAGAGGATGCAGCAATGTGTTAGTGCGATTTGGACAAGTTGAGTGAGTTGGCAAATGCAGAGTAGATGAAGCATCATGTGAATAAATGTGAGCTTATCTTTGCCAGAAAAAGAAAGACACATTAATATTTGAACCGCGATGGATTGGGAATGAGGAAGGTGCAATGAGACCTTATGAACCAGGTCACTGAAGGTAAACATACAGATACAGCAGGCAGTGAAGAAGCTGTATCCTCTTAGAGAGGGATTCGAGTACAGTAGCAGGCATGTCATGCGGCAATTGTGCAGGGTCTTGGTGCAACTGCGCCTGGAGTATTGTGTCCAGCTATGGCCTCCTCATCTGGCAACGAAGGGAGTGCAAGAATATTTACCACATTGGTTCCTGGGATGGCAGGACAGGCATATGAAGAGACACTGGATCAGTTAGAACTATATTTGCTGGAGTTTAGAACGATGAGCGGCGCTCTCATAGAATGCCTGTAAGATTCTAAGCAATGATTGGTGCATACAGAACCAAGGCTCAGAGCCTAGGGATAGAGGGTAGGGCATTTCAAACTGAGATAAGCAGCGGTGAGCCTGTGGAATTGTTTGCTGCAGAAAGCAGTTGAGGTCAAAATGTGGATAACAAAGCGTGGAGCTGGAGGAAGACAGCGGGCCAGGTCCTGACCCGAAAGACCAACTTTCCTGCTCCTCTGATGCTGCCTGGCTTGCTGTGTTCCTCCAGCTCCCCACCTTGTTATCTCTGACTCCAGCATCCGCAGTTCTTACTATCTCTGAGGCCAAAACATTTGAATGTTTTCAAGAAGGAGTTAGATATAGTTCTTAAAACTAAAGGGGTCAAGGGTACAGGAAGAAAGTAGGAACAGGGTACTGAGTTGGATGATCAGTCATGATCATATTGATTGGAGGAGTTGACTTGAAAGGCTGAATGGCCTTCTCCTGCTCCCTTGTTTTAATGTTTCTTTGTATATTTCTCTGTAGTCAATAAAAAAAATCACTCACCAGTACTCTGTACTTTCCATCCAAGACTAATTTAGTATCAAAATTGTTATTGCATCTGTAACCCAAGAACTTTAATTTTGTTGACTGGCGTGTGAAGTATACTTTACAAATGTCTGTTGATTGTATAATTTCTATAGCGTGGACCCCCCCCCCCCACTAAAGGAGCATTAAAAACAAAAAGTAGTACTATTATTGGAAAATGAGTCATTAAAAATTGCACAAGCTATGGCTGTTTCATCACTCATACAGCTTTGATATTTGAGCAAAATGCATTATGATATCCTCCATAGTTAGATTGCGTTGTGCTTAACTTGAACCCCATCTGCACATTCGACAGTTTAGGGGTCTAGTCATACTTTTAGAAAGTCAGTAATCTTTTATATATTCAGTTGTAACCATGGCTAGTGCAGTTTTTGAAAACATTCAACTCCCTGTAGCTGGCGCTGTTACTGCTTGTAGCATTACACCTTGCCTGGCACTGATATGCACAACCCAGTTTCTCACACAGCAGGTGACTTTTCTATCATTATCCTGCTTGCTTTTACATTAATATTGTTTTAAATATCAATGGGTGATCCTCATTTTTTTTTTCTTTTGAAGAAACTTATGTTTAGAAACTGAGCCCTCTGTCCCAGATCTGGCTCTCTTTTGCATTTCACAAACTGATTCCCCTTTCCTCCAGGTGAGTAACTTTAAATTGCATTTTAAGCTGAGAAGTGTAAAATCCTTTTTCTTTGCTCTGGATCTCCTAAATTCATCGGTTTTGCTCTCTTTTTCTAGGTTTTGATCTCTATTAGCGTTGGCAAGACTACACCCAGCTGTGTTAATTCCAGATGTATTGAAATAAGTACAATTCTGCCTCCCAGCTTACGATGTTAATTGTTTCCTTTTTTTTTGGTTGGATCAATGGCACTCGTTCAGTCATTTACTTTCGCCTGGACTCATGATGAGGTTATGGTGTCTTGTGTTGCTATTCCACCTGCTGATTGCCCCAAATGTGTGCACAGTTGTTGACCTTGACCATGGTCATGTCCCGGTACCCTGAAGTGTTTGCCTGCACCAGATCCAGCTCATTCTTTTAGATGTAAAGCATCGGGATAGTTTCTTACAACTCTAACTGATTACAAATTGTTGTTTTCCTTTCTCACAGTATTTTGGATATATGCTGTATCGAAATACCCTGCCAATGAATTGCACTGAGGGTACCCCACTGGCATCGCCCCAGAATGGTGTCCATGACAGAGCCTACGTCATGGTGGATGGGGTAAGCTGGTTATTGGTACATCTGTTTATTATCTAAAGCGGTGTTTCCCTCCTCCCTGATGTCACCTGCTCAAAACTAATGAGTTGAATCAACCTGGTGAATACTAAACTATTCAAATATTCCGTAACATGGCAGAATACTAGAGCATTGCTGAGTGTTTTAGAATATTGTGTAGAACTTGTGAATCATAAACCAGGTGAAGTACTGTGCCCTGAGTGTCTTTGGCAGTTGAATGCAGGGACCTGATCACACAGACCTCAATGGGGATACAGCCAGTGCCCTGCAGGCTGGGGATGTTTGAAAGCCACTGAATGCAGGCAGGTAATCATTGTTTTCTAGTTCATTTGGCCATCAGGTAGTGGAGATGTCACTGTTGTGGCAAGAGTGTGCATTTGGCCCAGTGTAAGCTGGAGGCTTTTCCACTGACAGGTGTGTAGATAGGGTTAATGGGAGGTGTCTTTCTCTAGGATGGGAGATTTCAGTAGGGCACGTTTTCAAGGTGAGACGACAGCAATGTAAAAAACACATGAGGGAAATGTTTTACGTAGTGGATGGTTCGCATGTGGAATAAACTTCCTGAGGAAGTGGTGGATGTAAGTACAATTACAATGTGTAAAAGACATTTGAATAAGTACATGAATAGGAAAGGTTTGGAGGGATATGGGCCAGGAGCAGGCAGGTAGGACTAGTTTAGCTTGGGATTATGTTCAGAAAACATTGTTTAAATAACCAACTTTAGCTATGGATCTGCTGAGAGACCAACCATCTTTTCCCAAGGCTTCAACTACCAATCAGTATCTGCCATCTGCTTGAACGTTAGGGTCTCTTTCAGACTTGCTGGAACCAATTCCCAGGTACTGACCTCTTTAGTAGCCAACCTCTGCTATCTGTTCAATTACAATGCTCTTCCCAGGATTGTTGTGTCTATAGGAACCCATTTAATCTAGACTCAGCCTGCAATTAACCTCCAGATCTGGCCTCACAAATAAAACCAAAGCTTATTTTGTCAGTACTCTTCCTTTTCCACAAGCTGTTCAAATTCCACAAGTCAACTTCAGCTCTAAACTGAAATTGATAAGAGAATAAAATATAAATAATAATGAAAGATCAGCAAGGGTTTGAACAAGCAGCATAGATATATTTAAAGGAAATCTAGATAAACACATTGTCAACACATCTTTTGATTTTTTTTTTTCAGTGTTAGATAATGAGAAGTGAAAGAGATTGTTCTAGGACGTAAACATTAGCATAGAGCAATTGGGTTGAAGCCTTTATTGCCTAAACCACTGGGTATTTCCAGCATTTGCTGAAATGTATTAAATTGATGGTGTAATTTTCGTAGAACATTCGGGTGGGTAACTCACAATTCTAAAAGATTTTTGCAAAAAGAAGTGCACTTATAGGAACGATCTACGAAAATGCTTAGTACGTAATTGAATGCCCTTTAGAAGATTTATGTCATAGAATTTCCACTGTGAAGATATTGATTTCTATCTCAGTCCTGCAGCTTTCTTCCCCTTTCTATTATCTTGCTGTCTGCTTGCCACATTTGAGACACTTCTTATAAATACCAGTTCTGATGTTTGTCAGTTTTGTCACTCCTTTTGCAGAACTTGACTTCCAGGTTCATGTAAATAACTTGAAATGCTTATTAGTACCTTTCATAACCTTTCATTTTTATTCCTTTTAACTGAAATTATTTTCTGTTTTTAATGTTCCTATTATACAGTACATGTATGCTTTGAAGAGTTATTTTTAATTAAACAACTATAAAGATTTTATTTGAAATCCTCAGCTAGTCTGAAAATTCTAAATATTGCTGCAAATCAAGACCTTACTGACTTCTTTTTTGCAACAAAAATCAACAACAGGTCTTGCTCTGCAGCAATATTCAGGCTACGTACAACCAAAAGAATGCACTACTAATGAACTGTTGATAAATTAGATTGAACAGTGTGTCATAAAAACTGGTGGGTATATGGAAGCCTAGAAATCCACATGATACTCAGTTGAAATATTTAGACTTGTTTTCATTTGACATTTACAGTTTGGATGAGTTGTGTGCACATTCAGAGGAGTTAAAATTTAATGGTGTTCAAGAACTTCATAAACGCCCTGTCTAGGAGTTCCTTGAAGCATTGCCATTTGGCTGTTGGAAGATGCCAATTATCTCCTCTGAATCTTGCAAAGGAAAGCTAAATGTTAATTGTTTACGATTTTGAGAAAGAGTTTCCCAATTATAATAGAATACAAACAAACAAAGAAAATGTCAAAAATAGCCAGCAAGTCATGTGGGTGGTTCTTTTTTAATATCATTTGATTATTTTGCAAAATTCTCAAAGCTTACTAATTCTCTTTGAGGGAATTATTCAGAAAGGTTGGCAGGCAAGGAAAGAAGGGTTGGAGCTTTTGAAAGCACAGATCAGCAGAGATTGAGAAAAGAGGTGTCCAGCAATAGTGAGGGAGTGTGGGGGAAGTCCATGAATGGTGAGAGGGAGTCAATGGGTACCACCTTTCCTCCAAAAGCAACTGTTAACTATTTAGTCACACATTTCCCCGTCACACAATCTCCACCCCATCCAAGGGAAGTAAAGAGAGATGTAGAAGAGGCCAGAGAGAGGAGCAGAAGAATGAAGAATAAAATATTTATGTAGAAATATAGAAAAAGGAATTAGTGATAACTGGAATGTGATGCATGCACCATCATCACAGACTGACTGACTCATGATACAGTTAAAAACAAAATACCTGTTCAAGCAGCTCCATAGTGAATTCCTCTTTGCACCTTTTAGAATGGACAGCCTATAGGGAACATGTACATCTTAAGCCATTGAATTTGCTGCTGTTTCAGCCACAATAATGCTACTTGTTCAGTTTTATGAATTTAATTTTAAAATTTTCGGAAGGGCATATTTTGAGTTTTTCTTAACAAAATTTAACAGACGCCACATATTTGTTGGGGGGAGGTGGGGATGCAGAAGATCTGCAATCTATCCCCACCCGCAACTCCATCACATGCCTTTTATTCACAATCTCCTGTTTCACAGCCCTGTACAGTGGGAACCTTTGCAGTGCTTACTCAAATTAATAAATGCATGAGAGATTGAGTTTGTGATATGTACCTTCATAGAACACTGCAGATCATTCTTCATCTTGCGGCACAGGAGATGGGTTCCCATGAGCCGCATTCAAACGCTAATAGGGGAAAGAACTTCCTTCGCTCCTGAATACCTTACGGAGACATAGCTAATGCTTGTTGCTGTTTTTGCCTGTTCTCTGACATCTTTTGGGGTGACGATCAGATATTAAATGATGCTTCTGGATTGCAGAGAATGAAGTGCTGTCAGTTGCCTTTTAAATATGGCACCCAGGTGTTGGAAGACCAAATGGTCCTGGAAGGTTTCAACTTCTTGCTCATAAAATTAGGCATTTTACCCATAAATGCACATGTAATGACCTGAGAAGGACATAATAAATGGAAAACCCAACCCGCTCACAAGCAGAGGTGCCTTCTGGCTTTAGACCCGTGTCCATGCTTGGTCTTTTAAGTAAAAATTCCACAACATGTATCTGAAAGTTGCTCAAATTGTAAATAGGCGCTTGTGCAAGTGCAGCGTATTGATAAGGAAATGTTTGAAATTGCTAGTTCAAATGATTTTCAACGCTTAGAGACCATTTGCATCTGCATTTACCATATTCTGTGAATTTGAATCCAAAACAGGACTTTGACTTCATTGTGGATTTGCATGAGGATTTGAGTGTTAATTGCTGGGGTTCTATCCACGAAATGAATGCTGTCTGAATGAATATTTACATGGAGTGCTTTCATTATTCATTGTTCACGAGCACGGGACAACTTTTTGTATTTTGATGGTTTTTGTTGTGATGAAATGCAGTCAAGCTTATTAACTTTTATGAATTCTAGTAACAGCATAAGGTGACAGATCAATAATTCAGTTAAATTTCTTCCAAATTGCACTCCAATCTCTCAATAAACAAAATTGAGAAATAGGAAAGAAAATTGAAACTTTATGGTAGCATTTCACATTAAGCTTAAAATGTAGGCTGCTATTGCTGGGATTAAAATCCCTGTAGTGTGGAAGCAGGCCATTCAGTCCATCGAGTCTACACTGACCCTCTGAAGAGCATTCCACCCTGACCCACATCCTACTCTCTGTCCCTATAACACTGCATTTCCCATGGCTAATCCATCTAACCTACAGGTCTCAGGGCAATTTAGCAAAGCCAATCTACCTAATCTGCACATTTTTGGACTGTGGAAAGAAACTGGAGTACCCAGAGAAAACCCACAGTGACAGGGTCCCTGTGATGCAGCAGTGTTAACCACTGAGCCACTCCAGTGGTGATAGGAAGAGTAGCAATAGAATTGCATAGAGGGATAAACGGTTACTTTCTGAATGTTAAAAAGTATTTTAATGTCTTTGAATATCCTTAATCCCATAGATAGTATTGGAGTTTCTCATCACTGCAGCAAAAAATGTCAGCTTGTGATTGTTTTGTTTCTAATAGTAATTAAGTTGAAACCCTGCTAATGCACAGGAATTTTACCCGAATGCAAATACATAGCGTTTGAGTTGTTATGGGGTTAAATGAATTGATTTGTGGAAGTAATCTATACCATGTTTTAAGTTGTGATTGGACAACATGTGGAACTCTGGTTACTTTCATTTAAATTACAAATGCTGTTAGAAACCCCATTTTGAGGTTAAGATGGGCATTGCATTTTTCTTTCAACACTAACCTTGTGAAAGCACTGCATTCTTTGTGAGGCTAATCTTAAGGCATCGTGTATGTGTCTATAGAATATTCAACTTGATATCTTGAGTGGCTAGCTTATTGATTCTGAAGAACAAATATTCAACTGTCTTTTCCTAGTTGCTGTGTGTAAATGTTTTGAGGAAGGGGACATGAACAGACAATTGTGAGAACTGTTTGCCTTATGAAAATATCACTGCACTACAGGCAGTATATGGTTAATGAGCTTAAATTAAAGGTCACAAATTGGAAAGTAATGTGTCATCATTGTTGTACCATTTGATTCATTCACAAAGCAGTTAATTTAAATCAGTGAAATTGATCTTTCTTTTGCTGGGTATAACTAGTTAGTTGGGTAATAGGGATTGGAGTAGTGATTTTTAAATGAATGATTTTTAATTTTTTTATTTATATTGTCAATGTTTTGTAAAATTTCACCACATAAAATTGTACAGTTTACTGATTGTGTGTTCTGTTGTGGGATCCCACTAGTGAAAGGCACTTAATCTGAGCACAGTCTAGGAATTTACGCAATTTGTGCTTTTTAGACATTAAGTAAATGCCATCAAGTAATGGCATCCCTATATGATGAAAGAAGTTAAAGTTAAATCAAAAATGTTGAATAAAATCATACTTAGGCCCCCTTTCTCCATTTACTTGATGGTTGCTATAAAGTTGTGTTTGCTATATTCTTGCTTTTACCTGTTGTCCTGTCTTGTCTCTGTTGTGAAAATGCTGTTTTCACCATCTTTGCTTTAAAACAAAAGTGGACAGGGTTGTTAAGAAAGCATATGGTGTTTTGGTTTTCATTAGCAGGGGGATTGAGTTTAAGAGTCGTGAGATCTTGTTGCAGCTCTGTAAAACTTTGGTTAGACCGCACTTGGAATACTGTGTCCAGTTCTGGTCGCCCTATTATAGGAAAGATGTGGATGCTTTGGAGAGGGTTCAGAGGAGGTTTACCAGGATGCTGCCTGGACTGGAGGGCTTATCTTATGAAGAGAGGTTGACTGAGCTCGGACTCTTTTCATTGGAGAAAAGGAGGAGGAGAGGGGACCTAATTGAGGTATACAAGATAATGAGAGGCATAGACAGAGTTGATAGCCAGAGACTATTTCCCAGGGCAGAAATGGCTAACACGAGGGGTCATAGTTTTAAGCTGGTTGGATGAAAGTATAGAGGGGATGTCAGAGGCGGGTTTTTTACACAGTTGTGAGAGCATGGAATGCGTTGCCAGCAGCAGTTGTGGAAGCAAGGTCATTGGGGTCATTTAAGAGACTGCTGGACATGCATATGGTCACAGAAATTTGAGGGTGCATACATGAGGATCAATGGTCGGCACAACATTGTGGGCTGAAGGGCCTGTTCTGTGCTGTACTGTTCTATGTTCTACGTTCTATGTTCTCTCCTGAACTCTGGAACAAAAACAGAAGTTGCTGGAAAAGCTGAGCAGGTCTGGCAGCATCTGTGAAGAAAAATATCAGAGTTAACATTTTAGGTCCAGTGACCGTCGGAACACTGCCAGACCTGCTCAGCTTTTCCAGCAACTTACTGATTTACAGCATTGGCAGGTTTTATCCTGAAATCTGGCCTATGCCTCTTTTTTTAATTATCTGGCCATTCACCTGCATGCTGCTGCGGCTCCCAAACTTCCCACCTGCAACCCTCAACTTTACCCAATAGCTACCTTTAGTTTTATTTCCACCTGCTGTGTGCTCTGCGCATCCGCTCCTTACTTAACCAGAGCTCTTGTCCATATCTCCACAACAATGCTACACTCTTGACCATCTTTCCTTATCTAAAGTGACTTTATACCCACTACTCCCCAACTTAATTCTAGGGTCGCACCCCTGTCTATGATTTCAATTCATGCTTTTTTTTTTGAAAGAAGTAAATCTAACTTCCCTTGGTAGCGATAAAAATCATTCTTAGATACTTAAGTTTCCACAGCCGCAATTTGTCAAAATATGACAAGTGGAATATAATGAATGTTCAGTTATGGAAAATATTGAAATAAATTGTTGCACCAATATCAAAGAAATCTAATTCTGCCTCTTTGCACTTTCCTGATTTTAACCGCTCTTCCATTGTTGGTTGTGCCTTCAGCTACCTATGCTTCAAACTCCTGGGTTCCCTCCCTAAATATCTCTGTGTCTTGCTTTTACCCAGGAGACGGTTTTTAAAATGCACCTCTTTTGACTAAGCTTGTGAATTAACATCTCTTTGTGTGGCTTGATGTCAGATTTTAGTTTATAAATGTTTGAGTAAAATGCTTGGGAATGTACAATTCAGTTAAAGGTGTTATGCAAATATGAGTATTTGTTTTTGAAAAAGATTGTACTGATATCGGTATCTGGCACACAGTGGAATTTTCCCAATGTTTTTAAATTGAGTTCTTTTTCTTCCCAAAAAAAAATAGCTTTATGTTAGTCAAGAGCACCAAGTTCTGAGGATATTTGTATGAATGGTTACGTCTAAAAGTTTAAAGTTAACAAAAATTGTGTGAAGAGCAGCAACATAGTGCAGCTGCATTATTCATCTTTTTGATGTTATTTTTAAAGTTTAGCTGCACTTGTGAGTTACTTTTCTGGCAATTATCTGTTTTGATTTGAATATTTTTTTAACACCATGTTTTCTGCTTTGAAATTGTGACTGACTGACCACTTCCGGGAGTGGATATCAAATTAAACTTTGTTTTTGTCACTTTTGCCTGACACACCACACGGATGTTAAAACATGGAGAGATAGGGAAGTAAACACACAAAAAGCTGCAAATATTGAATAGAGCAAAAGCGTAAAATTCAGTACTTAATGTTGCAAACAACTTGTGAAAATTAACGACTTGTATTTACGCTGCACCATTTGAGACAGAAAATGATAGTGAGGAGAAGCACAATGCGAAGATACAGACTTGAGTTTACGTTGAATTGAACTTCTAAACAGAGTGGACAGAAGGATCGTGCAGTTTCCTGGCTTATTTCCACCCTGGGTCATTTTAGAAGTGGATGGCTGACGGAGGTTCTCCATGTAGTGGCTATCCAGTAACAGTCCCCCCAGTGAGGATGCAATGTAAATGCCAATTGGAGTTTTTGATCCTCTCATTGAGGCTGAAACCCAACCTATGAATGGAGGCAGCCTCCCAGTGGCAGACAGACCAGATATCCATAGAAATCTTTCACCTACCTCTTACCTCCGAGCCCCCAACCTAAGCTGAGGCTGCAAGTAATGGATGGCCTCAACAATGGTCACAGGCAGCGTCTGTGGATGGGATTCCAATATCCAAAAGAGCAGTGTAGATATTTGTAACAGTATGAGAGTCACCACTGTTAAAAGCTCTTTGGGCTGCATCTATCCCTCCTACCTATCTCAGCAGCTGATAGTAGAGTTGGTAGGTCTCCTGCTGTCTGTCCAGTCTGTCAATCCTAGCGGGAAGCTCACTAATTGGCCAGCCAGTCACACGTGCGCCTGGTGTCAGACTCTCACCCACATAACAAACATCCTGTCAAAGAATGAAATGTGGCTCAAAGCCACCCCCTTTCACTAGGAGACAAGGGTCGGGAGTCCAGGGAGTTTGGAATTCCAGAGCTTAGGGGCTAGATGGCTGAAGACCTGCGTGTGAAATGAAGAATTTTCAGGGGCTTACAGGGGTGGGAATTTTTGATGCTAAAGAGGAATGAAGTCATCAAGCAATTTGAAGACACAGTTAAGGCTGGAGGTTTTGGGGGCCACGTGCCAGTGCCAGGTACCCATGATGGGTGAAAATCTTTAGTGCTGGTTGAGATAAAAAAAATTTGGTGATAATTTTCCTTCTTGGATCACATCACTAGATAAATTTTGATGTAATGAACCTTGTACACAAGCTCACAATGTGCACTGAGAGTACTTTGGGAATAGAGTTGGTCTTCAGAATCTGCAGTCAGTCATACAAGCAACAATATCCTGGCAATCATATTATCAGCACCTGCATGGATCATTGACTTCCATTCATAGTCCTATTTTCCAAACAGTCAATTTTATTTCTCCTGTGATTCAAACCATTTACACTATGATAAGATGACCTAGGCCAATTTTCTGCCTTAGATAATGTTGAAAGCTTCATTCCAGCTATTCACTGCTCTTCTCCAAAAAGACCAGTCTTAACTACATGTAATCTTCCTCAAGACTAAGATTTCTGCTCCAAAAATGACTGTAGCTGTTTAAACCTCATGACAACCAATTTATTGAAAGTGACACTTCCAACACAAAAACTATAATAGATCTCAAACAGAAATAATCTACCAACAGTAAGTACTGACTGCATCCAGTGTTGCAATTTTATTTATAAATACCATTTTGGCTGTAATACAGCGCACGCTCAAGCCCCTGTTTTCTGTCATGTTCTAAGTGTCTCTGTTTTGTTTTGATGTTTGTTTGTTAGGTTTTCCAAGGGATTATGGAGAGAAATAAAGTCAACACGATCAACATCACTGGACAAACTGGTTCAAGACTTGACATATTATTAGAAAACATGGGCAGAATAAATTATGGGGGAGGCATCCATGATTTCAAGGTATTTATTGTACATTTTACAGTACTGTACTTCTCATCTATTAAAGGCATGTATTAAATCGCTGCTGGTTTGGACCAATTCAGTAGTATTGAAGGAATATAACTATGTATACATATGGCAGTGCAGGCTTAAGGGGCCGAATGGCCTGCTATTCCTATTTTGAATGTATGCACATACTTGGACAAATCCTGTAATGGTCTAACTATTTTACCAAAGATTGTCATGACGATTCTATTCCTAGCTCTTAGTTTAGACATCACGGTTTGTATTACCCTTCGGTTCTACTGGAATAATCAAACCACAGAATGATTATAGTGTAGGAGGCCATTCAGCCTGTCATGTTAATACCGGCTCTCTGCAAGAGAGCTCATCTTGTTCCTATCCCCTGCCTTTTCGCCATAACTCTACAAACATTTTCTCTTCGGATAATATACCAGTAGCCTCCTTTTGAGAATCTCAGTTGAATTTGTTTCTGCCACTGTCTTAGGCTGAGTATTCCAGTTGACTACAGCTACAGTGCCTTTAGGACCTCAGAATTTTAACCCAGCATGTATGAAAGAGTACTGATATAGTTCCAAGTTGATTAGATGCCTATGTTGTAACTGACTGGAATAGCTTGACTAATGACATACTTTGTTCTGGAGCAAAGGATTTTGGTAGTATATGCATGGGCCCATATGTATTTCATTACTCGGTACTTTCAGCCATTTTGGGTATCACATGGAGTGAATTGAATTGTTCCAGACTGATATTGAGAACCCCCAGGAGGGGTGTGTGATGGATTTGAGATTTGGATGTTTTCATTCATTTTATACAATGCACAGTCAATAGCCACATAAGTGGCTGCAGAGATGTTTCAGAACATGACTTGCCTTCCTCGTGTGTGACGTCTGCACCAGCCTGCAGATGTCCGCACTCATCAACAACATCCAAGCTTTGCATTCATATATAAACCACACGAGGCACTTCACAGGAGTATGCTCATGAAAACACACCAGCTATCAAGACGAGTAATGAAAAGCATGACCAAAGAGTTAGACTTTGCCCATTGTCTAAAGGAGGAGATAGATACCAAGAGGTACAGGGAGAGAATTCCAGAGCTGAGCGCCTGAATAGTAGGACCCTGCTGGTGGAATGAAGGAAATCAGGGGGCTTTATGTAAAATCAGAATAGGAACATCATGGTGGTTAGTGAAAGAGAGGATTTCAATAGCAGTTGAGCTCAGGCAGGGAAGTGATAAGCAATGTTCCAGAATAGAGGTATGCAGAATTAGTAATGAAAAGAATATGGGATCAGAAGTTTAACTCTGATTAATTGGGATTTTGAGGTTGAGCTTTGTTGCAGAAAGAAACCTAAAGTACGCGAAGCACAGTTTATAATAGCTGTGGTTTTGGAGAATATGATTAATATTCTCTAGTGTGGTTACTTGCTCTAGATATATTTTGACAATTAGTTTCCTTTGAAGATTTTTTTGTTATGGTTGAAGCCAATTGTACTGCTGCCCTTCCAAACAAAAGTAGGAAATTTTACAGCTAGCATACATAAAAGATATTTATAGAACTTCAATATGACATAACGAGATTAATGTAAAGTAAACAAGTGTAACACCATTTTAAAATGTCATGTAACTGCCTGCTCTTATTGTGAAACTATTATCAACCAATCTTGATCTTGACGCTATCAAAAAAAACTCAACATTCTTGTAATAGGAAGTAAATTTGTTAATTGATGCCATCACATTTTTCAAAAAATAGGAAAAAATGTGACTTGAAAGAACAAAAGTTGGTTTGAATGGCTGGTTTCAGCCCATGGTTTTCAACCTATTATAGTGTTATGTATTATTAATATTATTCTCTATGTTTCCTTGTAGACGTTGACCACCCTAATATAACCCCACTGTGGGTTGATATCTCACTCACTCTCTGAACACTGCCTGTAACAAAGGGCCCTTTGACCACTGTCTCATTATCAAATTTCAAACATCTTGTCGAACTACAGCAGAAATACCTGACATGACCTACACAGATAAGGTTGAACATGCACGTCAAACCTTTCAGTAGCAGGTCATAGTAGAATCCTGAATATGTTGCTACAGCTTAAATGTTTTAAAGTGAGCAAAATTAGCCGCTAGTTTTGTTTTAAAAATGACTTCTGTGGGGTGTGGGCATTACTAACTAGGCCATTACAAATCTCGTTTTTGAGAAGGTGGTTGTGAGCCGCTTCGTTGAGCTGCAACAGTACGTGTGATGCAGGTGTTCCCACTTTGGCAATGCCCCAGTAAAACCTGAAAGTTAAGTTAACACCAGGAAACCATTTTCTTATCTCCAAACACGCACTGTATCTGTTTTGGTAGCAATAATTCTTCACCTAAGACATCCGTACTTTGGGCGTTCTGCAAGACTACTTTTGGAGTTATGGGAAGGTGTTCGCGGAATCTTTCAGAATTTTCAAAGTCACTAAAATTACGACTGCTGGATGTCATCAGCTCACTTTAAAACTTCTGTACCTTTTTCATTTGTGTAAAACCAAAATGAGGAGAAAGTAATATGCATTTCAATAGTAGCAGTCCCAAATCCTAGCTGCCTGCTTGAATCACTGCAGTCCATGACTTGTAGGCACCTCCTACAGTGCTGTTTGGAAGAGTCCCAGGATCTTGATCCAGAGACTCTGAAAGAGTGGTGATGTTGTTCCAAGTTGAAATGATGTGAGGTATTTCCATGCTTCTACTGCCTTTGTCACCCTGGGTGGGTTTAGAAGTATTGTTGGTGTGATACTAAAATGAACACACTGCCCCTGTGTAAGGATTCATAGAATCCCTACAATGTGGAAACAGGCCATTCAGCCATCAAATCCACACAGACCCTCCGAAGAGCATCCCACCCAGACCCACCTTCCTGTCCTGCCCATGTAACACTGCATTTCCCATGGCTAATCCACCTAATCTACACATTCCTGGACTTGACTGACATATACTCGTGTAGATGGGTGTGTATTGACCAAAGATGTTTGGGGAGCACCGTCATTGGGGCTAATACAGTTGTTGATGTGCCCTTTGTCAGCTGGGACATGTCTCAGTATAGACATAAAGGTCAGCTAGGCCAGGATCATTCTCCTCGTCTTCAGTTAGGTGTATCTGCCTCTGCTGACTGTATGCTGGATATTACTGAGGATTAGATTTGGAACTCCAGCTGGATTACTTATGTCCTTTTTGGGAAGAAAATTAACTGTACTTAGCAAGTCTGGCAGTTGTGTGACTCCCAAACCCAGCAATTTGTTTTTTAGCAAAAACTATAATCCTTATGGACTGCAAAAGTTCAGGAGGGCAGTTCGCCATCAAGGCCAGTGTATTTTTTCCAAAATAAGACAAGGAACTGCAGATGCCAGATATCTGAAACAAAAACTGGAATTTCTGGCAAAACTCAGCAGGTCTGGCAGCACCTGTGGGAAGAAAGCAGAGTCACGTTTCAAATCTGTCATTGACTGTTCGTCATAACTGAAAACAACGAAGGAAAACCGACATTTTTGCTGAAGATGAGGTTGGAGAAGGGTGAGGTAAGGGGGAACTGAGGCAGTCGGTGGGGATGGAGTCCAGAGAGAGATATATGAAATGGTTAGGTAAATGAGGGGTTATAGATGGTAGGCCAGGAGAGAAGAGAACCTAAATAAGTGATAATGTCATAACTGTGTACAGTTCTGGTAGCCACATTACCAAAAGGAAGTGGATGCTTTGGAGAGGGTGCAGAGGAGGTTCTCCAGGATTTTGGTATGGAGGGCGCTAATTATGAAGAAAGGTTGAGTAGATTAGGATTATTTTCATTAGAAAGACGGAGATTGAGGGGAGACCTGATTGAGGTCTACAAAATCATGAGGGGTATAGACAAGGTGGATAGTAAGAAGCTTTTTCCCCCAGAGTGGGGGACTCCAATACTAGGGGTCATGAGTTCAAAGTGAGAGGAGGAAAGTTTAAGGGAGATGTGCGTGGAAAGTTCTTTACGCAGAGGGTGGTGGGTGTCTGGAACGTGCTGCCAGCAGGGGTGGTAGACGCAGACATGATAGTGTCTTTTAAGATGTATCTGGACAGGTACATGGATGGTCAGGGAGCAGAGGGATACAGACCCTTAGAAAATAGATGACAGGTTTAGACAGAGGATCTCGATCTGCGCAGGCTTGGAGGGCTGACTGGCCTGTTCCTGTAATTTTCTTTGTTCTTTGAGAGTTGAGAGGAGCAGAGAATGGGTAGGCTGGGCTGAATGCCAACCATGTAATGTGATAATAGCCCTGAAAGTGGGTGAAAACAGATTGGCTGTCTAAAAACAACCCATATTTATAACAACACCAGCTTGTGGAGGTGAATAAAAAAAACACAGAAGGATGGAATCAGGCTCTAAAGTAATTCAGAGATAATGTGAATTGCAGATGCTGGAGAATCCAACATAACAAAGTGTGATGATAATAAAATGTGAGGCTGGATGAACACAGCAGGCCAAGCAGCATCTCAGGAGCACAAAAGCTGACGTTTCGGGCCTAGATCCTTCATCAGATGAAGGGTCTAGGCCCGAAACGTCAGCTTTTGTGCTCCTGAGATGCTGCTTGGCCTGCTGTGTTCATCCAGCCTCACATTTTATTATCTTGGAATTCTCCAGCATCTGCAGTTCCCATTATCTCTGATAACAAAGTGTGAAGTTGGATGAATACAGCAGGCCAAACTCCTGAGATGCTGTTTGGCCTGCTGTGTTCATCCAGCTTCACACTTTGTTATCTAAAGTAATTGAACTTGTTTTGAGCCCTAGTGGCTGCAGGATTCCTAAGCAGAAAATGAGATGTAATGCTGAGGCTCACTGCAACACTGCAGCAGGCCTGTGATGGAAGTGTTGGCAGGGGAGCATGGTGGTTCAAGGTACCATCCTGCTCTGTGGCCAACATCTCTGTCTTCGACTTGCTACAGTGTTCCAGTGAAGCCCAATGCAACCTGGAGGAACAACACCTCATTTTTCGCTTGGGGTCCCTACAGCCCTCCGGACTTAATACTGAGTTCCATAATTTTAGGGCCTAAACTCTCCCATGTCCCAGCCCCCTACCCCGCACACCAGGCCTTGTTACCACATAGCCTGCCATTACACACCCCCTGTTGTTAGTCATTAACAGTCCCCATTAACAACTATTCATTCTCCTAGCCTGATCGTTAGCAACTCCGTTTTGTGTCCAACTGTCTTTGTCTCTCTTTAGGCTCTATCTTATCGTTTACTCCCTACCCCACCCACCTCCCTGTGTTTTGTATGTAAACTGACGTTTTCCCAGCCACCATCAGCTCTGAGGAAGGGCCACCGCACCCGAAACGTTAACTGTGTTTGCTCCTCCACAGATGCTGCCAGACCTGCTGAGCTTTTCCAGCAACATCTGTTTTTGAGTATGGTGGTGTGTGGAAGTGGCAGGCAACAGAACGCTCTGGGTCATTCTTACAAGTAGAATATGGATGTTTTGCAAAGCGATTTCCCACTACACCTTTCGTCTCCCCAAGGTTGAGGAAACCGCATCGTGAGCAGTGAAAACAGTAGACAAGATTGAATAAAGTAAGGTAAATCGCTGCTTCACGTGGAAGTTGTGAATAGGGTCTTGGATGGTGAGGAGAGGAGAGGTGAACAAGTGGGTATTGCACCTTCTGCCCTTGCATGGGAAGGTGCTGTGGGGGTGTGGAAAGATGTTGGGAATAGAGGAGGAGTGAACCACAGTGTCCCAGAGGGAATAGTCCTGCAGAAGGCAGACCAACGTGCAAATATGTATCTGGGTTGTAGCATCCCTTTTGGAGGTGGCAGAAATGGTGGCTTACAGTCCTTTGGATGTGGAGGCTGGTGGAGTGTTAAATGGACCTGGAGAACACTTGTTATTGTGGGAGGGTAGAGAAGGGGTGAGGGCAGAAGTACGGTAGATGGGTCAGATACAGCTAAGGACCCTGTCACCCACTGTAGCAGGGAATCCACAGTTGTGCAAAAAGCTGCGGAAGGTACCATCATCAGAACAGATGCAACGAAGATTGAGAAACTGGGAGTAATTTACAGGATACAGGGTGTGAAGATATATACAAAAACAACGTTGCTGGAAAAGCTCAGCAGGTCTGGCAGCGTCTGTGGAGAAGAAAACAGAATTAACATTTCGGGTCCGGTGACCCTTCCTGTTGAGCTTTTCCAGCAACTTTGTTATTGTTCCTGATTTACAGCACCCGCAGTTCTTTTGGGTTTTTTTTTGTGAAGACATATAGTTGAGGTAACAGAATCAGTGGGTTTGTAATGGATAACAGCGACCAGCCGATGTCCAGAAATAGAAACAGAATAATTGAGGAAGGGAAGATGTGAGTTGGAGATTGACAGATGAAGGTGAGTACGGGATAGAAATTGGAAGCAAAATTCATAAATTTTTCCAGTTCAAATGAGTGAAGGAATCAGCACTGATGATGTCTTTGATGCACCAGAGGACAACGTTGTGGGTGGGGGCCACATTAGGACTTGAACAAGGAATGTTCTGCATACCCACAAAGAGACAGGCATAACTGGGACCCATGCAGGTAACCATGACAACACCTTTGACCTGAAGGAGTTAAGAGGAGTTAAAGGATCATAGGTGTTTCTGTGATATACAATGCTCCTCAGACAAGCTGTTCTTGCTGCTGCTATACATTTGTATTGTCCCAAAGGTGTAGTAACTGGATGGCTCACAGTAATCTAGATGTTGTCTGTTCAGAGCTTTGTATAGCTGAAGCGGGACTCCTAGTCTCTTTATATTCTAGTTTTCTTCCACAAACAAAGTTCAGCTTTCCATCGGATGTTTTGATTACTTTCAGCCCTGCTGATGAGATTGTATTGATCTGAATATTTAGATCCCTAATTGCTTTCGGAAGTCCTCAGTTTCTAGCCCCTCATTGTTTAGAAATTATCCTGCCCTATTCCTTTTTGTGACCAAAATAACATAGAACGTAGAACAATACAGCACAGAACAGGCCCTTCGGCCCTCAATGTTGTGCCGACCTGTGAACTACTCTAAGCCCATCCTCCTACACTATCCCATCATCGTCGAGATGCTTATCCAAGGATGTTTAAATACCCCTAATACACTTCTTGTCTGTGTTGAACTCTCTTTTGTGTTTTACACTTTGGTTCCATGATCTTCAACTTCACCATCTTTAACCAACAGCCTCTAATGAGAAGCACAATCAACTGCCATCTGGAAGTCCAAGCAATTAAAATTCATAGACATTCTCCATGTCACTGCTTTAATCACCTCTTTAAAAAGTCAATGTGACAGGATTAATTAATGACCTCTGAGTGAAGGCATCTAGTTTGAAAGAGGGAAGAGTGTATCCACGACTAGTATTTTGTACGTAAACAAGGTCAATTGTGTGATAATGAACACTCGGCTAACTGAAGTAAACCGTGCAAGGAGATAAATCAGTAACAGTTATTAAAGGGACATTTCAGAATACTCCAGAATAAGTCCATTCCTAAACATGTTTTTAAAAAAAAATCCAAGGGGAAGATTCTCCATCAGGATTGATTAAGAAAGATAAAATCTTAAATTCAAAACCTTAATGACTTAAGTTGCGCAAAAGTAAGTGACGGGCGCAATGACTTAGAATATGATGAATAGCGGAGAATAACTGAATAGATTGGACATGAGAGGAATATAGCTAAAAATATAAAAAGATAATAAAAGTTTCTGTTGCCATGGAAAAAGTAAAAGAGTAGGTAAAGTGAATGTCAGCCATCTAGAGGGTTTAAGAGAATGAGGAGTTTATAGTAGATAATGGCAGAGGTAATGAATAAGTATTTTGCTTCTGCCTTAGAGGATAGCAATAAAATCCTAGTATTATCTGCAAATCAGGAATGGGAAAGAAGAAAGGATGTCATAATCATTAAGGGAGGTGGTTTTGAGCAAACTGTTAGAGCAGTGTCCATATAAGTCTACAGGTCCCAGTAAACTTCATTCTCGGGTTAAACAAGGTAGTAAATAAAATAATTGGCACTTAGTGGTTGATTTTTCAACTTTCCTTCTGTTCTGAAAAGGTTCCATCAGACTGGAAAGTAGCAAGAAAGGAAGGAGGCAGAACACAGGAATCTGTAGGTTTGTTACCGTGATGTGTGTTGTAGGGAAGGTATTAGAAATTGATCATTGAGGAGGTTATAAAAAACACAAGTTAATCAGGAACAGTCAGCATGATTTTGTGGAAGGAAAGTTATAGCCGACATATTGGAATTCTTTGAAGAAGCAACATGCTACGAATAAAGGGGAGCCCATTGATGTACTATACTTGGATTCCCAAGAGGCATTTGACAAGATTCCACACTAAAGGTTATTGTGCAAGGTAGAGGCTAATGGTGTAGGAGCTAACCTAAGGATTTCAGAGTAACGGACAATTTGATTGAAGTATACAAGATCCTGAATGATTTTGATAGGGTATATATGGGAAGGACATTTAATCTTTGGGTCATTCTAGATCCAGGGGCCACTGTTAAAATTTGTGGTGATCTTTTTTGGATGGAGATGAGAGGAACATTTTTCTGAGGGTTGTGCAATTTTTGCAACTCAGGATAATTGTAAGACCATGGTAGACAGATTCATGTAAGGTTGGGAGATCCAAGGTTATCAGCAGGAGATGGGTGTATGGAATTCTGAATGCAAACAGATCTTATCTTAACAATCTTATTGAATGGTCAAGCAGGCTTGTAGAGCCAAATGAATGGCTCCTGCTCCTAATTCATGCCAGGTATGATCTATCCTCCTCAAATCCATGCTGGCTCCCTTGGAACAGCTGAGCATTGTCCACTCACTCGGTCCTTTGTTACAGACTGTAGTAAATTCCTTACAGAAAGTGTTAGGCTATAAATGATCTACAATTCCTTGGTTTTCCTCTGTGTTGTCTTTTTTAATTAGTGGAGTGACATATATTCAAGCTTAACTCTCCTTCACCTTGCAATTGGGTGAAGGGTGTAAAATTGTTTCTTTCCAGGGAGCCAGGACGTTGTCCTTGCCCTAAAGATCTGGGGTTTCTGCTTTTTGATGCCACCAGACATCTGCAGTGGGATTGAGACCGACCAGGTGCCTCCCAAAGACCCCACGTGCTGAAGGCCTGAAGGGAGGAATCTGTTCCTGGGCTTTCCCAAGAAGTTTATCCAGAATGCCCCAAGTAAGAGGGAAGGTACGGGTCTCATCTCAAAGGCAAATGGGAATTGATCAGGCATGCATTTCCATTTCTGACCCTGTTCTCAATATAAGGCACTGTCCACTTTTTGTGTACTTGGGTATCTAATATCATTTCATAGGTTAGCAGATGGCAGGGCAAAAGCAGCGTCAATATCAACTGCTGACAAGAGATCCAAAATGCCTCTCTTTCTTTTGCTGTCCTCCTCAGGGACTGGTAACAAATCTTACTTTGGCTTCAAACATCCTGACCAACTGGACCATCTATTCATTAAATATTGACAAAGCGGTGGCAAGTGGCAACTTAAACAAACTCCAGAGGAAGACTTCAGAAGCACTACCTGAGGTTAATGCTAGTGTACCAGCCTTTTATTTGGGCACTTTTAAGATTCCGAATGGTATTCCAGATCTACCTCAAGACACATACCTTAAATTTCCTGGATGGACTAAGGTAGGTGAAAGATTTAAATTATATTTGAGTAATAACCATGAGCATGGAATATAACATATTTCAAGCAAGGGTCGTTCTTATTCTGAGGGAGTACCGCACATTTATTTTGAAGGGATGTTGGCCAGCATTTGTTGTCCATCCTCAATTGCCCTTGAACTGATTGTCGTGGGCCACTTCAGAGAGCAGTTAAGAATCAGCCACGTATTGGCCAGATCACATTAAAATAAAAACATTCGTGAACGAGTTGTATTTTTATGACAACCCAAGGCATATAAATATAAATTCTTCCAGCTACTATGCTGAACTCTGAACCTGTGTCTCTAGAGCATTAGCCTGGTCATCTGCATTATTAGCCCAGTGATATTATCTTTGGGCTACCGTCTATGTCTCACTCTTACTCTCACAGACTGAAACCAAAGTGTTAGGGTGACTGCGTCTTGCTCAGGTTAAGAAAGAGTTGGGGATAACAAAGTGTGGAGCTGGATGAATACAGCAGGCCAAGCAGCATCTTAGGAGCACAAAAGACGATGTTTCGTGCCTAGGCCCTTCAGAAAAGGGGGATGGGGAGAGGGTTCTGAAATAAATAGGGAGAGAGGGGGAGGCGGACCGAAGATGGATAGAGGAGAAGATAGGTGGAGAGGAGAGTATAGGTGGGGAGGTAGGGAGGGGATAGGTCAGTCTGGGGAGGATGGACAGGCCAAGGGGGCAGAATGAGGTTAGAAGTTAGGAAATGGAGGTGCGGCTTGAGGTGGGAGGAGGGGTTAGGTGGGAGGAATAACAGTTTAGGGAGGTGGGGCCGAGCTGGGCTGGTTTTGGGATGCAGTGGGGGGGAGGGGAGATTTTGAAGCTTGTGAAATCCACATTGATACCATTGGGCTGCAGGGTTCCCAAGCGGAATATGAGTTGCTGTTCCTGCAACCTTCGGGTGGCATCATTGTGGCACTGCAGGAGGCCCAGGATGGACGTGTTGTCTGAGGAATGGGAGGGGGAGTTGAAATGGCTCACAACTGAGAGATGCAGTTGTTTATTGCGAACCGAGCGGAGGTGTTCTGCAAAGCGGTCCCTAAGCCATCGGGAAAACCAAGCGGAGGCTTCGGGACCACTTTGCAGAACACCAACACTCGTCCCCGCCTCCCTAATTGTTCTTCCTTTCACCTATCCCCTCCTCCCACCTCAACCCGCACCTCTGTTTCTACCTTCTAACCTCATTCCACCCCCTTGACCTATCCCCTCCCTACCTCCCCACCTACACTCTCACCGCTACAGACTTCATCCCCGCCCTTTAACTTGTCTCTCTCCTCTCCACCTATCTTCTCCTCTATCATCTTCGATCCATCTCCCCCTCTGTCCCTATTTATTTCAGAACCCTCTCCCCATCCCCCTTTTCTGATGAAGGGTCTAGGCCCAAAACGTCAGCTTTTGTGCTCCTAAGATGCTGCTTGGCCTGCTGTGTTCATCCAGCTCCACACTTTGTTATCTCGGATTCTCCAGCATCTTCAGTTCCCATTATCTCTGAAGAAAGAGTTGGGAATGTTGAACCCTGGGGATCAGTGCAAAGTCTCAGTATATGTAGACGATTTGGACTAAACAGAGCACAAGAGTGATGTGTACTGATGTCGGAAAAATGGACATGATGGTCTGGGATCGTTTCATTGAAGAATCAATTTGAATAAGAGCTATTTATAAATTCTGCTTGTAAGCCTTGGAATACTGTTACATGCAAAAATGAAATCAGGAGATCCAGGGCAGCAGGTAGTGAAACTCTGTTGAACTGTTCTGATGCTGTCCATTTATAGGCTCATACATAATAAGGAGGCAATTGATATCACTGAGCTTGAAAAGATATCAACAGAAGAATGACATTTGTGACTGAATATTTGATTTAGTGCTAGCTGGTTATAGAATTCACAAGGTAATGCGGGAGTTCTGGATGTGGAAAGCCATTCATTCCATCATAATTTATCAATCAATTAAAGAATCCACAGTTTCCTCTTATTGTAGCATCTGATTGTTCCTTAAATGACCAAAGGATTTCAAATTTCACTTGACAACATTGTTGACACCTATGATGACCAGCTCAGATAGAAAGTTGGTAAGACAACTGGAAGTAATGGAATTAGAACCACAAATGCTGGGAATTCTCAGCAGCATCTTCAGAGCAGAGAAGGAGAGTTGATTTTTGGGTTGGTGACCCTTCGGTACAACTGGAAAAAGAAATTGAATTAAACAAGTTTAAAACAAGTACAGAGCCAGGTCAGGGCGTTGGGTCTGAAGAAAAGAACTGAAGGGAAGGTATGAAATAGGGTGGAATTTAGGAGTGATAGTGTTTGACAAGAGGATATAATAATGAGAAAAATAAGGAAACGTAAGGTGAGTGTAGAGGAGGTGGAAGCAGAACAAGTATAATTCTTGTCATCAGCTGTTGCCAAACTAATGAGGTCAAAAGGTTTGTTCTAAAATTGTTGAACTCTTTTTAAGTCCAGAGGGCTGTAGAATATCTAATAGAATTATGTGGTGCTCTTACTCAAGCTTTTGTATAGCTTTGTAGAACAGCTTGGTAGGTCAGGGTCACAGTGATGTGAAGTCATCAAATGACAGATAATGGAAGCTCTGGGTCAGGTCTGCAGACGGAAGAAATGGTGCTGAGAGCAGGTCAACTAATCTGCATTTGGTCTTATTGTAGAGGATGCTATGTGGTAAACTAAAACAGAAACAATAAGAGGAAAGAAGATGAAATAGGAAGGTGATCTAGCTCAGAATCATTTCGATCAGATGGGCTACACCGCAGAGTTCTGAAGGAGATGGCTGAGGAGATTGTAGAGACGTTGGTGGTGATCTTTCAGGAATCACTGGAGTCAGTGATTCCAGTGATCCCAGTGAACTAGGATATGCCAAATATAACACCGCTGTTTGAAAAGAGAGGGAGGCAGAAGACAGGCGATTATAGGCCGGTTGGCTTGACCTCAGTCGTTGGTAAGATTTTAGAGTCCATTATTAAGAATGAGATTGCAGAGTACTCGAAAGTGCATGGTAAAATATGGCAGGGTCAGCACGGCTGTATCAAGGGGAGGTCATGCCTGACAAATCTGTTAGAATTCTCTGAGGAGGTAACGAGCAAGTTAGATACAGGAGGGCTGATGAACGTGAGCTATTTGGACTTTTCTAGAAGGCCTTTGACAGGTGCCTCACAGGAGCCTTGCTAAATTAAGTAAGAGCCCATGATGTTAGGGGCAAGGTACTGACATGGATAGAGGATTAGCTGACTGGCAGAAAACAGAGATTGTGGATAACGGACGGCAACCAGTAGAGTTCCACAGGGGCCGGTGTTGGGACCACAACTATTCATATTATACATTCATAGTCTGGACGAAAGAATGGCAAACATTGTCACTATGTTTACAGTTGCCACATTGATAGGTGGAGGGACACGTAGTGTTCAGGAAGTGGGGAGGCTGCAGGAGGATTTGGATAGACTTAGGATATTGAACAAAGAAGTGGCAGTTGGAATACAATGTGGGAATGTGTGAGGATATTCCCTTTGGTAGGAAGATTAGAGGCATAGACTATTTTCAAAATGGAGAACAACTTCAGAAATCTGAAGCAAAATGGGACTGAGGAGTCCTAATTCAGGATTCTGTAAAGGTTAACATGCAAGTTCCTTTAGGAGCTAGGAGAGATGTGCTGCTGAGGCTGTATAATGCTGTAGTCAGACCACAGTTGGACAATTGTGAGCAATTTTGGGCCTGTATCTCAGGAAGGAATTGCTGGCTTTGTAGGGTATCCAGAGGAGGTTTACAAGAAAGATCCCAGGGACGAAAGGCTGGTCATATGAGGAGTGGTTGAGGATTCTGTGTCTCTACTTGATGGAGTTTATAAGGGTGAGGTGGAGGGGGGCTGCAGTTCTGTTTGAAATTTACAGACTACTGAGTGGCCAGGATAGAGTGGATGTAGAGAATATGTTCCCACTTGTAGGAGAATCTAGCACCAGCGGTCACAGCCATAGAGTGAAGAAATGACTCTTTAGAACTGAGAAGTGGAAGAATTTCTTCAGGCAGAGGCTGGTGAATCTGTGGAACTCATTTTCAGAGAAGACTGTGGAGCCAAGTCATTGAGTGTATTAGAGACAGAGATAGGTTCTTGATTAGTATGGGGATCAAAGCTTAAGGGGAAAAGGCAGGAGAGTGGGATTGAGAAATAAATCAGCCATGAATGAATGCCAGAGCAGACTCTATGGGCAGAATGGTCCAAATCTGCTCCTAAATCTTATGGTCAGCTGCAGAAACATCAGTTTGAGTTTGAAGCTATCCTGTAGATAATGACAAACCCACAAAAACAGCTGGAGATGTACAGCGCACACAACAAAATTCACTCGTCAGACAGTCCTTTCAAATATAAATGTACAAGTTATGCTTGTACAAATTGTGCAGAATCTAGAGGAAACCAAACAACCACAGAAGCCGCAACTGGAAGAGGTACAGACTTCCAAGAAAAACAGCAAAGAGACAGAGAGGCTGTTTTGTTAGTGGAGCATATTATGAAGGAAGAAAATATCCTGGACCTACAGAAATATAAAGGAGGTGAAAGCATACACATCAAAAAATGCTGGCAGCTGTTAGAAACAAAACAGTAAGTGCCAAGACCATTTGAACCACTCGAAATAGCTTAAGAAACGAGATCAGTCAGTGACTAATTGAAGACAAATCTTGGCCACAGAGTCAAAGATAGTAAGATCTGCAGATGCTGGAGTCAGAGATAAGACAGTGTGGAGCCAGAGGAACCCAGCAGGTCAGGCAGCATCAGAGGAGCAGGAAAGTTGACACTTCAGGTCAGGACCCTTCTCTGAAGAAGGGTCCTGACCCGAAACATCGACTTTCCTGCTCCTCTGATGCTACTTGGCTACAGAGGTAAGTGGGCAAACTGCAGTCCACAATAGAAAATCTTGACATCATAAACTGGAATGACAAACAATGTTGTTAACTGTGGAAATCAACAGCAGCTCCAGACAAAGTCACCATTGCAAGATCCGGGCTTATCAGCAAATTGCCTAAAGATTATTGAAATGCAGAGTTTCATCTATTTCTGTTATAGTTGAACTTTACATATGCAACTTCCCCCTCCATTCCAAGATACTGTGATTTTTAAAGAGTTCACCTTTAAAAAAACTTTGTAAGGACTCCATTACCTGTGTGTTTTTAAATATTGTAACTCTGCCTTTTGGTTAGTCATTTTTAGGTCTGCAAGCTGTACACATGCAAGTCAGTCTGCATGATGACTTGTAATGTGTTTTGCTGTTTTAGATAGCTCAGAGTCAATCTTCCCTTGAAGACCAATTTAGAATTAGACTATTTTCATTATCATGGCATTGGAGATTGCTGACAATTCTGTTTCTGTCAATTGAACTAAAACATAAACATGAAATGAGTTTGAGATATGAAATATAAGTGTATGTCTTACATGCTCAAGTACAAAAATAATCAAACGTACCTTGATTTCTCTCAAGCCTCAGTCCTTTTCCTGTACATCCAGTTCACACTTAAAAATGTAATAGCAGGTCTGTGGGGACAGAGCTGACATTTAATGCCTGTGACCTCTCCTTAGATGTTTTCATTTCAGATTTCAAGCATCTATGGTATTTTGTTTATGTGCTTGATGAGTTTTGAAGTGTTAGACCACCTCCTTGTCATGCACCTTCTCAGTGGTCTCGCATGTGGACTATGAGTTCTTTAGCATGAAACATGAACAAGCTTCAGTTCCAGTTACACCAGGGCCAAGTGCATATTAGTGAGGGTATACTGTGGCGGACAGGGCCAGCATTATGTGTATCTCTGCCAACACCTACAATTCTGCATTCTCAACATTGTGCCTTACAGCGTATTATCTTGTCACATATCCAAGTTTCAATCAACATTTATCAGACAACGGTCGACTCTTATCTTTCTGTTCTCTATTGCCAGACCTAATCATTTCAAACATTGACAATAAGTTCTAATATATGAAATAGCAATCAGTTTTCCCCTTATTAACATTGTAAGTCCATCAAGCTTCTCTTTGACTAAAATTGGCCAGATGGTGCATGAGTGAGAGTCTTACTGACACTAAATACAATGAATAGAAAGTTCTGACTCTACGTTAACTTGATGACTGGTAGAGGAAAATGTGAAAAGATTCAACTTGAAAATTTTTACAGTAGGTTGCAGACAGAGATGTTATCTCTGTTGTGCCTTCAAGGTGATGAGATGGCTAACAGGTTTATGTACTGATTTGGTCGATAAGTTTTGTGGCATTTTTCAGAAGCTGTACAGTGTTTGGGAAAGTTAATGATGTTTTTGGTTGTTTTGAGGTTTCACATTGCATTCCCTGCAGTTTGCATTTTTTCTGTCTACACAGTACAACAGTGGGCTGCGCATAGAAATGTTCAATTCCAGATATCAGCTTTAGATTTACAGGAATCTAAAAGTAGTTTAGCTACTCAAGTTATCATTCATGATAAAATGTACTTTGATCTTAGCAAAGCAGTTACTTTTTTCTGTTTGTATAGTGGTTTCACGTGCTCAAGTACTGTCCTAAGAACAGAACCAGTCCTGAAATGTAGCACATGGTTGGGGGTTTAAAAGAACTGATTATGGCCTCCAGTCGGAGTTGTTTATAAAGAAGTTTCAGCCTTTCTCGTGATTTTGAACAAAGTTATAAATTTGCTCATATTTAGCTAGCACCCGGTTATCACGTTATCATATTTGTTTGCCAAGATGCAAAAATCTTCTCAATTAATGACGTTTAGTGCTAGTAGACCTTCAACTTCTGGAGTACAGAAGTTAAGCTATTCCACACAGAAGGATGTACAACTGACCATAATAGTTCAAACATCCCACGGTCCATTTGTTATTTTTGTGGGTCAAAAAGAGACTGACACGTGTACATGGAGTTCAAGCACCTAACTGAAACTGATTTATTCTGGTTTGCTAATGTAAATACACCACTTGTTAAGAAAGCACAAGTGTCAGCATTTTGAACTTTGTGGGGTGCACAGGATTTGCCTGAGCTATAAGTCAGGCTTGGAATGTTGTGCTTTACTTGTGGAGCTTTAGAAAGCTGCTTGTTCCTGCAACCGAGTCCCACCACACTGACAGCTCTGATTGAGCACACTTCCTTGGTCACTGTTCTGAATCTATACATTCTTGATCCACAGATCAGCCGCCTAACCAACCATTGCCCTACACCAGCTTTACATGTTTAGCTGAGAATGAGAAAGTAAAGCTGTGCATTAACAATAATATCTTTCATGGCCTCTAAATGTCCCAAGGCTCCTTTATACCCAAGAAAGAACCATTAAAGTGCACTCACTGTTCTGGCACAGGTGTTTGGCGCAGAAAGATCGCATAAGCACCCGATAATCTGTCATCTTTCTGTGGTGTGGTTGATGATCAGATGTTGCCCAAGTCTACCCTGCTTTTTCAAGAAAGGTCAATGGATCTTTTGCCAAATGTTATGGGTGATGTCAGTTTTGCCAGCATGTATTGCCCATTCCTAATTGCTCTTGAATTAAGTGTCTTGCTAGGCAGGTAGATGCAAGTTGAGAGTTAACCACATTGTAATCACTGGATCTGTAAATCACATACAGGTGAGACCAGTTTAGGTAATGTCCTTCCCTGAAGGACAATAATGAACCAAATGGATTTTGGTCCTTCAGACTCTGACTAGTAAATTCTATCACCTGACAGATTGTATGGCTGGACTGTTTACATCAGTGTAAAGACTTAATACAGAATTATAAAATTGATGAAAGAGTTTGCTTTTGTAAATAGGACCAGGAATAAGTCACTTTGCCGTTTCAGCCTATTCCATCATTCATTATAACAATGGGTGATAATCCAAATCAGTAGTTGTTTGCTTTTAGCTCTTATCCTTTTGATCATTCTAACCTTAGATAGAGGTTATATCCAAGCCCTCCTCAAATTCACACAATATTTTGGTCTTGACTGCTTTCTGTGGCAGCAAATGTCACAGGATCGTAATTCTCCAGGTGAAGAAATTTCTCCAACTCCATTCTAAGGTAGGACTTACTGAGGAGTCCGTGTCAAGGGCTAGCCAATTCCGTGTGATCGATGAGTGTAAGGAGAACCGTTAGTTGGAGCAGAACCTCTAGCACCTTGTAAGGGAGAAATTGATAAAGTCGAAGAAGATGCAGGGCTACAGAGAACATCTAAGGCAGTTGGATTATTGTTGAAATTCTCAAGCAAAAAATCAGTAACAAGGGGATGGGCCAAGTGGCCACTTTTCTTTGCTGTAAACTGTATCTCCACTGTTTTTTGAACCACTTCACCAACCACACCCTATTGGGCAGCTGCCCTGCCTTCAATCAGTTAAAGTCTCTCCCTTTGGGCCCTGCTTTCTGAAAAAGTGCACTTGATTTTTTCTTCCTTGTAAAAAGGCAGTTTTTTTTCAAAAAGAAAGTCATTTCATTTTTAAAGAAACCTGTGATATTTTTCAAATACTTGGAAATAAATCTGTCACCATCTCACCACCTCTGAATATTTGGGGTTTATTCATGCCTGCACGGTAACACCTTGCATTTCTACATTACAGCTTTTACATAGTGCCACAAAACCGTTGAATAGCATAAAAGACATTCTTGATTCAGGCAGTGTCTACTAATTTTCATTCTGTACATAACTACTCATTTAAGTTATCAATTAAATAGTAAGGTAGATGTCCAAATTGCAATTCATTTGGCTTTCGTGCATTTTGACTAATTTTGGTTGACTTCACAATTCTAACAGTTGAGGAAGAGAAAGTGAATGTTTGATGTTCAAAATATATATAAAAATAGCATGGTTTGTAATTCTGTCTACAGAAACTGAGAAATTATAGATTTTGTACCCCCTTATATAACACCCATTGTACAGCATTATAATATTCTCTTCGTAGAAATGTATTTTTGCAAACAATAATTCGTAGAAAGGAATCCAAAATTGAGCGTCGTACTTATTTCCGACTTTCTGAGTTAACAGTATTTAGCAAAACCTGCACCTGTACAATATGTTGCGTCCTTCACTTTTTGTTCTATGGCATATTGGCCATCATCTGCTTGATCTCTGTCGATGTCCCAGAAAGGTCAATGTGTATTGTGTGCTGACCGAGAGTTCCATATTCCAGCACAGCATGATTTGCCATACGTACCGGATGTCAATCGAAGATACGCATTGACCAGTTGCAGTTTGAAATTTATATTGAATCTACCTGTGGCTGGAATATGACTTGTGACTGTTAAAGCTTTACCTGGAAAAATGTAAGGTTAGAAATTTCAGGTATAATAAATAAAGCTTGCTTTTTGTCTTCCTCTGTCCCCTGGGGTCTGAATCCACCCCAATCCTCAGATTTAAATTGTGAGTGTATTTTTGGAAGTAGCCCCTGTGCTGAAATGAAACTCCTAATGAGTGAAAAGACTAGGTGAGAAAGTGGAATCTGTATTGAAAGCCAATGGTATTAGCCATTTGTCTTCAATAGCTTCAGGTCTATTTAAGCAGCACGTTAAAGGAGGAAAGGAGGGATTTTTAATGAAATAATTCTGGAACTTAGGATCCTAGGAAGTTGGAGGCATTACTACAGAGGAATGACCAGAACATTGTGGATACTCAAGGGGCCAGAGTTGGAGGAGTGGAGATGTCCGAAGGTTACAGGGCTAGAACAGGATGATGGCATGGGCCTTTGTAAAGCCTTGGATGAATTTGAAAACAAAAGTGATTTTTAAAAGCCAAAGCATTGCTTCACCAGCCCAAATCAACTATAAACATCAGCCAGAAGGATGTGAGGAGATAGCTGGAGACTTTGAGCCAGATTTTCCCAGAATCAGAAGGATTCATGAGTCCTTTAAAATAGTAGACAGAACCTAAACCCCCAGTTACATTCCTGGCAGCCCAAACTTCAGATGGTGCTGGGTGAGGACACGTTCAGGTGTAGCACAGATGATGGAAACATGACTTCTGTACCAGTGTCTTCAGTCCCTGCCACAAGTTCTATATCCTAGCCATCAACTCCACTCCTTTCTCAGATGGTTTTTTGATACCCAAGGAGAATGCTTGCAAATTTATCTGACCCGAGTTGAGCTTCTGACAACATATTTGCAATACACCTGAGCAACCATTCCACATCTGCAACACCCTATTCCAACCCTGAAAGGAGGTCTTGTAGTGGAATGGGTAGCATCCCTGCCCTTGAGCCAAGAGCTCCAGGTTCAAATACACTTCAGGAAGATGGCCAAGGAAGATGCATTCATAACACAATCCGACAGATCAACTATTGATCTGCAAGTCCTTCCAACACAGGCTAAGAGTGGTGGGGAATTGCCACCTGTTGAAAAAATATTGCAGTTTCTGCCATCACTATTCATGGTTCCAGACTACAGCGTGCGTGGAAAGTGAGTAACTCAGACTCCTGGGGAAGGCCAATTTGCCTCAGTAGGCTGGATGGTGGGTGTGGATCAGATTGGTGCCAGGTTCAATTCTGGCTCGGGTGGACTCATCAGTTGCCTGCTTGCCGTACCCATGGTGGAAGACATGGCACTGAAAGTTGGTCCTGCCTTCAGACAGACAAGGAGAAGAACAGTAACTGATACCACCTGTACCTCAGCTTGTCAGCTATTAGAACGCTCAAATCTGTTTTTCTTACCTAGAACATAGAACAGTACAGCACAGTGCAGGCCCTTTGGCCCATGATATTGTGCCTACCTATTATCCTACTCTAAGATCAAACTACCCTGCACACCCTACAGTTTACAATCATACCCCTACATTATTCTGTCTTCTCGAACTCTGGGCAAGCCTCAAACTTATTCTATCCTTGGCAAACTTCAAAACTCTGCTGCCTATCTAAGTTTGCAACGAGGCCTGTTCACCCCTGCATTCCCTGACCTCCATTGACTACCGGTGAAGCAACGCCTTGATTTTTAAATTCTCACTTTTGTTTTCAAATCACCCCAAGCCCTGATGGGGGACCACTCCATGGCCCTATCTTTTAACTCTGGATGGTTATAGAACTGGAACAATGTTTCCACTCCTCCAATTCTAGCCACTTAAGCAACCACGACTGTTAGTTATTCCACTGCAGTCATGCTTCCAGCAGCCTGGACCCAACATTCTGCACTTTCCCTAGAAATTCCTCCTTTTGACTACTCTTTTCTCCTTAAGTATGCTTTCACTGAGTTTTCAGTCATTTGTCCTTGTACCTGCTTATCTGGCTTGGTGCTGAATGTTATTCAGTAATACAACTGTGAAGCAGTTTGGGGTATGTGGAAATAAATATCGTTATTTGAGTAATGTGCTGAATTTGTGATAAATTTGGGAATCCATTAATTGGTAGCACCAGTGTAAAATTAATTTATGAGGCTCAGTAATTGAGTTTCTTCCATTACCCAAGTATACAGAGAAAGATTGTCAGCCAGACATTTACCGGCTTTTGTGTCTAGAAAGCCTTTCCTAAAGGTCATAGTCAGTCTGATTTGACTCATTTAAACCTTTTTCTAGTTCAGACATTACACAGAATGTTCTGTGGGAAGTCCTGGGCCTTTTAAAGAATGGATTCAAGTAGCAATGCCAACGTAGAATTGTCTGCACAGAAATGAGACTTGGTAAGGTTAATACTACCTCTCACCTGTACCATAACAGCCAGAAGAGAGTCTGGGGAGTACAAAATTTTTTTTACAAATTACATGAAGCATCCATTTAAAAAAATGACAATTAGGTCAGGGCAATCTGACTTTTGTTTCTGTGATTTCAATGTCCCTCCATCTGTAGGAGAGAATGCTTCTCATTCACTCTCTTTTTTTTCTTTTTATCTCTTTCTCTTTATCTGTCTCTCCCTTTCTCTTTCCCTGTTTTCTCTCCTTCCACTTTTTTCTGTGTCTCTTTCAAACAAATCCGCAGTTTCCTGTATGACAAAGGATGTAGAAAACAAAGGTGTGTTTATGACAGATGTAAGGCAGAAAATATAGTTGAGAACCAACAGGAATGCCAAAGGTTTAATACCAAAGGAAAAAGCAAATAGAACTATGGGGGGAAAAAAAACCACCAGCTAACATAAAGGGAGATCCCAAAGACTTCTATAGGCATATAGAAAATAGGTTAAAGAAGGAGTTGGCCAATCAGAGACCAGAAAGAGGATTTACAGACAGACAGGTGGCATAGCTGAGGAATTGAATAAATATTTTTTAAATGTCTTTACAAAACAGGAGGATGCTGCCTAGGAGTTGGCGACAGAGAAAGAAACTCTCGTCACTAGAATCATAGAATCACCACGGTGTGGAAGCAGGCCATTTGGCCCATTAAATCCACACCAACTCTCCAAAGAACATCCCACCCAGAACTGGACTAGATGATAATATCAGTGCAGTCCTGATGGGGTTGAAACTTCTGTTCTATAAGAATTCAGTGATTTTTTTTTTCATGCTCTTCCTCTCTCTCTCGTTCTCTGTCTTTCAACCATCTTCAGCAACGCAACTGTTGTCCATCCAAGGAATCAAGTGGTCCTGCTATGGAAGCTCCCAAATGGTGGCGCTCATCACTCACTTCCTTGTCCTTGTGACTCTGCTGTGGCATCCTCATGTCGGTCCAGTGTTTTAATGACAGAGGAATGGCCACCCACTAGTTCCGCCATGGCCAGTTTTACCAACATAGAAGCAAAGGAAGGCTGTTCAGCCCCTTGACCCTTACTTCCAATCTGATCATGGCTGAGCTCTGCCAGTTTGCACAACTTTGAACCTTGACCTTAGGTACTGTTACCCAGTTTTTAAAATAATGTTGCTCTCATTTGCCCACCCTGCCACCAAAACTAGCAGCGTTGTGAACATCATTTCTTTCATATGCTGACAAGTAGCATCCGCCAGCAGGAACCTATGGCTGTAAATAGCAAATTGAAACATGATACACATGCCAGGAACGTGTCTGCTAGTGTATTTCCATAGCATCATTCACATCCTCAGTATGCCTGTATTGCACCTCTGCACTTAAGAAGCAGAACTGAAGAGGAGTGAGGTTAGAAACTGCAACCAGTAACATACAGCACATTCCGACACACAGTTTGTTTCTTCTGAGGCATTACTCAAAGGTGGACTATTGATCAGGAAAATAAAAGTAAATCGTAGAATTGTCACAGTGGAGAAGGAGGCTAAATAACGCACTGGGATCTTTCACATCTGCCTGAGCAGTTTAAAATGTTTCTAATCATATCTCAATAGATTGTGCTGATATCCAGCCTGATTTACATGCTCAATACCTGAATATGATATCACAGCCTCTTACTCAGACTGAGACAGACACATCGCCTAATTGACGTGAGGTTAAATGGACACCATCATGATGACTGGTAACATCAGTTATCTTTTGCGTTGTGCCTGACCTGAATATTCATACAACCATTAGACCATAGCCTTGGGCTTTCACTCATTCTTAGAAGGTAGGTTTCTTCCAACAACAATCATTTTGAGGTAGAGAAATTGGTAACAGCAGCTAATTTCATTTTTATTTCAGCCTAACAGACTGTTGTACTCAGAAAACTGTTATTTTTGCACTTGTCTAACTATAGAACTGCCTTTTTGAAATTGTGTCCTAGGTCAAACTCTGAAGTCCTAAGAATTGCCAATGTTCCCTTGACTTGTCAGTTTTCGGAATTTACCAAGAAAGTGGCTAAAGTTTCCACTATGACTTAAACCAGGAATGTATCACTACAGAATCGACTGTTCATGGAGAAGATAAGAACCCCTTAAGTAGGATATTATTGGCATAGAGAGAGTGCAGCAAAGGCTCACTATACTTACTCCAAGGCTGGTGATACTGGCCTATTCTGCTTTCTCTGGAGTTTCAAAGAATAAGAGGTGATCTCCCTGAAACATACAAAATATTAAGAAAATAGACAAACTAGGTGTAGGTAAATTGTTTCCCCTGGTTGGGTAGTCTAGAGCCAGGGTGTACAGTTCAAAGTAAGGGGGAATGTCACTTAGGACGTGACTGAGATGAGAATTTTGTTAAATTCGGAGTTGTGAATCATTAGAAATCTGTACCCCAGCAGACTCGAGGATACTTGGGCTATTGAGTCTATTTAAGATAGTGATTGACAGGATTACAAATACAAGGGACACAAAATTACAGAGGAAGTTGTTGAGAAGAAGGAATTTACATGATGCTCCCCCATGATTCACTTGAATGGCAGAGTCAGTTTGATGAGCTGAATAGTCTACTCCAAAGTTCCTGTTTACAGTAAGAACTGTATTGAAGATGCCTTGTTCAATGTCAGATCACAATGTCAAAACGTCCAACAACATCACTGTGGTATAGAGGAGCTATTTAGTAGCAGTCTCTATGATGTCCAAATCAGCAAGTGCTCCTGCTATGGAAAGAAGTCCTCCACTATCCCTTCCACTTTGTTTTTCCATGCATTCATGTTGACCTGGCATGCTTTCCTCGACATTACTGTTTAAATGCCCCAGAGTGAAGTTACCTGTTCTCTCACTTGCAGTAGGATGCAGTGCTGTGAGAATCTTTAATTGGTTAATCCAACCTTTAGGAGTTATAAAAGCAAAATAATGTGGAATCTGGAAGTCTGAATGGAGCATAGAGAATGCTGGAGAAATGATTGGGGGGAGATGATAGCCCTGTGCTATTATCGCTAGAATATTAATCCAGAAACTCAGCTGATTTTCTGGGATCCACGTTCAAATCCCACCATGGCATTTGTGGAATTTGAATCCAATAAAAAATAATTTGGAATTAAAGAATCTAGTGATGACCATGAAACCATTGGAAAAACCCAGTTGGCTCACTAATGTCTTCTATCCTGATCTGGTCTGGCTACATGTGCTTCCTGACCCACAGCATTATGGTTGACTCTCAACTGCCCTCTGAAAAGGCCTAGCACTCAATTGTATGAATCACTACAAAGAAGTAAAACCAGACAGATCACCTGAAATTGATGAAGGCACTAGAAAAGGCAACGGCAGAAACCGCCCTGTCAGATCCTGCTCACTAACGAGAGGAGGCTAGAGCCAAACTTGAGAGAGCTGTCTCATGGACCAATCAAACAACAGTCATACTCATGGAATCATACCTCATAGACACCACAATCACTATCCCTGGATACGTTCTGGTCTGCCAGCGGTAAAGACCCATCAGAGATGATGGCACTGTGGTATACATTTGAGGGAGTTGCCCTGGAAGCCCTCAACATTAACTCTCACCCTGTGAAGTCTCACGCCATCAGGTTAGGCTCACAATGGTAAGTAATATTTGCACCCACACAAATGCCAAGCTATGACCATCTAACAATAAGAGATTATAAAACCACTGCCCCTTTGCATTCTACAGTGTTACCATAACGGAATCTCCCACTATCAACATTCTGGGGTTTACGAATCACCAGAAATTTAACAGGATTCACCACATAAACACTGGTTAGAAGAGCAGGTCAGAGACTAGGAATACTGTGATGAGCAACTTATCTTTTGACTCCCTAGGAATTGTTCACCATTGACAAGCACAAGTCAGAAGCGTGTTAGAATACTCCTTATTTGTCTGGATGGGTGCAGCTCCAAAAATACTTGAGATTTGCCACTGTACAGGATAAAGCAACCCACTTGATTCACATCACATTTACAAGCATCCATTGCCGCCACCAACGCTCAGTAGCAGCAGTATGTATTATCTGCAAGACGCACTGCAGAAAGACCCTTGGACGGCACCTTCTGAACCCACAACCATGTCCGTCCAGAAGGGCAAGAGCAGCAGATACATAGGAACACCACCTTCAAGTGCCCCTCTAAGCCACCACCATCCTGACTTGGAAATATATTGCTGTTCTTTCACTGTCGCTGGCTCAAAAATCCTGGAATTCCCTCCCTAATGGCATTGTGGGTCAACCCACAGCAGGTGCACTGCAGCGGTTCAAGAAGGCAGCTCACCCTCACCTTCTGAAGGGCAACTAGGGATGGGCAAGAAATGCTGGCCCAGCCAGCAACGCCCACGTCCCTCAAGTGAATCAAAAGTATTCGGCAGTTCTGGCAGCTCCTGTGGAAGGAGTTAACAATTTTTTGAGTCCTGTATGACTGCTCTTCAGAACTCTGTGTCTTTTCCTTTGTGAGCCATCGTAATTTTTGTTGCTTAGATTTGAAGCAGCAGTGGGAGGGGTTGAAAATGCAACTTCACACGTTGCTACCGCAACCATGCACTTTGCAACATGATTGCGCCCCAATAAACGATTGAATAAGAATCAGAGAACACAGCAAAGGGGTGCAATAATAACCCTCCATGGGAGGGGAATCTTCTGACTTCATTTTGTGCAAACCTTTCCCTTCACATCATTGTTGCTACAGGTGATTAAATCCACCTCTTTGACTTGCATTAGTGATGTTAGCTTAGTGGAAATCCTCATGCAACTTGCCCTCTGTCGTGAGTTAGATTGTTCTGTAAAGAGACAATTAGTGTTGAGATGTTGCTGAGTTTCAGAGTGTACTCTCTACAGTCAAATGCTCAGCCTGCATCAATTGCATGTGATTAAAAGACTATGCAGCTACATGGAACATAATCTACCTCTCATTGGAATTGGTGGGAGGGTCCAAATATTGGTCCTAGGGAGATACTCACACCCTTCCCTCCATCTTGGCCCTTCAGCTTTGGGAGAGAAGGCGCATAAGGTACCCTTCTGACCCGCCACGAATTAAAACCCTGGGATGGTGCATTAGTAAACCATTTTAGGGCCTCAACTTACCATCAGCCTCGATAAGCTGCCTTTCCAGCTTCCAACAGTAAAGGTTAGGCCGGTTGGCTGGTTCTTAATCTGTCCCAATTTGGGAGCAGGAATGAGGGTGGAGACTGGGAAAGAGGAACAGTAGTGGTGGTAAAGGAGTGGCTAATGAAAACCAAATCTGGCCCTTGCCTCAAAGCACCCCTCTCCCCAGAAATGCACACCGGCTAACACAGCTCCTTGAGGTTGCAGCCTCTGATTGATTAGTGGGCTTTGGATTTCAGTGTCAAGTCTCCTGTTTGGATGAGAAACTTAGCAGCTAGCATTTGAGTACTTAATTGGTGCTTGAGTTGGCGAACTTTGCCATTAGTGGGGGAGTTATTCACAGCTCAAGTTGCCTGCCCTAATGGTTAATGCAGTGACACGCCATCAAGTGAGTGTTTGAAACTCTGTAGTTGTTATCTGTTTGGCTGAATGCTTTGCATTGAGGAGGAGTGTCACTGTGCAAGTGATATTTTGTGATAATGCATATTTTGCATTAAACACTCTATTTGGGTCAATTTATCTTTTAGGTCTTCACAGACTGTGAAGTTTCTTGTTGTTTTATTTCTGGGGTTCTGTGTCTCTGATTTTGAAGGCTGTGTCATGGAGAGCTCCCTTTTGGAGCTTTGCACTGCAAACTGTGAGGCATTGTTAACATCACCAGCAACAGCTTAGAAGACAGAAACATTAAAGTTCATTACCATGGTTACCTTCACAGTCAGTGATAATGCCATACTTGCGCTGAGGTTTGGGCTAAGGCTAAATAATTGGCAGGTTTCAGTGACAAGTTCCACAGGTGAAACCCAAATATTAGTCATTTCTGTACAGGCAGAATTACTCCTGAGACTTAACATGATCTTTTTGTTGAGAGAGCCCTTTTCCCATTTCTCCACCCTCTTTCAGCAACTGCATCGCCTCTGCTCATTATAACTTTTCAAAAAAAAAGACAAAATGGAAAAGTGAAGTAAGCTAATCATAAAGATTGGGATAAAATAGGCAAAAAGAGAGGAAAAGGTGAAGTGAGGAGCCTGACACATACAGTTAGTGTGAGTCACCCCTACTCATCAACCCGATAGAGATGGAGAGGTTCAGGGCCTTCATTCACCTTTCAGATACCTCAATGGCCCACAGTTTACAAAAGGAGCAAAAGAGGAAACAGGATTGTAGACCTGTCAGCCTTACTTCAGTAGTCAGGAAATTGCTAGAATCAATTATAAAGGACATAATAAATGGACACTTGTATAAGGATGATCTGATTGGGCATAGTTAGCATGGATTGGCAAATGGACTTCATAGAATCTTCATAGATCATCATAGAATCCCTACAGTGTGGAAACAGGCCCTACAGCCCAACAAGTCTGCACCAACCCTCCAGGGCATCCCACCCAGACCCATCCCTCATTACCCCACCTAATTTACACATCCCTGAACACTACGGGTGATTTAGCATATCCAGTCCACCGAGCCTGTGCATCTTTGGACTGTGGGAGGAAACCGAGCACCCGGAGGAAACCCGTGCAGACACGGGGAGAATGTGCAAACTCCACACAGACAGTTGCCTGAGACTTGTTGGAGTTCCTTGAGGGTTCTCCTAATACAAGCAATAAAAGGCAGTCAATGGACATAGAATACTTAAATTTTTACAAGGTTCTTGATGTCCTTCACAGGTGGTTGGTTTGCAGAATTAAAGCAGATGGACTAGGCGGTAATGTTCTGGAATGGATTAAGATTGGCTAACTAATAGAAAACAGAATCTGAATATATGGATCATTCTTGCATTGGCAGACCAGTGAGATATCATAAGGATCAGTACTGGAGCCCCAGTTATTCACAATGCATGTCTGATTTGTATATGGGGGGACCAAATTTGGAGATGATACAAAGCTAAGCAGGAATGTATGTTGTGCTAAGGAAAGAGATGGGACCTTTTTTACTCATCTTCTAACTGTGGTTCCAGCTGCACATTGAGTGGACGTATTGAATCTGATTGTTTAGAACTCCCTAGATTCTAGGGCAGTTTGCAAACATTTAAAAGGTAGTGAATGTAACCTCAGTATTTAAGAAAGGAGGATCTGATGGAATAGGAAACTATAAGCTGGTCAGCATAAGGTAAGCAGCATGCAGAATATTATATACTGTAATTAAGGATATGGTAATGGTGGAGGGGTTCACTGAAAGAATCTTTAAGCAGAGTACACAGTGATCGATGACAGGAGAAATTATATTCGACAAACTCTTGATTAAAGCACTTTATGAGGATGTAATCAGTAAGATTGAAGAAGGGACACGTAATGAGTTATATTTTTTAGATTTTAAAAAGCAGTTATTACACAGAATTAGGACATTTTAGACTGCGGGTAATAGAGTAATAAGAGCTGAGGACGGATTAGTGGAAGGACTTAGTCCTCAGCTGTTTTCCCTCTACCATTTCTATTGGAGATGTAGATCAGGGACCTGAGTAGCATTCTCAAAATTACTAATGATATAAAGTTAAGGAGGAAAGTAAAGGGTGAGGTGACAGAAAAAAAGCTGCAGAAGGTTATAAACATAAGGCGAATGGACAAGGATGGAATATAATAACAGTAAGCTACTCTGGTGGGAGAAAACATCATATTTTTGAATGATGAGACTTTGGCAAAAGTTGTGTTCAGAGGGAGTTAGGTGCCCTTATACATGAATCACAGTAAGCTGAAGTGCAGCTACAGCAGGGAATTAGTAAAATAAGTGGAATGCTAGCTTTTGTTCCAAAGAGATTGGAGTACAAGAACCGATGAGCTTCACTACACGAGGTGCTTATTGAATGGGGGGACAGAACAGGTTTGAGGAGCTGAACGGCCTCCACCTGTTCCTATGATGAGACCGCATCGGGAGTATGATGTGTAGCTTCTGGTCCTTTTTTCTTGAGGTAATGACGTAATTTGCCCAAGAGGGAGTGCAAATTGTTGGGGTGAGTGGAGCTGGTTCACATTCCCTGGAGTCTAGCAAAACATGAACTGATTTTCCTGAAACATAAGGGGTCCTTCTTAAGGGACTCAACAGAGTAGATGCTGAGTAAGTGTTTCTGCTGGTTGGAGAGCTTAGAATATAGTACATAACCTAAGAATGAGGGTTTGAATGTTTATAAAAAGTAATTTTTTTACTCTGAGTCATAATCTTTGGAATTGTCTCCCTGAGGGAGGATGCTCAATGGTTGACTGTATTAAAGATAAAGATTGGTTGATTTTTGGTGTTAAGGGAATTAAGGGGATACTGTAGGAAGGTGAAGTTGAGGTAATATATTTTATTGAATAGCGGAGCAGGGCACACGGTCTGCTCCTAGTTCGTAGACGTGCACTGGATATTGCAATGACACTTTCAACCTTGCACGCCTGGAACAGTGGTCTCCTTTGGAGAGAGTGCTCAGAATTGGAAACAGTGCAGCCATAACGATAGCCAGTTATACCAGTGGCAGTGTGTTGGCCTACTCCTGTTCCTGAGTAAAATGTGGCTTAAGTTTTGCTTTCTATGACCAGATAGATTTCTATGACAGTCATTTTAAAATGAATGAAATGCATGAAGCGAAATAATCAAATATTTCTTTTCCCAGCCTTATCAATATACTTAGTGTTGAATCTTTGGACTGGCAGGCCATTGATTTACAGTGTTGTTGTTCTGAGGACGGGTCACCACACCCAAAACATTAACTTTGTTTTTGTTCCTGATTTACAGCATCTGCAGTTTTTTTTTTAGTTTTTACAAATTTGTAGTGATTGATTTTTGTTTGGCTTTTCCCCAGGGTCAAGTGTGGATTAACGGCTTTAACTTGGGTCGTTACTGGCCAGCCAGGGGACCCCAAGTCACTCTGTACGTTCCTGCTCATATTCTTAGCACCTCTGCAGTGAACAACATCACGGTGCTGGAACTGGAGAATGCACCATGTGGGATTGAGCTAAACGCAGTCTGTGCTGTGGAATTTGTGGACTCTCCTATTTTGAATGGAACCACAGCTTACACCAACTTTCACAGTAGAGCTTTTAATAAGCAGTCTTGGCATGAATGACCTGAATGGTTAATGTGTTGCTGATCAGGCATCATGCCGTAGTATGTGAGGATGACTATTTGAGGACTGAAGTCTCTTTCCCCTTTTCCATTGAAACTAATACTGTTCTATCACTTCTTTTGCCTTACTGAAGCAAGTTGTTAAATAACCAGTGTTGCAGCCATGGAACCATCTTGGGCTTGTGTGGAAGAAATAAAACTATGAAGTAGAGATTCATTTGCACAGATCCACAAGTTTTCTCACTGCACTCAAAACTGGTTAAAAGCCGTATAGAGCCTTTGACAGTTTTTCACTGAAGAAATAAATAAAATGTTTAACAACATTGAATGGTCAAGAAATGAAACCGAGTCTGTGGGGTGACCACAGTTGCGTTAATTAGATTACTACTTACCTTTGTTTGATCTAATGCAAGGTTTGAAAAACAAATCAGGGCATGTTGAAACATTATTAATGAACGTAAGTAATAAATTCTGGCTACTATCAGATTTCCTGTTATATTGCTAGTGCAACAATAAAGACTGAAACCATTTTAATTTATTCACTTTATTCATTTACCTAAGCAATTTTGAATGTCAGAATGAAACAGTTTGGGCTTTGATGGGCTTCCTCTAGGACACTGCACATCCCCCACTATCGTACTATTCGTTCTGCATGAGATGTTGGGAATGTAGACACAACCTGCATCCACAACATTGGATAAACTGCAGCCTTAGGCTTATCCCAACTGCTGTAAAGTTCAGAGACGTAGTGTCACATGTTCCACCCACCTGCTGTGTTTCAGTCTCAGAAGAATCAAAATCTTGATTAACAATGCAGAAAAACTCTTACACACCATTTAAAGCTTTGCACCCCATTAGATTAGATTCCCTACAGTGTGGAAACAGGCCCTTTGGCCCAACAAGTCCACGCTGCCCCTTGGAGCATCCCATCCAGAACCATCCCCCTATAACCCACATACACCTGAACACTACGGGCAATTTGGCATGGCCAATCCACCTAGCCTGCACATCTTTGGACTGTGTGAGGAAACCCATGCAGACACGGGGAGAATGTGCAAACTCCACACAGACAGTCACCCAAGGCTGGAATCGAGCCTGGGTCCCTGGTGCTGTGAAGCTGCAGTGCTAACCACTGAGCCACCGTGCTGCCCCTATTCTCAGTAGATTCTCAGACATCATCATATTTGGCTGGCTGTGGGCAGCAAGGTTGCTGTGCAATTCCCTGAATCGTCACTCTAAGTCCCATCTCTGCTCTGAACTTTCACTTGTCAGTACATTCAGCACCAGACATTTTATTTTTTGTTTTTAGAGAAATGGATTTTCCCAAATTCACTCTTTCTTGTGCTTCATAACGCAGGATATGAGGAAACAAAAGAAGTAACCTTAGGGTAATGTGTGACGAAGTACACACTGTGTTTTATTGAATATCTCACACCCAGAAGAGCAGGGATATGAGAAACAGCATCCACTTTCTGTCATACCTGAAAAACTGCATTCCACCCACCCTGCTGACATGGCAACCATCAGAGAGTGTGATGATTATATCCTCGCAATGCTGTAATATCTTTAAGGAGGGCAGAAATGCAAGGAAACAAGAGGAACAATAAACACAAACGATCTTGGTGGAAATAAAAAAAGACTTCAGTGATACTGATCATGCTAAGGTAATCTGTGGATCGAGTGAATGAAGAACAAAAGATGCCAAAATCAGCTATGTGTTACCTACGGTACTGTTGATAGTGAGGTAGGATATACAGCAAGGGATGTTTGAATGCAGTGATGAAGGAAGCATTTAGCAAGGACAAAGCACTGATTAGAGATTTCAATTTCCTCACTTTCTGAAGGAAGCAAAGCTAAAAGACAATGGACTTGCAGAAAGTATTCAGGCAATTTCCACGACGATTCATTTTAGAACTGGTGGGTGTGGGTCTTACTAGATATAGCAGTAACTAAACTTATTTAATCTGGAGATAACAAGAACTGCAGGTGCTGAGCCCCTTCCCCCTCCCCAGTCCTGATGAAGGGTGGAAACCAGAAATGTCAACTTTCCTGCTCCTCTGATGTGCCTGACTTATTTAGCCTGGTGTCAGCTGTGGTTCGGTTAGTATCACTCTCTCTTCTGACTCACAAAGTTCCAGGTTCAAATCCCACTTGAAGGCTGGAGTTTGAAGGTCAAGGCTGACACTCCAGTGCAACACAAAGAGAGTGCTGCGCTGTCAGAGATGGCATCTTTCAGATGAGATCTTAAACAAAGGTCTCAGTTGTCCTTTCAAATTGATGTAAAAGATCCCATGCATTATTTTCAAGAAGAGCCAGAGGAATAATCCCCAGTGCCTTCACCGTATTCATCTCTCAGCAAATATGTCAAAAAATGATTTCTGCCCATCATCACGTAGCTTACATGTGGGAACTTGCTGTGTGTAAATTGGCTTGTGCATTCAAAAAGTACTTAATTGGCTGTTGAATGCTTTCATGCAGCTGACAATCTTAAAGATGCTATAGGTGCAAGACTGGCTTTCTTTAGCCACCTGACAGTGAGAGAATATCATGTAAATATAGTCAGAACGACTGAATTTGATATCAAGTTTGAGAGGGAGAAGGAAGGTTTACACACAAAGTCAAAACTTAAGTAAGGTACGCTTTGAAGGGATGAGTAATCAGTTAACCACAGTAGGGGTGAGCAATGCTATAATGAGTAATATCCAGTTCAACAATGGGAAGTATTCAAAGAATTAGTTAAACAGATATAAAGAATTTAGATGAAGAACTAGTGTGACATGAAGGGGCAAAAGTAGGACAGAACTGTTGCTGAAAAGGGAAACGTGTTATTAAAACTTTGTGTCCCACACTTGACAAGACAAATGCAAGATGCCAAATTTCAAATCATCATAATAATGTATACTACAGGAGAAAAGGGTGCTTCCTCCTTTTTGAATTACCTAGGAATTTAGAATGCTAGTTGCTTTTTCCATGGCAAGGCCTTCACTAATCTTAGAAACATAGAAAATAGATGCAGGCATGGACCACTCAGCCCTTTGAGCCTGCTCCTCTATTAAATATGACCATGGCTGTTCATCCAACTTGGTATCCTGAAGCTTTCTGAAGAAGGGTGCCAACACGGGTGTCATGGGCCAGATGCTGGAAAATGAGATCAGCATAGTTAGAGATAGTAAGAACTGCCGATGCTGGAGAATCTGAGATAAGAAGGTGTAGTACTGGATGAACACAGCAGGCCAAGCAGCATCAGAGGAGCAGGAAAGCTGATGACTCGGGTCTGGACCCTTCCAGACCTGAAACGTCAGCTTTCCTGCTTCTCTGATGCTGCCTGGCCTGCTGTGTTCCTACAGCTCCACACTGTGTTATTCTTAGTATCCTGTTTCTGCTTTCTCCCTATAACGTTTGATTCCTTTAGCCCTAAGAACAACATCTAATTCCTTCTTGAAAACATTCACTGATTTGTCCTCTGTCTTAACCTGAAAGAACATGAAAAGTTATGGCAACATGTCCTATTCAGCTGCGCTGCTGGGCAAAAGTTCTACCTGTGTAGCTAATGTACTGCAGTTGATAATTTGGGAAAAGACCATATCATGTTAAAGTAAGAGGGTCACACAACTGGAAGGGTAGAAATCCTGTTGGCTGAGTGAGCTTTGCAATGAAACTACTGGCTACAAAGAAGGTGATAAGAAAATGAATAGGAAAGACCCTGAGAAATGATTTTCTTGAACTGGAGTGACCCCTTGACAAAGAGGGCGCAATCCTAAAATCTTAGCTGTGTCATTGGGGGTAGAATCCAAGAATACCTCTTTACAGAAAACATGGTGAAAATCTGGAACTCTCCTCTAAAAGGATTTAGATTAGATTAGATTCCCTACAGTGTAGAAACAGGCCCTTCGACCCAACAAGTCCATACCGCCCCTTGAAGCATCCCACCCAGACCCATCCTCCTATAACCCATACACCCCTGAACACTACAGGCAACTTAGCATGGCTGATCCACCTAGCCTGCTCATCTTTGGAGCGCAGAAGGAAACTGGAGCACTCGGAGGAAACCCACACAGCCACGGGGAGAACATGCAAACTCCACACAGTTGCCCGAGGCTGGCATCGAACCTGGGTCCCTCTCCTGGATGCTATAGGTTCAATCGATTGAACTATTCAGACAATAGTAAGGTTCCCAAGAAATATGTGAATAAACATGACAAAATAGGATTGTCAGAAGTGTGCAGCTACATGCCAAATTGCCTGATTTGGTTTTCAATAACTATTTCTGCCGAACTTCTGTCAGAGAAACTTTACTGTCTGTCTTGCTTTTTATCAGATAAGATCTGTTCTGACAGTGTGCACCAGAAGCAATTCCTGTGAGTTTGTGCCTTATTAACATCGCAAAGCTCTCTGGTATTAATTCTATCAAGCTGATGTTACACCTGATAAAACTACAGACACATTGTTGAAGAAGAAGTTAATTAGTTACATTTTATGCAGTTGTGCAAAAGACATTCTCACTGAAGTGAAAGTTCTGTTTTTAATAGACAAATTTTCCCCACAAAGAGGAAACAAATGGGAAAATATTGCGCAGGTTTACCCTGAAAGCCACCACAGTTCCACTCTCTCTCATTGGAGAGAGAGAGGACTGGTGGTGGCTTAATCTGAGGGTCACCAGAACTCAGGTGAGGGGTGAGGTGGAGAAAGAGAGTCCTTCATGGTAAAGCTCAAACAGGAAATAGCACGCTTTTCCAGAAATTGGGAGAAACCTTCCCTTCTGAGGAAAGGTCACTGGACCCCAACATTAACTCTGATTTCTCTCCACATGAGAGCTGAGCTTTCCCAGCCATTTCTGTTTTTTTTCCTTCTGCTATGCCTGAATCCGGACACTTCAGAATTACCCTCCCTGAACCCAATTGACTTTAATTTTACTCATGCTCCTACTAACTCCACATGATTGCTCAAAATGCAAAGTCCAACCCTTCTCAACCAGAGTCATAAAGGAACAAGAGGCTGGAAGAACACAGTAAGCCAGGCAGCATCTGAATGAAAGAAGCGGTCAACATTTCGGGTATTACACTTCTTTCATTGACTGCTGCTTTCTTCAGATGCTGCCTGGCTTGCTGAGTTCTTCCAGCCTTCTGTCTGTCTACCTCAGATTCCTGCATCTACAGTTTTTTTTCTCTCTCTAATAAAGGAACAGGTTACTGAAGATGGAAAGAAAAATCCGAAGCATAGATAGCTTAGTGGAACAGGGAGACAGATATCAAATGTCATTAAATCTGTTGAGTAATGCATTTGAGAACACAAAAAGAGAATGGGAATGTAGACTGAAGAGAGGACTAGGAGTTCAGTGATCAGAAGTAATGAGGAAAAAGCAACAGCCTCTTGGATTTTATGAAAAGAAGTGTAGATTCAATTTTTAATTCATTCATGGGAATTGGTGGGTCTCGCTGCCAAGGCCAACATTTATCGCCCCCATCCCTAATTTCCCAAAGCGCAGTTAGGAGTCACATTGCTACAGCATGGAATCATGTGTAGGCCTGATTACTTTCAGAAAATTTCCAAGTTGCATCAACCAAGGGCTCATGAGCCTGTTTGGAGTTGTAAAGTCCTGGTAGGACTAAGCTGGAGAATCAGTGAGATGCTTATTAGTCAGTGCTAATCGACATTTCAAAAGGAGAGCTTGAAGTGTTGTAATGGTGGTGGCAGTGCCAAAACATTTTGACTGAGAAAAGCATCTAATTGCGACATTTTACTAAATTTCACAGACTTGTAAATAGGAATTTATAATAGAGATAATGGGAACTGCATATGCTGGAGAATCCGAGATAACAAAGTGTGGAGCTGGATGAACACAGCAGGCCAATTTATAATAGATAAACTTTCAGTGATTGTGTACAGATTTTTGTTATTTTGTTATGCTAATTTGGTTTAATTCAGAGACCATACTGAGACTATCAGAATACACAATGAGGCTTGGCTGAACATCCAGATAGCCACTATTTTTGAAATACCTGAGCCCCTGGTTGATTGGTCTTTGCTGTCAAATTTACAATAATTATTTGTACAAAATTCAGAGGTTTCAAATGTCTGCAGTTTGAGCTATTGGAACTTTAATGGGTATGGATGATTTCATTGTCCTGTAGTAGAATTTTTCTTTATTAGAAGCTCTTTTGTACATCCTACCGTCACTACAGCTTTCATTGCTTCTATAGTCTGTGGTAGGCCTTTTGAAATTGCTTTTAAAGGTTCCACCATGTAGATGACCGTTCATGATGCACCTAAAGTGCAGTGAATGATGACTCCTTAAAGATCTAGCTTGACTCTGTGAAAAGTTGCAGAGGAGTAGGTTGTGCCTATCTCAGCAAAGGAGTCAACCAGGCCGGGAGGGTTGGATATAGTTGTGTGACCTCAAATCACCGACAAGACTCACGGGCAGTCCTGAAAATCAGAAATGGGGTTGGGGAACCCCGAATCAGATCTCGTCCACCAGTTTCAAAATATTCCAATTCATCCTGACTCAGAGAAAGTTCAAGCCATAAAGGGAGAACTCAACTGAGTGTGACACCAACTAACCTTAGTAATATATTCACCTCACATGGTTTCTTGTATGTAATCAAGACCAAATGCATTCTGCAAGTGAAGCAGAGTTGGAGTTTGGATGGATTAAAGCATAATGGATTTGAGGCTGAGAAAGAAGGAGGATAGGAGAGATGGCAGCAAAGATGTAAGAGGAAGCAAAGGATGGAGAAAGTAAAGAAAGAGATTGGGGTGGGAGAACAGGGGAGGAAGAGGAAAGGGTAGAAAACAAGGGTGTGGAGAATCAAGGAAGGAAGATCACAATGGTCAAAGGAACTGTGCAAAAATGGGTGGTTAGGTGATTTCCCACATTGCCATATGAGAGTTTTTTTTAACTCATCATGGGATGTGGGCATTGTTGGCTATGCCATCATTTATTGCCAATCCCTAATAGCTTAGGGGCTAAGAGTCAAACTGTGGGTCAAGAGTCACCATGCAGGCCAGATTAGGTAAGGACGGCAGTTTCTTGTCACATTCCCCTGACAGTCAACATTTCACCATGGGCAACACAAGAGTTTCAGGGTTCACTGTATGGACAAGGATCGAAACTGTAGCCAATAAAAATAGCTTTTATTGAGCAAGTAAATGAGGGATTTTTCACTGCAATGCCTCTTTTGCATGGGACGCAGTGCATTGCTTACAGGAAAGGGTCTGCACAAGTTAATATTGATGCAAATCAACATTTCTGGATTACTGCAGGTCCATTTTCAACCTGAGAAGTACCTGAACCTGTTGAATGGAGAATGGTCTTTTCCAGATTGTCACTGTTTCACACTTCCACCAACCAAAATACCGCCCAGAGGCCAAGCCAGCAGGATAGGCTTAGGTTAAAGAACCAGGGGCGTGAAGAAAGTGCAATAATAAATCAAGGCAGAATCTTAATAGACTTAAAGTAAACAAAATGAAAAAATACAGAGAAAAAAATTAGAAAATAAAATATATGGAAAAAATGTAGAAAAGCAAAAAAATAAATCAATCTCCTGGTTGATGGTTTTCACTCCAAGGCATTGAGAGAAGTCAATGAGAAAAGTGTAGACCAGAATTTTACACCACGGTCACCATCACAATTCCATACACTTGATCTAGCTGTCGGGCTAAAAGCTCTCTGCACCCTGACTTGTCTATAATAAACATTAGATAGGTCTCTCTGTCTGATTATTTTTCTCTGAGATCTCTATCGGTACAGAACAATAGTTATTTGCCCAAAAGAAACAGATGTCAAGTGCTGATAATTTCTGATATTAATACCTCACAGATCTGGTTGATTGGTATTTTGTTTGGGTTGCAGCAAAAGCAAATTATTTCTTAAAAAAAGAAAATTGTGAATGGGTGATTTTTAGAGCAGTTCCAGACTTGCCATCATTAATCAGGCTTCATTGGGTGAACAGATTTGGAAATGCCATACATTGGCATGGAGACTATACAGGACTATTGGAGGATGAACAGGGTCATGTATTTGTATATAGTCTATAAGACGGTGGAGTCGTGACATGACGTAACAAAGTGTGGGGCTGGATGAACGCAGCAGGCCAAACAGCACAAAAGCTGACATTTCGGGTCTGGACCCTTCATTAGAAAAGGGGAATGGGGACAGGATTCTGAAATAAATAGGGAGAGAGGGGGAGGCAGACCGAAGATGGATAGAGGAGAAACTGCTCAATGTCCAGGCATGACTGGTATTCATTGATGTGTGGGTGGAGGGGGGCAAAGGTGAGCCCCTTGCTGAGGACTGACCGTTCGTCCTCCGTCAGGGGGAGGTCTGGGGGGATAGTGAAAATTCGGCTGGGCTCAGTGTGGCTGTCTTCTCTGGGGTTGCTGGCTGTAGAGGCTGTGGGTGGAGTGTGTGTTCCAGGACTCACAGGGAGAAATGCTTCAGAAGGGTCTCAGTGTTCTGAATGTAGCTATGGCAACGGTTGGGGACAAAATGGGAAGGCTTGGATGTGGACTGTCGTCCATTGGGGATGATCTGGTTCTGTAGGCAGGTGCTGAGGAAGGCGATGTGGCTGTAGTACCTGGTTTGCTTCAGGATATGGTCAAGCAGTTTCAAGGCTGAAGAGATTACAAGAGAGTTGCAGTGGGAGAGAGGTCCCCTGAGGTTTTTCTGGAGGGAGGAGGGTAACTTCTTCAGGTTATGAATCCTTAGAAGAGGCTTCGCAGTGGGGTTAAAATTAAGGTCAGAGATAATGGGAACTGCAGATGCTGGAGACATGACTTGGTACGGTGCATGTGAGGGGCTGTGGGGATTTTGTGAGTGTGTGGGTGGTATGAACTACCATGGAGGAGTCAGGGGACTGTGTGTATGGAGAAGCACGAGTTGGCATAAGCTTGTGTAGAAGGGGTATAGTGTTATTGATAAGGGCTTTTGAACTTACCTTCTACTTGAATCCAGACAATGGCTCACAACCCCTCTGATGACCAGACAGACAAGTCCTTGAGCAGCTGGGCCCAACTCCACAGTAATGTAGGGTCCAGGAGGTCTGAAACCCCTCAATGGACTGGCCTGCTCAGGTTTGCAGGGGGTGGAAACATCTGCATCCTTACCTGGGACCACAGAACACTGGGGGCACCAAAAATGGTGCAGACATCTCCTCGCAACTTCACAAAATTTCAGCCCATTACATATATATACTTGCTATTTACCCTACCAAAACAACTGATCATTTGAAAGACTCGCATTGCATCACCTCATTTTTTCTGGAGGAAGGAGCTCCAGTTTGTTCAACCTTTCCAACTGGGTATAATTTTCCAGTTCTGGTACCACTCTATTTAACCTCCTTTCAACTTTCACTAGTCAGGAGGGGCGCAGTTAGCTCAGTTAGCTGGATGGCTAGTGAGTCATGCCAACAGTGTGGGTTCAATTCCCACGCTGCCTGAGGTTACCATCAAGATTTCATCTTCCAATGTCTCCCCTCATCTGAGGTGTGAGTGGCCCTAAGGTTGAACCACCACTAGTCCTCTCTGTAATGAGACAGCAGTCCTATGGTTCACTGGGATTACAGTGACTTGACATTCACCAGCATGTCTGTATCCTTATCATAGCATAGAAACCAGAATTGGTCCCAGTACATTTAAATCAAAGTTAATTATATCTTGTCTGCTTTCTTTCTTCTATTCATCAAAACAGGAAGATGGTTGTATTTTCATAATTGGCCTTATTAGCCAATGCTGCTATTTTTAATGAGTTGTGCATGTGAAGTGTCAGCTCCATCTGTCCTATTATTCAAGTTCTGCATTTTTTTCCAAGAAATATCTGATCTCCACGTCAGCAAGTGTACATCTCACAGTTTCAGTATAGTCTACAACTATTGTATTAAACTGACTAGCTGCTCTTTAAATAAATCATGGTTGAAATAAATTCATCAGTCTCAGAGTGAGGTTTTGCAGATGGCTTTATGCTTAGACAAAGTCGGACAGCAGCAAAAGTTTTGAATAAACAAGATAACAGGGTATCTGTACACATCTATTCACAGGCATTTCCACGTATTACCAAAACATTTGAAAACCGAGCTAGATAAAAGTAGATGAATCATGATCACCAGAGGACTGTGAACGATTTGAAGAAGTAAAATTGCTGAAAGGAAAAGCTGTTTTATATCTAATTGATGAAGGTAAGCAGCTGTGAAAAAGTCGATGGAGATACATTCGAAATCTTTCTCCCAGAAATGCATAAATGATAGGGTTCAGGCAGCAGTGTATAAATGTGATGCATTCAGTTACTTGCTGGGCAAACATCAGCTGCTTTTGAAACTCACAACCAGGTAAAACATTCTGTTCTCTCAATGACTCCAGCAATATCACAACATTGTACGGTGTCCAAAATATAAAAAACACTATGACAACTGTAAATATTAGTTTAATAGCCCTGTGCTTTTTATAGTTTTTTGTTTTTCGCAAGGTTTGGATAATTCTTATATAACAGAAAACCATGATAGACAATGGAACAAAAAAACCCAAGAGAATGGATTTGTAAAGGATAAAGAGTTTCCAATTTGCAAAGCTGTTCTGTGGAAAGAAAGTATGGCAAACAAATCTATCGTGAACTATTTCGATTTTGTTGAATATCATTGTGGGAAGAGAGGCAAACAAAGCTACACACCACATCACTACACTCGAAATGATCCCATTTCGAGCAGTCCTAGTCCTGACTGAGAAAGTAACGTGAACAATCGCAAGGTAGCGGTCTATAGTTATCAGGATTATGAACATTGTGCCACCAAAGTAGCCAACCTCATAAGCAGCAGAAACAACCTTGCAAAAGAAATCTCCAAAAATCCATTCATTTGTCGCAGAATATGCCCAGAAAGGAAGTGTGGTAACAAACAGCAAGTCACTCAATGACAAATTGAAAAGATAAATGTCTGTCATATTCTTCAAACGTTTGTGCTTCATAAGAGCCCACAACACAAGTGCATTCCCAAATAGACCAAACACAAACACAAGGGAGTACAGGACTGGTAGGAAAGTTGCACGAAAAGTATTTGCAGATTTCGTATCACATGGACGAAACAGATCTCCATAGTCGTAATTGTAGTCACTGAATGTACTGAACAGATTTTCAGTTGTGTTCATCCCGTAACCCATCTTTTCATAAACTAGAGAGAAACAAAGAACTGTAAGTGATAGTTATCGCTGAATTAGTTCTCAGGAAGTTGAGGGTACAGAGCAATGCTATTTTATGTTTGAATCTTTAGATAGTCCCAGCTAGTCACGTTGATAAACAGGAATATGATGTTATTAATATATTTTAGTCAGAAAGGTCAATGCAATAACTGGGAGAATTAATTCTTCAGATGCGTTACATTAATGACATGCATTAGTTCATAAGTCATCTAAAAGGCTTCCGGACAAAAATTCAGAATAAACTTACTTACGAGCAATCCTTAAGTTCTTCTCGGACAGGCAATTGTAAATTCTCTCAATATCCAAATGAATGATTGTCTGAGCACAAAATACTGCAGTGTTTCACTAGAAACAGATATTGTTTTAAAATGACAATGAGGAAGTGTAACATTTCCTGTCTGACTGCTTTGCCAATCACCTTATAATGTGTACCCTCTTTTCATGAAATCCTCAGCCATTAAAAACAATTTCTCTTTTTTCAGTGTAACGAGGTGTAGAGCTGGATGAAATCTTTTCTGAAGAACGGTCCAGACCCAAAACATCAGCATTCCTGCTCCACTGATGCTGCTTGGCCTGCTGTGTTCATTCAGCTATACACCTTGTTATTATCAGATTCTCCAAGCATCAGCAGACTTTACTTTTCTATATTCAAACCTTTTTAATCCTTTCATGATTTTCAATGGCTTCGCCTTCTCTGATTTGTAGAGCACTGCTCAGCTTCCCTAGTCTATCCCACTGACGGTAATTCCTTATCTTTGAACCATTCAGGAAATCTTGTTTTGCATCGACCCACAAGCCTCCCGCCAGCCAACTTCAATTTGAAAGCTATCAATGCTCCCAAATGTGTGCATTTCCTACAGTGATTGAAGTGTTGTTTCCTGTTGGTTTGGAATAGTCTGTTGACTTTGTTCTCTCTGCCTCTATTTACAAAACCCCTAAACCAATTTATATTCTTACCTGCTCTGTTCAACCTTTCGGCCAGCCTCAGACACTTGTGCACAAACTCCTCCATCTGTCTGTCCACTTGCAGCCCCCAGAATGGCACCATTTAATATTGTCAGAGAAATCAATGTGTAAGGAATTAAAGGAGTACAGCCAGTCACTAGAGTTGTACAAGTGAAAGGAAGCCACTTCTTCTGGTTGAGATCAAACTGGAGGCGAAACTTTAGGACCTTTGTTTAGAATGTTTCTGACATGGAAGGTGTGTTTGGTGATTTACAAGTTGTCACTTTTGCAGCTGATGGTGGGCTCTGTGCTTTGTGCATTAAATAATGCGATAATTAATGCATATTATTATGTAATACATAGAACATAGAACATTACAGCACAGTACAGGCCCTTCGGCCCTCGATGTTGCGCCGACCTGTCATACCGATCTGAAGCCCATCTAACTTACACTATTCCACGTACATCCATATGCTTGTCCAATGACGACTTAAATGTACTTAAAGTTGGCGAATCTACTACCATTGCAGGGAAAGCGTTCCATTCCCTTACTACTCTCTGAGTAAAGAAACTACCTCTGACATCTGTCCTACATCTTTCACCCCTCAATTTAAAGCTATGCCCCCTCATGCTCGCTGTCACCATTCTAGGAAAAAGGCTCTCCCTATCCACCCTATCTAACCCTCTGATTATTTTATATGTCTCAATTAAGTCACGTCTCAATCTTCTTCTCTCTAACGAAAACACCCTCAAGTCCCTCAGCCTTTCCTCGTAAGGCCTTCCCTCCATACCAGGCAACATCCTAAATCTCCTCTGCACTCTTTCCAAAGCTTCCACCTCCTTCTTCTCATGCGGTGACCACAACTGTACGCAATACTCCACGTGCGGACGCACCAGAGTTTTGTACAGCTTCACCATAACCTCTTGGTTCCGGAACTCGATCCCTCTATTAATAAAAGCTAAAACACTGTATGCCTTCTTAACAGCCCTGTCAACTTGGGTGGCAACTTTCAAGGATCTGTGTACATGGACACCGAGATCTCTCTGCTCATCTACACTACCAAGAATCTAACCATCAGCCCAGTACTTTGCCTTCCGGTTACTCCTACCAAAGTGCATCACCTCACACTTGTCCGCATTAAACTCCATTTGCCACCTCTCAGCCCAGCTCTGCAGCTTATCTATGTCTCTCTGCAACCTGCAGCATCCTTCGTCACTATCCACAACTCCACCGACCTTAGTGTCGTCTGCAAATTTACTAACCCATCCTTCTACGCCCTCATCCAGGTCATTGATAAAAATGACAAACAGCAGTGGACCCAACACTGACCCTTGCGGTACACCATTCGTAACTGGACTCCAGAATGAACATTTCCCATCAATTACCACCCTCTGTCTTCTTTCAGCAAGCCAATTTCCGATCCAAACTGCTATATCTCCCACAATTCCATTCCTCTGCATTTTGTACAATAGCCTATTGTGGGGAACCTTATCGAAAGCCTTGCTGAAATTCATATACACCACATCAACCGGGTTACTCTCATCTACCTGTTTGGTCACCTTCCCAAAGAACTCAATAAGGTTTGTGATGGGGATAATTAATTATCTCATTTCTCTGTATTGGCCTTTATGACCAGAATGCAGACCGCGTGAAGGAGTCACACATCACATTCTGTAACTGCTGTTTTAGTACTATTCCTCACTTTCCTGCACTTCCTTCCCACATCAGCAGGTAAACACACATTGCACAGATGTAAGGGGAAGATTTTAACAGGAAAGAACTAACATGCGAATTGTACATATCCCCTGAACTGTAATGTGCACAGCGGCTCTCACTTTGTACTGTTTCCATTGCCAGGCTACAGTCACATCATTACTCCAAGGCATCACTCTCCTCCTTCTTTAATATTCTGTCAGGAATGTGGGCATTAGGGCAGCGTTTATTTCTCATTCCTTGCACTGGAGAAGGTGGTGGCAACTCACTTTCCTGAGCTACTGAAACCCATATAGTGTAGGTGCACCCACCTTGCCGTTAGGAAGGAATTTCCAGGATCTTGTCCCAGACAGAGTGAAGGAACGGGCAATATGTTGTTTTCAGTGACATTGTGTGGCTTGGAGGGTAATTCACAGGAGGTCATGTTCCCATGTAACCTTTACCTCTGTCCTTCACGTAGAGAGAGTCACAGGATTGGAATGTATTGTTGAAGAAGCCTTGGTGAGTAGTTGCAGAGCATCTTGTGGACAGTACATACTGCTGACAGTCTGCACCCCAGGGGTGAAGGGAGTTAATATTGAAGGGGCTGTATGCAATTGAGCCTCCTGAGTATTGGTTGGAGTTCACTGATCCAGGCAATGGCAGAAGACTCCACCACTATCCTATTTGTGTCTTCTGGATGGGAGAAAGGCTCTGAGGAATCAGGATGTGAATGAACCACCACAGAATTACCAGCATCTTTCCTGCTTTAATGGCCACAGCATTTATGTAGCTAGTCCTGTTGAGTTTCTGTCAACGTTGCTACTTCTCAGCCCAGTCCTGAATGTTTCTCACATTTTGCTGCCTGCATACAAAAACTGCCTCACTGCCTGAAGATTTGTGAATGGAACTGAGCATTCGGTAAAGAACAACACAAATTCCCAATGGTGGAGGCAAGATCATTCATCAAAGATTTGAAGATTGTTGTGTCCAGGTCTCTAACCTGAGGACTTCCACTATTAATAAGGTGTGTTCTATTCTGCAATAACAACTTTGTCACTTTGTAGCCTGTACCACCAGCACCTGGAGTGTCATTGATAGCTTCACTTATGGAGTCACAGTGTCATGCAGCTCAGTAACAGACCCTTCAGTCCAACTCGTCCATGTCAAACAAGTTTCCAAACTAAACCAGTTCCATTTACCTGCATTAGGCCTGTATCGCTCTATTTCCTCATTTTGTACCTGTAACTTCCATTTCCTCTGGCAGTTCATTCCATGTACGAACCAATCTCTGTGTGGAAAAGGTTACTCTTTAGGTCCCCTTTAAATCTTTCTCCTCTCACCTTAAAAATATATCTCATAATTTTAAACTCGCCCACCCTCAGGGTAAGACCTTGCTATACACCTTATCTGAGCGCCTCATGATTTTACAAACCTCTTTATTGTCACCCCTCAACCTCCTACGCTCTAGTAATAAAAGTCCCAGCCTATTCAGCCCTTCCTTCTACCTCGTGCCCTCCATTCCCAGCAACATCCTGGTCAATCTTTTCTAAACTCTCTCCAATTTCCAAATTACCATCCTATAGCAGGGAGGCCAGAGCTATACACAATACTCCAAAAGTGACCTCACCAGTATCCTGTACAAGTGCACATGACGTTTCAGCTCCTATACTCAATGGTCTGAGCAATGACTCCAAGAGTGCTGAATGCCTTCTCAATCACACTGTCTCCCTGTGATGGAACTTTCAAACAACTATATACCTGAACCCCAAGGCCTGTCGGATCAGCAACACTACCCAGGCCCTACCAGGAACAGTTTATGTCCTGCACTTGACAGTCTCACCAAAATGCAACACCTCCCAGTTATCCAATTAAACACCATCTGCCACTCCTCAGTCCATTGGCCCAATTGATCAACATCCCCTTATTGTCTTAGATAACCTACTTCACTGTCCATTATACCACCAACCCTGGAGTCATCTGCAAACTTACTGACCATGTTTCCTCAGTTCTCATCAAAATTGTTTTATCTAAATGACAAACAACAATGGACCCAATATTGATCCCATTGAGCATTGCTGGTCACAGGCCTCTATCCTGAAAGAACACCCTCCACCTTTGCCCTCTCTCTCCTACCATCAAGCCAATTTGCTTTCCAATTGGCAAGCTGCCCTGAATCCCATGTGATCTAACTTTACTAAGCAGATTACAATGCAGAATCTTACCAAAGGCTTTACTAAAGTTCAAGCAGACCTCTACCGTTCTGTCCTCATGTATCTTCTTGGTTACATTCTCCAAAAAACTCAATCAAGTTTGTGAGATTCAATTTCCCATGGCACAAAGCCATGCTGACTATCTCTAATTTGTCCTTGCCTCTCTCTCTATTCCTATCTCTCAGAATGCCTTCAACAACTTCACCATGACTGATGCCAGCCTCACCGGTCTATAGTTCCCAGGTCCCTCCTCACATCCTTTCTTAAATAAAGGCACAACTTTAGCCACCGTCCAGTTCTCTGGCAGCTCACCCATTGCTGTAGATATGTAAATAGCCCTGCTTGGGTCTCTGCAATTTTTTCCTGAGCTTTCCACTACATCCTGATCAGGTCCCAGAGATTGATCCACGTTTATGTTTTTTGAGACGTCCAGCACTCCCCCTTTTGTAATGTGGATGAGTACTTCAAAGGTGGCTTCACCAAGACTGACACAACAGCAATATGACATCCCAACTCCGCTAGACAATGGTCTGAGCAATGAAGGCAAGTGTGTCATTCAGCTTCCTTCCCACCCTGTCTTCACATGACACAACTTTCAATTAACTATGTACCTGAACCCTGAGGTCTCTCTGTTCAACAACACTACCCAGGACCCAACCATTAACTGTGTAAGCCCTAAGCTTGTGTGTCTTTCCAAAATGCCTCGTCCAGGGTTATGATGGATGGGCAGTAGGTACTGGCCGAGTTAGTGATGCCTACATCCCATGAGTGAATAAATGGAAATGAATGACCATGTTAATCTTCAGACAGGAAGACACAAAAACGTGTTCTTTACAAACAAGGATTTTGGCAAAACTGTTCTCTGCTCCTGGATAACAAAGTGTGGAGCTGGATAAACACAGCAGGACAATCAGCATCTCAGGAGCACAAAAGCTGACCTTTCGGGCATAGACCCTTCATCAGAGCTCTCTGATGAAGGGTCCAGGCCCAAAACGTCAGCTTTTGTGCTCCTGAGATGCTGCTTGGCCTGCTGTGTTCATCCAGCTCCACACCTTGTTATCTTGGCTTCTCCAGCGTCTGCAGTTCCCATTATCTCTGTTCTCAGCTCCTGAATGCCTGTTGAATTCTAACATTCATATTGATTCACTTCACTTTACCTTCCAAATTTCATCAGTCTGATTGTCATAAATCTGTCTATTTCATGGGTCTGTCTGTATCTAGGGAGACAATTGTAGGATTTTGACCCAGTGACAGTGACAGAAAGGAGATTTATATCCAGCTCAGGATGGTGAGCGGTATGGAGCGGAATTTGCAGGGCCTTTTGTTCCAATGTATCTGCTGTCCTTGACTTTCCAAATGGAAGTGGTCATGGGTTTGGAAGGTGCTATCTAAGGGTCTTCAATGATTTTCTGCAGGGCGTCTTAGAGATGACACACTTACACATGTAAAATTAATATTTATTTCAAATAATGTGAATGATTAGTAATTAATTTAGTAATTACATAGTCCCGATACATCCAACACCTCTACTTCCCCATCAGTGTAAACCCTCAACCACCTGGTACCCTGCTGCCCAGTTGTCAACTGGTACCCAACACCTGTTGGTTTAAACCCTTACCCACCTGGCATGCTACTTCCCTTAGCCAACTGGTATCCCATCCAGCAGCCACGCCAACCCCTCACCCTTCTGTCACCCCACACCCACGACCCACCTGCCAGCCTTGACCCTCACCCAGTTATCACCCTGCTGCCCCTTACCTAACTGGCAGCCTTCATTCTACACTCAGTGTACACTCAGTGGTATGGAGATGAGAAGACTCAAGAAGTAGGCAATTGGATTCTCCAAATGTCGACCGAAGCTACAGTTGTATTCAGCCATCTGTGTAACAGAGAGGGAATTCTCTCTGGTGGTTGAGTAGTGTAAAGAAGTGCTGTTGGAATCATGGTAAAAAACAGATATGAGGGAAGGTCTGTAATGAGATGGAAGATGGGAGATAGTAAATCTCAAATGTTTTAGTGTAGCAAGGCCAAAGGGAGCAGGAGTGGAAGAAGTGATGAAACAGTAGATGTGTTCAGAGTAGCTGTGAGTGGCAGAATGATGATTTGACTGGCGATCAAAAAGAAAAGCAAAGTTAAAACCAAAAGATGCTAAGACCGTGAGACAAACGTGTGTGTGGCATGGGGTGAATGCAATGCTGATTCCGGAAGGCTTTAATGTGCCCATAAAAACATCGGCATATTGTTCGTTGAGCTTGAGTTGAGCTTCACTTGAAGAACACTGCAGGACGAGGGCAGAAATGGCAGTGTGAGAGCAAAGTGGTGAATTAAAATGACAGGTCACTGGAGACTCGCGATCATGCTTCCAGATTGAATGGAGGTATGCTGCAAATAGATTAGTCCGTCTGTATGTGGAGACAACACTGTGAGCAACAGTTATGGTATATTCCCTTCAAAACATTATCCGCAAATTGTTGTGTCATCCTGAAGAAGTGTTTGGGGCCTTGGGTAGTGAGAAAAGGGGAGGTAAAAATGATCATGCTATATTTCTTGCACTTAAATAGAAAGGTGCATTGAAAAAGTGTTTGAGTGCTGGAGCCGATAGATGAGTGGAGCAAGCTATAGTAGAGGGAATGATATCTTTGTCACTTTGAGAGGGGAAAGAAGATTTGTAAAGTAGCAGCTTCATGTCAAAGGTGAAAGAAATGGTGGAGGATAATCCATTGTAAACAGAGGTTGGTGGAGTAAAGGTGAGCACAAGTGGAAACATATTACATTTCTGGGAATGCCACAGGATGAGAGCCGTGGATAAAACACATGACCTTTCAGCCATGCTGACGGATGGCTTCCATACTCCATAATACTCCCCCTCTGGAAAGAACTGAGTAGTTTGATGTTTTTATGGCGTTATGCACCCAGGTGATTACTTTTAATCCCAGCTTACTCTGTTAGTACATGTAGTTTGAACATTTATTTCTGAGAAGTATGTCACCCGCCCATTTGTCTAAATAAAATCTACCAGATCACAGCTATCTGTTTCATCACTCAAATAAATCAGAAGTGAAAAATTCATCAGTTCTATCTTAGTTTCAGGGTGGCTTTATCTTCGCACATGACTTAACAGTTACACAAGCTCACTCAACTTTGAGAAAGGTTGTATGTGTACAGTGACCTCACTTAAAATCGGGGATGTGATCCTTGAAATCCTGACTTTACGTGGAACATCTTTAAACAAAACTTGCTTTCCCACAGTATTCACTGTTAAAGCCAGAGTCAGGTTCACTCAGAAAGTCTTTGCCCTCCAAAAGCTGACACAAATGTTGAAATACTGTGCTGGAAATGGGCAGCACTGTGTATTCCTGTTTGAAAGAAGTGGCAAACCAAAGCAAAGGAAGTTCCAACTGGTGAAAGCAGTCTTCTTGTTTGCAGAGAAGCCCATAAAGAAATTTACAGTACAGGCGCGGTACAGGCTCCTGATCTACTGTACCTGCACTCTCAAAGTACTTACACAGTAAAACACAGCAGACAATTATCTTTTCCAAATTAGTTTCTCACCAACACCTCCACTAGGACAGGCACAAAGACAGAGAATTCTTTAAAGAAAAGTTGACAATGAAGCGGTGGGGCAAAGCATAAACCAGGTGGCCACTTCGCACAACATCCGTGTTCTGCTTGCAAAAATGTTCCTGAGCCACCTATTGCCTGCCACTTTAACACACCACCCTGTTCCCTGGCCAACATCTCTGTCTGTGGCTTGCTGTGGATTTCCTGTGAAGCTCAGCACAAGCTGGGGGACCAACACCTCATTTCCCGCTTGGTGACCCTGAAGCTCTCCTGACTCTACATCGAGTTCAATAATTTTAGGGCCCAAACTCTCCCATGTCTGTGCTCCCTAAACCACACACCAGGTCTTTTTGTAACATTACACACTACCTGTCGTTAGTCACTAACAGTCCCCATTAACAGCTATTCACCCTCCCAGCCAGATCGTTATCACCTTCGTTGTCTATCCAACTGCTCTTCTCTCTCTTCAGGCTCGATCCTGTTGTTTGGTCCCAACCCAATCCCCCTCCCTATTTTCTGCATATAAACCAACAATTCCCCAGCTACGATAACAAAGTGTGGAGCTGGATGAAAGCAGCGGACCAAGCAGCATCTTAGGAGCACAAAAGCTGACTCATACAGTGGTGCTATCTTTAGCAGCAACACCAGGGGGCGTTGCTTATGAATAAATGAGCTGAGAGACAAAAATGCAAGACATGGCAGGAGGGGAGGGATGTTAAATGAATATAGGGCCCTTTAAATGAATAAAATGTGGCACAAAAAAGAAACAACTTCAAAGAGAAACTATTCAAAAGGGAAAGACTTAAATTAAGGACACACTAAATTTCAAGGCAATCCATTTTGTAATAAAACACCTGAAGTTCTGAACTACAGAACTGTAGAGGAGTTATGGTCCCCAGAGGATTGTGAACAGAGAGAAGCAAGAAAATCACAAGAAGCCAAATGAGAATTGTCGCTTATTTATATCGAAATTTTATATTTGATGGAAGCACGCAGCTGTGAAAAGGTCGATGGAGATACATTCGAAAACTTTCACCCAGAAATGCATAAATGAGAGGGTTCAGGCAGCAGTGTATAAACACAATGCATTCAGTTACTTGCTGGGCAAACATCAGCTGCTTTTGAAACTCACAACCAGGTAAAACATTCTTCTTCTCTCAAAGACTCCATCAACATCACAGAAAAAAATCCAAAGTAAAATTACTTACAAGCAACGCTTAATTTCTTCTCGGACAGGCAATTGTAAATTCTCTCAGTATCCGAATGAATGATTGTCTGAGCACAAAATGCTGCAGTGTTTCACTAGAAAGAGACATTGTTTTAAAATGATTATGAGGAAGTGTAACATTTCCTGCCTGACTGCTTTGCCAATCACCTGAGAATATTTACCGTCTTGTTAAGAAATCCTCTGCCACTGAGAACAATTTTTGTATATTCAAACTTATTTTATCCTCTCATGATTTTAAACAGCTTTGCCATCTCTGATTTGATGAGAAGTGCTCAGCTTCCCTAGTCTATCTCAGTGACGATAATTCCTCATCCCTGGACCATTCAGTAAATCTTGTTTTGCATCGACCCACAAGTCTCCCGCCACCCAACTTCAATTTGAAAGCTATCAATGCTCCCAATGTGTGCATTTCCTACAGTGATTGAAGTGTTGTTTCCTGTTGGTTTGGAATAGTCTGTTGACTTTGTTCTCTCTGCCTCTATTTACAAAACCCCTAAACCAATCTATATTCTTACCTGCTCTGTTCAACCTTTCAGCCAGCCTCAGACAGTTGTGCACAAACTCCTCCATCTGTCTGCCCACTTGCAGCCCCCAGAATGGCACCATTTAATATTGTCAGAGAAATCAATGTGTAAGGAATTAAAGGAGTACAGCCAATCACTAGAGTTGTACAAGTGAAAGGAAGCCACTTCTTCTGGTTGAGATCAAACTGGAGGCGGAACTTTAGGACCTTTGTTTAGAATGTTTCTGACATGGAAGGTGTGTTTGGTGATTTACAAGTTGTCACTTTTGCAGCTGATGGTGGGCTCTGTGCTTTGTGCATTAAATAATGCGATAATTAATGCATATTATTATGTAATGATGGGGATAATTAATTATCCCATTTCTCTGTATTGGCCTTTATGACTAGAATGCAGACCACGTGAAGGAGTCACACATCACATTCTGTAAATGCTGTTTTAGTACTATTCCTCACTTCCCTGCACTTCCTTCCCACATCAGCCAGTAAAATTCCAAGGATTGACAATTTGGATGTTTTTAAGTGAAGGCATTATAAAGACTCATTGCACAGATGTAAGGGGAAGATTTTAACAGGAAAGAACTGACATGTGAATTGTACATATCCCCTGAACTGTAATGTGCACAGCGGCTCTCACTTTGTACTGTTTTCATTGCCAGGCTACAGTCACATCATTACTCCAAGGCATCACTCTCCTTCTTCTTTAATATTCTGTCAGGAATGTGGGTATTAGGCAGCGTTTATTTCTCATTCCTTGCACTGGAGAAGGTGGTGGCAACTCACTTTCCTGAGCTACTGAAACCCATATAGTGTAGGTGCACCCACCTTGCCGTTAGGAAGGAATTTCCAGGATCTCGTCCCAGACAGAGTGAAGGAACGGGCAATATGTTGTTTTCAGTTGCATTATTGTGTGGCTTGGAGGGTAATTCACAGGAGGTCATGTTCCCATGTCACCTTTACCTCTGTCTTTCACGTAGAGAGAGTCACAGGATTGGAATGTATTGTTGAAGAAGCCTTGGTGAGTAGTTGCAGAGCATCTTGTGGACAGTACATACTGCTGACAGTCTGCACCCCAGGGGTGAAGGGAGTTAATATTGAAGGGGCTGTATGCAATTGAGCCTCCTGAGTATTGGTTGGAGTTCACTGATCCAGGCGACGGCAGAGGATGTCACCACCGTCCTGACTTATAGAGTCATAGATTCATACAGCATGAAAAGAAATGCTTTAGTCCAAGCAGTCCATACCAAACGTCATCCCAAACTAAACTAGTCCCACCTGCCTGCTCCTTGCCCATATCCCTCCAAACCTTTCCTGCTCAAATATTCATTCAAGCGTCTTTTAAACATTGTAATTGTGCCACATCCACCACTTCATCATTAAGTTGCTTTCACACACGAACCACTCTCTGTGTAAAAAAAATTGTCTTTTCTGTCTTTTTATATCTCTCCTCTCACCTTAAAAATGTGCCCCAATCTTGAAATTCCCCATCTTGGAAAAAAGACAATTTCCATCAACTCTATCTTTTCCTCCCATTATTTTATAAACTTCTACTAGGTCACGTCTCAACCTCCAGCAAATAAATTTCCAGCCTTTCCTTATAACTCAAGCCTTCCAAACCCAACAACATCGTCATAAATCTCTTCTGAACCCTCTCCAGCTTGATAATATCCTTCCTAAAACTGGGCAACAAGAACTGGGCACGGTTTTCCAGAAGACGCTCACCAATGTCCTGTGCACCAACTGAGAAATGAAGGCAAACTTACCAATCATCTTTTTAACCACCCTGTCTATATGTGATACAAACTTTAAAGAATGATGTACCTACAGCCCTTCGTCCCTTTGAACTACAACATTACCCAAGGCCCTATCATTAATTGTATAAGCCCTACCCTTGTTGATTGCATCAAAATGCTATTCGTCATGTTTATCCAGTTTGAATTCCACCTGCCATTTTTCAGCCCATTAACCCATTTGATCAAGATCCCTTTGTAATCTTAGAAAACCTTCTTCACTGTCTACTATGCTACTAATTTTGGTGTTGTCTGCACACTTGCTAACCACATCTTCTATATTCTCATCCAAATCATTTTGTTATAAATGACAAACAAAAGAGAACTCAAAAAAACCATCCCTGTGGAATGCCACTGGCTTGTGTCTTGTAGATCGGAGAAAGGCTCTGGGAGAATCAGGACGTGAGTCAATGGGCACTGAATCGCCAATACCTGTTCTGCTTTGATGGCCATAGCTTTTATGTAGCTAGTCCTGGTGAGTTTCCAGACAATGGTTTTCCCCAAGATGTTGGTGGTCAGGGATTCAGTGATGTCTGTGGCATTCAATGCCTAGGGGAGGTGGCTGGATACACTCTGATGCTGACAATACTTATCATTTGACGCCTGCTTGCGTGAATCTTTCCATTGCTCAGCCCGATCCTGAATGTTGCTTCCATTTTGCTGCCTGCACACACAAACAGCTTCACTGTCTGAGAAGTTGTGAATGGAACTGAACATTCCGTAATGCACAACGCACATTCTTAGTGGTGGAGGCGAGATCATTAATGAACGAGTTGAAGATTGTTGTGCCTTGGGGTCTACCAAGAGGACTTACAAAGGGCTGCTTCGCTAAGTTGGTTAGAGTGGTGCTGATAATGCCAAGGTCACTGGTTTGATCCCCGTACAGGCCAGGTCCCTTTGGGGCGGCACAGTGGTTAGCACTGCTACCTCACAGTATCAGGGACCTGATCTGATTCCAGCCTCAGGGAGTTTGCACATTCTCCCTATGTCTGTGTGTGTTTCCTCCCACAACTCAAAGATGTGCAGGTTAGGTGGATTGGCTATGCTAAATTTCTCATAGTGTCTAGGGTGGGAAATACAGGGATTGGGTAGAGGGCGGGTTTCGGTGGAATGCTCTTTGGAGGGGCAGTGTGGACTCAATGGGCCAAATGGCCTGCTCCCGTACTTTAGAGATTCTATGTCTTCCAGCAGCAATAAATTGTCATTATCTTCTGCAAAAACAGTTTTGTTTCTTTGTACTCGGTATGACTAGTTCCTGGAGCGTCATTGATTACTTCAGCTATAGAATCATGGAGTCAGACAGCACAGAAACAGGCCCTTCAGTTCAATTCATCCGTTCCAACCAAGCTTCCCAAATTACACTAGTCCCATTTACTCGCATTTGGCCCACATGCAAATCCCTATGTCCCTCATGACTTTACAAACCTCTATAAAATCACCTCTCAACCTCCTATACTCCAGTGAAAAAATTCTCAGCCCATCCAACCTCCCTCTATAACTCACATCCTCCAGTCCCAGAGACATCTTTATAAGTCTTTTCTGTAACCGCTCCAATTGTATAATATTCTTCCTATAGGAGGGATTCCAGAACTGTACACTGTATTCTAAAAATGGCCTCACCAACATCCTGTGCAACTACAACATGACATCCCAACTCCTACACTTAATGAGAGATAATGGGAACTGCAGATGCTGGAGAATCCAAGATAACAAAGTGTGAAGCTGGATGAACACAGCAGGCCAAGCAGCATCTCAGGAGCACAAAAGCTGACGTTTCGGGCCTGAACCTTTCATCAGAGGGCCATCTAAAAGATTTATATAAATGACAAAAAACAATGGGCCCAGTACCAATCTCTGTGGAACCCCAAGATCACAGACTTTAGCCTGAAAAACAACTCTCCACCACCCCCTATTTCTACCATCAAGCCAATTTTGCATCCAATTAGCAAGTTCTCCCTGAATCCCATGTCTTCTAACTTTACTGAGCAGTCTACAATGCAGAACCTTGTCAAAGCTTCACTAAAGTACATGCAGACTTCTACCACTCTGTCATCATCTATCTTCTTGGTCATGTCCTCACAAAGCTCAATCACATTTGTGAGACATGATTTCCCTTGGCACAAAGCCATGCTGACTATTCTCAATCTGTCCTTGCCTCTCCAAATGCATGATATACCCTATCTCTCAGAATCCCCTGAAACAACTTCACCACCGCTGATGCCAGCCTCACCGGTCTATAGTTCCCATAGATCCTCCTCGCATCCTTTCTTAAATAAAGGCACAACATTAGCCACCATCCAGTTCTCCGGCAGCTCACCCATTGCTGTAGATGATACAACTGTCTCTGCTAGGGGCCGCGCAATTTCTTTCTTAGCTTCCCACAATTCCTGAGATGCAGCTGATCAGGTCCCAGAGAACTTTGAGACTCCTAGCAATTCCTGCTCTATGTTGTAGTCAAGTGCTCTGAAGTAGCCTCGCCAAAACTTATACGACCGCAACATGATGTATCTGGGTGTCACTGGCAATGTCAGCACTTATTGCCCATCCCTGAATTCTGTTAAACTGAACAAAGTGCTAGGCCTTTTCAGAGAAGGCTACATTGCTGTGGATCTGGGGTCACATTTAAGCCAGGTAAATTTGGCAGATTTCCTTTCCTAAAGGGAATTGATAAACCAGCTCAGCTTTTATGATGAATTCTGGCTTCATGGCACCTTTACTGAAATAGCTTTCAATTTCAAACACCTCAATCTAATTTGAATTCCATCAGCTACCATGCTGGGATCTGTACCTATACTTCAAGCACATGAATCTACCCTCAGGATGACTAGCCCAATGATAATACGGCAATGCCATCAACTTCCACTTATTGTTGGCTAAATACTAACGTGACAAAGGAAGAAGGAAGAATCCAACCCTGGATCAAATGCATGAGACCAAATATGCCATAAGAAACAGCCACTGGACTCATCTTCAGAACAGTGTACAGTATTTGAGTGAGTCCTCCAAAAACATAAGAAATGTAACATGAATTGTATGTCAGGTATGTGATTTCTTTTCTAAATAGGATTTGTTTCGGATGATGAGTTTGAACAAGTAGCATATGGGCTTTTGGTGTATTTAAAAAAGTTTGTTGATTAACTTATAAGCATTTCGGTAGCCATACTGATTTATTTACATAAAATAGTCAGAAAGAGATAGTCTTGACTGATGTTGGATGTAGAAAACTGTTGGTCCTAAAGAAAGGAAAAAAAATTAGAATTGTTAATAAATAGGTAACCTCGACTTAAGGAGTTTAGTTTCAGAGCTCCAGGCCTTTGTGTTTAGTTGAAAAGTTGAGGGGGAGTGTTTAAAGCTGAGAAATTCTATGCTTGGCTTCCCAAGCGAAATATGAGGTGCTGTTCCTGCAACCTTCAGGTGGCATCGTTGTTTCATGACCCTGCAGCCCAAGGGTATCAATGTGGATTTCACCAGCTTCAAAACCCCTCCTCCCCCCACCACATCCCAAAACCAGCCCAGCTCGTCTCCGGCTCCCTAACATGTCCGTCCTCCCACCTATCCGCTCCTCCCACCCCAAGCCCCATCCCCATCTCCTACCTGCTAGCCTCATCCCGCCCGCTTGATCTATCCGCCCTCCCTGGACTGACCTATCTCCTCCCTACCTCTCCATCCCCACCTCTTTGACCTGTCTGCCTCCTCGCCACATATCTTCTCCTCTATCCATCTTCTATTTGCCTCCCCATCTCTGTCTATTTATTTCAGAACCCACTTCCCCTCTCCGATTTCTGAAGGAGGGTCTAAGCCCAAAACGTCAGCTTTCCTGCTCCTCTGATGCTGCTTGGCCTGCTGTGTTCATCCAGCTCTACACCTTGTGATCTCAGATTCTCCAACATCGGCAGTTCCCACTATCTCTGCAGCTAACAAAATGTCCGTTTTTATGCAGAAGATACGTGGGGGGAGGGGTATGGTGTAAATGATAGGTGGGGATAGAGCCCAAAGAGAGCAAACAATTAAATAGACAAAGGAGTAGATAATGATCTGGCTGGGAGGGTGAACATCTGTTAATGGAGCCTGTTAGTGGCTAACAATGGCTTTTGTGTAATAACAAACCATGTGATCACAAGTCCTGGTGTGTGGGGCTAGGGGCAAGGATATAGGGGAGTTCAACCCCTAAAGTTATTGAACTTGATTTTGAGTTCAGAAGGTTGCAGAGTTCTGAAGCAGAAAATGAAGTAGTGCTCTTTCAGGTTAAACTGAGTCTCGCTGGAATACCTGAAGCAAGCCTGAGACAGAGATATTGGTCAGGGAACAGGGCGGTGTTCGCTGAAGTGTAACACCTGCCCCTTTACCTCCTCTTTCCTCAGCACTTCATCAGCACTACGCACAATCTAGACTACAGCATTCACTGCTCACAATGTAGTCTGCTCTCCACTGGGGAAATGATCACACGACAGCAAGTTATAGTCCGAGATAACAATGTGTGGAGCTGGATGAACACTGCAGGCCAAGCAGCATCTTAGGACCACAAAAGCTGACGTTTTGGGCCTTGACCCTTCATCAGAAAAGGGGGATGGGGAGAGGGTCTGAAATAAATAGGGAGAGAGGGGGAGGCGGACCAAAGATGGATAGAGGAGAAGATAGGTGGAGAGGAGAGTATAGGTGGGGAGGTAGGCAGGGGATAGGTCAGACCAGGGAGGACAGACAGGACAGGGAGGCAGGATGAGGTTAGAAGGTAGGAAATGGAGGTGCGGCTTGTGGTGGAAGGGGGGATAGGTGAGGGAAGAACAGGTTAGGGAGGCGGGGACGAGCTGGGCTCATTTTGGGATGCAGTGGGAGGAGGAGAGATTTTGAAGCTGGTGAAATCCACATTGATACCATTGGGCTGCAGGGTTCCCAAGTGGAATATGAGTTGCTGTTCCTGCAACCTACGGGTGGCATCATTATGTCACTGCAGGAGGCCCATGATGGACATGTCATCTAAAGAATGGGAGGGGGAGTTGAAATGGTTCGCGACTGGGAGGTGCAGTTGTTTATTGCGAACTGAGCGGAGGTGTTCTGCAAAGCGGTCCCCAAAGCTCTGCTTGGTTTCCCCAATGTAAAGGAAGCCGCGCCGCATACAGCGGATGCAGTATACCACATTGGCGGATGTGCAGGTGAACATCTGCTTGATATGGAAAGTCATCTTGGGGCCTGGGATGGGGATGAGGCAAGAGGTGCAGGGGCAGGTGCAGGGGAAAGTGCCGGGTGTGGCGGGGTTGGAGGGGAGTGTGGAGCGGACAAGGGAATCTCGGACAGAGTGGTCTCTCCAGAAGGCAGACAAGGGTGGGGATGGAAAAATATCTTGGGTGTTGGGTTCGGATTGTAGATGGTGGAAGTGTCGGAGTATGATGCGTTGTATCCGGATGTTGGTGGGGTTGTATGTGAGGACTAGGGGGATTCTCTTTTGGCAGTTATTGCGGGGGTGGGGAGTGAGGGATGAAGTGCGGGAAATGAGGGAGACACGGTCCAGGGAGTTCTTGGCCACTGCAGGGCGGACGTTGCGGCCCTTGAAGAACGAGGACATCTGGGATGTACGGGAGTGGAATGCTTCATCCTGGGAGCAGATGCGGCGGAGGTGAAGCAACTGGGAATAGGGGATGGAATTTTTGCAGGAATGTGGGTGGTAGGAGGTGTATTCTAGGAAGCTGTGGGAGTCAGTGGGCTTAAAATGGAAATCGGTTTCTCAGTGATTGCCTGAGATGGAGACAGAAAGGTCCAGGAAGGTGAGGGATGTGTTGGAGATGGCCCAGGTGAACTTGAGGTTGGGGTGGAAGGTGTTGGTGAAGTGGATGAACTGTTCGAGCTCCTCTGGGGAGCAAGAGGCGGTGCCGATACTGTCATCAATGTACCGGAGAAAGAGGTGGAGTTTAGGGCCAGTGTAGTTGCGGAAGAGGGACTGTTCCACGTAACCTACAAAGAGGCAGGCATAGCTTGGCCCATGTGGGTATCCATGGCCACCCCCTTTGTCTGTAGGAAGTGAACGGAATCACCATGGATGTCCAGTCCCTATACACCTGCATTCCCCATGCAGAAGTCCTAAAGACCCTCCACTTCTTCCTGTCCCGCAGGCCCGACCAGTCCACCTCTACCAAGACCCTCATCCGCCTGGCCGAACTCGTCCTTACCCTCAACAACTTCTCTTTCGATTCCTCTCACTTCCTGCAGTCAAAGGGGGTGGCCATTGGTACCTGCATGGGCCCAAGCTATGCCTGCCTCTTTGTAGGTTACGTGGAACTGTCCCTCTTCCGACCCTACACAGGCCCCAAACCCCACCTCTTCCTCCGTTACATTGATGACTGTATCGGCGCCGCCTATTGCTCCCCAGAGGAGCTCGAACAGTTCATCCACTTCACCAACACCTTCCACCCCAATCTCAAGTTCTCCTGGACCATCTCCAACACATCCCTCACCTTCCACTCCCGTACATCCCAGATGTCCTCATTCTTCAAGGGCCACAACATCCCCCCCCCGGCAGTGGTCAAGAACGCCCTTGACCGTGTCTCCCGCATTTCCCGCAACTCATCCCTCACACCCCGCCCCCACAATAACCGCCAAAAGAGAATCTCCCTAGTCCTCACATACCACCCCACCAACCTCTGGATACAACGCATCATCCTCCGACACTTCCGACATCTACAATCCAGCCCCACCACCCAAGACATTTTTCCATCCCCACTCCTGTCTGCTTTCCGGAGAGACCACTCTCTCAGTGACTCCCTTGTTCGCTCCACACTGCCCTCCAAACCCACCACACCCGGCACCTTCCCCTGCACCTGCAGGAAGTGCTACACTTGACCCCACACCTCCTCCCTCACCCCCATCCCAGGCCCCAAGATGACCTTCCACATCAAACAGATGTTCACCTGCACATCCGCCAATGTAGTATATTGTATCCATTGTACCCGGTGTGGCTTCCTCTACATTGGGGAAACCAAGCGGAGGCTTGGGGACTGCTTTGCAGAACATCTACCCTCGGTTCGCAATAAACAACTGCACCTCCCGGTCGCGAACCATTTCCACTCCCCCTCCCATTTCTCAGATGACATGTCCATCCTGGGCCTCCTGCAGTGCCACAATGATGCCACCCGTAGGTTGCAGGCACAGCAACTCATATTCCTCTTGGGAACCCTGCAGCCCAATGGTGTCAATGTGGATTTCACCAGCTTCAAAATCTCCCCTCCCCCCACTGCCCAGCCCAGCTCATCCCCACCTCCCTAACCTGTTCCTCCTCTCACCTATCCCCTCCTCCCACCCCAAGCCGCACCTCCATTTCCTACCGACTAGCCTCATCCTGCCCCCTTGACCTGTCCGTCCTCCCCAGACTGGCCTATCTCCTCCCTACCTCCCACCCATCTTCTCCTCTATCCATCTTCGGTCTGCCTCCTCCTCTGTCCCTCTTTATTTCAGAACCCTCTCCCCAACCCCCTTTTCTGATGAAGGGTCCATGCCCGAGGCATCAGCTTTTGTGCTCCTGAGATGCTGCTTGGCCTGCTGTGTTCATCCAGCCCCACACTTTGTTACCCATTATCTCTAAGCAGGATATAGCCAACAAGTTTATCTGAAAAAAACAAGCTTTTGGAGCTACACTCCTTCAGGCATTCGTGAGAGAGGTAGTATCAGACACAGAATTTACAAGTAAAAGATCAAAAGGTGACACCACTGATGGGGATGTATTAAACAAATCTCAGATGCTGGTAAATCTTTAATCAGTTGGAAGCTTTTAACTGATCAATACGTACATGTAAATCCCTGAATCCCTTTCACGTCACTGTCCTTAGAGAACAGAAGGTTTTATCAGTTGACGAGGAGGTGACATTTTGGGTCAGACAATGCAATATCAAGCGGACAAGGTTGAAGTTTGCAGTATCTGACCCACCACCAAAGTGGACCCCATTGGTCCCATACCAGACTCAGAGGAATTCATCAGGTGTATGAGATTTCGGGAATTCTTCCAAGATGCCAGCAGTGAGCACAATGAGGCAGCCAATGAGCCAGATCAGTCAACAGAGGGATCCATGGGAGAGTGGGCAAAGAGGAGTTGAATTGGGCCCCTCTGGAGGGCCGTTACATTGGGCTTGACAGGTTTGCTCAAGCCATCGGAGAAAACATCAGATTCATCATCCGTGCCCGCAGGTTAGTTCAAAATGTAACCCAGGCACAACGCAATGCCATCCATGCTCTCAAGACCAATCGCAACATTGTCATCAAACCAGCAGACAAAGCAGGAGCCATTATCATACAGAATAGAGGGTCCGCTAGAGCAAGTATATTGACAGCTGAACAACCAGGAACGTGACCGACAACTACCTGCCGATCTGACCAAAGAACACACCTGTCAACTGGACAGACTGGTCAGGACTTCTGATGCAGTTCTTCAGAGTACCCTATGCACACTCATCCCGTGTACTTCCTGCACAGGAGACTTCTACTGCCTTCCGAAGATACACAAAGCCAACACACCTGGATGTCCCATTGTATCAGGCAATGGGATTCTGTGTGAGAACCTCTCTGATTATGTTGAGGGCATCTTGAAACCCGTTGTACAAAGACGCCCCAATCCCCAGCTTCTGTCGTGACACCACAGATTTCTTACGGAAATTCAGCACCTACAGACCAATTGAACCAGGAACATTTCTTGTCACATGGATGCTTCGGTACGCTATTCCAGCATCCCCCACAATGACAGCATCGCTGCAACAGCCTCCATACTCAATACCAACAACTGCCAGTTTCCAGACGCAATCCCACAACTCACCCGCTTCATCCTCAACCACAACATCTTCACCTTTGACAACTAGTTCTTTATCCAGGCGCATGGAGAAGCCACAGGGACCAGATTTGCCCCAATATGCCAACGTTTCCATGCACAGGTTCGAACAAACATTCTTTGCTGCACAGAACCTCTGACCAACACTATACACCAGATACATTGACGACATGTTCTTCCTTTGGACTCACAGCGAGGAATCACGGAGACAACTACCTTGGGATAACAACAGGTTTCATCCCACCATCAGATTTACCATGGACTGCTCTTTAGAATCAGCCTCATTCTTGGACACATGTATCGCCATCAGGGACAGACACCTCAGTACCTCACTCTATCGCGAGCCCATGGATAACCTCACGATGCTACACTTCTCTATATTTCACTCGAAACATATTAAAACAGCCGTCCCCTACAGCCAAGCCCGACACATACACAGGATCTGTTTGGATGAGACGGAATGAGGCAGACACCTAAAGATGTTGAGGGATAAGAACAGAAATGCGATGCTCAACTCAACAATCGCCAGTTCCAACGTACCCCAGTGAAAAACCATAATAATCTCCTCAAAAGATAGACACAGGATACACCCAATAGGATACCCTTTGTCATCCAGTATTTCCCAGGAGCAGCAAAACTATGCCATGTTTTTTGCAGCCTTCAACACATCAACGATGACAATAAGCCCCTCACCTAGATCTTCCTCACGCCTCCACTTCTCACCTGCAAACAACAGACAAACCTTAAACAGACCATTGTACACCGCAAACTACCCAGCCTTCAGGACAACACCGACCACACCACCATACAACTCTGTCATAGTAACTTCTGCAAGACATGTCAGACCATTGACATGGACGCTGCCATCATACATGGGAACACCACCCACCACATATACAGCAGATACTGATGTGATTTGGCCAATAATGTCTATCTCACACTCTGCAGGCAAGGATGCCCCGAGGCATGGTATATTGGCGAAAACATGCAGATGCTCCAACAACAGATGAATGGACACCGTGCAACAGTTACCAGACAGAAGTGGTCCCTCCCAGTGGGGGAACACTTCCACGGTCTCAGACATTTGGCCTCAGATCTTTGGGTAAATGTCCTCCAAGGTGGACCCTGGGATACACAACACAGAGTCACCGAGCAGAGGCTGATAGCTGAGTTTGTTACCCACGAGGACAGCCTCAAATGGGATCCTGGGTTCATGTCGCACTAGGGGTGACCCCATCATACTATACATTCTCATACACTTACACGCATGTACGTACACACACTCACTCACGCAAACACACACACACACACACACACACACACATAAATCTATGGGGTGAATTTGTGTTTAAAGTAGGGAATTCTGTCTGGTGTGTGAATGGTGTAAAGGAGTATTGTTGAGATTATGGTATTGCAGTTTTCTATGCACTTCAGAATCTTTTACTTGTGCTCAGTGGAAATAGTTGGTTTATTCGACTCTATCTTTATTTCTTTTGGGTACTTCTATTTCATTATTAAAATCAAATCTTCAGCATTGCATGCTTGCACTTCAGACAGCCTCTTTAATACCGAAGAGAAAATATGATCGATCAAAGCTCGATTTCAGTCTGAGAATCTGTGTTGTCCAGTAATAGCATAATCTGGGATCATTACCCCTAGGTGCTTTGATGGGATTGAATTTCCTGGATTTCAGAGGAAACTGTGTTTTCCTGTTTAAAATAGCAGGTACATGATGGCTCTGGACAGAAAACAGCTGTGTTATTTTTATTGCACCGGGATTTGAACATTGCAGAGAGCGGACTAATTGTAAAGAAGTCAGCCAGCTGGATCTCATTGAATATGAGTTCCCTGATTGGGGCTGTTAATCAAATCCAATCAGGGAGCCCTGGCTAACATACAAAAATGGTGAATGTCAGAGATACAGACACTGTGGTACCTGACTCTGTATGAAGCAGTACTAAAGTCAAGAACTCTTAATGTAGCAATTGAAGGTTACTTGGTGAAGGGGTAACAGTTTCTGCGGAGTTATTTCAGGGAGCCTTCTGGAAGTGGAAGATTCAACAGTGGATTAATTGAAACCTTAAATGAAAATTAAACTGAAAGAGTTATCAGATAATTTGAAGATAGAAAAAAAAGCCGGATCTCATAAGAATGGGGCACTTCACTTGATTATCCAGCATTAAGAAAAAGATTAAAATATTTTACATGCTGTGTGTAAGCAACCCCCATTTAGGAAGGATTGTTCAAAGCTTCAGATGCTTAGGCGATAGGCCACAATCTACTATAGTAGCTTTTAAGTAATGAAATGGGAATGAGGGTGGCAGGATATAAGGGAAGGTCTATAATAAGGTGGAAGATGGGAGATGATAAATCTCAAAAGCTTTACTGGTGCAAGGCCAAAAGGGAGCAGGAATGGGAGAAGTGATAAAAGAGGAGATGTGTCCACAGGAGGTGTGAATGACAGAACGATGCACAACTGCGAATCAAAAAGAAAAGCAAAGTTAAAACCAAAATCTGCTAAGAGCATGAGGCAAATTTTATTTGATTTGATTTATTATTTTCACATGAACCTATGTCAATGAAAAGATTTGTTTGTTTCACTCTACTGGCAGTTCATTCCATACAAAGTGCATAAGGGTACTAGAACAGAGCGAGGAATACAATGTTATGGCTGCAGAGAAGATGCGTAAAGAGCCAGATCAACATTAAATTTAAAATTTCAGAGGTCCGTTCAGAAACCTAACAGCAGCAGGGAAGAAGCTGTTCTTGAATATTTTCATCCGTGTGTTTAAGCTTTTATACTTTCTGTCCAATGCAAGAGATTATATCCAGGATGGTGAGGGGTCCTCGATTATGTTGTTTGCCCTTCTGAGGCAGCGAGAAGTATAGATGAAGTCAATAGATGAAAGATTGGCTTGCATGATGGTCTGGGCAGTGTTCACAACTCTCTGTAGTTTCTGCTGGTCCTAAGCAGAGCAGTTGCCATTTCAGGCCATAACACATCTGGACAGAAAGGTGCATCTATAAAGAAAAAATCAGCGCGCGTCTTTATGCACATGCCTAATTTCCTTTTCTTCCTGAGGAAGAAGAGGTGTTGTTGTGCTTTCTTGACTATAACATCAAGATGGGTGCAGCAGAACACTTGGTTGGTGTACATCCTCGGAACTTAACACACTTAGCCATCTCCACATCAGCACTATTGATGTATATAGGGGTGCGCCCTCCATCTTGCTTCCCGAAGTCAATGAACAGCTCTTTTATTTTGCTGAGGGAAAGTTTGTTATCTTTACACCATTCCACCATACATCCTTATCTCTTTCCTGTTTTCTGTCTGGTCATCGTTTGACATCCAGCCTACAATGACAGTGTCATTGGCAAACTTGTAGGTGGAGTTAAGATGAAATTTGACCACACAGTCGTGAGTGTACAGGGAGTATGATCAGGGCCTGAGTGCGCAGCCTCTCGGAGCCTTACAATCAGCGACGCAGTATTGAAAATCATGACAGTGTGAAACAATTTTAAGCAAAACATGCTTCCCCACGGGATTCAATGTTAAAGTCAGAGTTAGGTTCATGCAAAACATCTTTGCCCCAAAAAGCTGATACAATAGTTAAAATGCCATGCCATATATGGGAAATACTGTGTATTTCTTGGTGAAACAACTGGCAAACAATACACACAAAGTTTTGAACATGAACGCAGTCCTCTTACTTGCACAGAAGTCTATAAAAAAATGTACAGTACAGGCGTCTCATCGATTTTACCTGCCCTGGTAAAGAACTACAGATCAAAATGCAGCGGATAGCTTCTTTAAAAATTAAGTTCACAGCAACATCTCTACTAGTACAGGTACAAACATAGAATTCTTCAAAGAAAAAGTTTAAAATGAAGATTACTGAGCAGAGAACTATTCAGAAAAGTGATGATCCTAACTGCAGGACTCATATAATGGTATTATCTTTAGCAACACCACCAGGGGACATTGCTGATGATCTAATGAGATGAGAGGCGCAAAAATACAAGACATGACAGGAAGTAAGTGATGTTAAAATGATAAGTGGACCTTTTAATGAAAAAGATGTAGCCCAACAAAAAAAAATTAAAGAAGAATGTTCAAAAGGGAACGGCTTAAATTAAGGACTTCTTGTAAATATGAAAGCAATCCCATATTGTAATATAACATCTGAATTTTGAACTACAGAACCGTAGAGGAATCGTGGTCCCCAGTGGATTGTGAACGAACAGAAGCAGGAAAATCACGAGAAGCCAAATGAGATGGATCACTGATTTTACATCTTAGTGATGGAGGCAAACAGCTGTAAAAAAGTCTGCGGAGATAGAATCGAAATCTTTCACCTAGAAGTGCATAAATGATGGGGTTCAAGCAGCTGTGTACAAATGTGACGGTTTCAGTTACCTGCTGGGCAATCAATAGCTGTACCAGCAATGCACAACCAGTTAAAATATTCTGTTCTCTCAAAGACTCCAGTAACATCACAACATTGTACGGTGCCCAAAATATAAAAAACACTATGACAACAGTAAATATAACTTTTATAACCCTGTGTTTCTTACAGCTTTTGTTTTTGCGCAGAGTTAGAATTATTCTTGTGTAACAGAAAACTATGACTGCCAATGGAACAAAAAAACCCAACACATTGGATTTGAAAAAGATAAAGAGTTTCCAACTAGAAATGTTGCCTGGTGGAAAGAAAATATGGCAGACCAATCTATCATGAACTATTTCGATTTTGTTGAATATCATTGTGGGAAAAGAGGCAAACAAAGCTACACACCACATCACTACACTCGAAATGATCCCATTTCGAGCAGTCCTAGTCCTGACTGAAAACACAGCGTGAACAATCGCAAGGTAGCGGTCTATAGTTATCAGGATTATGAACATTGTGCCACCAAAGTAGCCAACCTCATAAGCAGCAGAAACAACCTTGCAAAAGAAATCTCCAAAAATCCATTCACTTGTAGCAGAATATGCCCAGAAAGGAAGTGTGGTAACAAACAGCAAGTCACTCAATGACAAATTGAAAAGATAAATGTCTGTCATATTCTTCAAACGTTTGTGTTTCATAAGAGCCCACAACACAAGTGCATTCCCAAATAGACCAAACACAAACACAAGGGAGTACAGGACTGGTTGGAAAGTTGTAGCAAAAACGTTTGCCGATTCGAAGTTACATGGAACAAATTCTTCTCCATAGTTGTAATCGAAGTCGCTGGATATGCTGTTCGGTTTTTCAGTTCTGTTCATCACGTAACCCATCTTTCAGTAGACTAGAAGGATTAAAAATAGCAGTCAGCGGTGGTCATTACTGAACTAGAGCACGGTTGAAGTTACAGAGCTAATGTTACTATTGAGTTCAAACCTAATTATTTCTTGCTAGTAACAGTTTTAAACAACAATATTATGTGATGCTAACAAAACCCCGGAGACACTCAGCATGCCTGGCAGTATCTGTGGACAGAGAAACGCAGGCAACGTTTCGGGTTCGACATTTTTTCAGATGTTTCAGTAGATTCTGGTCGCCGAGTCGTTCAGATGTAGTTGAATCCAGCCTCATTGATGATATACAGTTCCTGATGATTAATTTAGAACTGGTCTTAAACAAAATTTAAACTATTTGCAACAAACACTTACGAGAGAAGCACGCTTTCAGTTTCCACAGAAATTACTGCTTCAGAGAAAGGTGTTGCTGTTGGTCACAAGAAAGGTAACATTGCTTTCAAATTGTAAATGGAGATCCACTCATTTCCTGTCACTGGCTTGTTCGTCATTTGCTGATTTTATCCACAGAGGATTGGCATTTTCATACTCTCATTAATGTCAGCAATGCTGTTAATTACAGTCTTTACTGTACAACTAATCTGTTCCGGTTGTTGTCCTGGGATTGAGGACCCTGTTCCTGCTACTTGTTGGTGCACACAGATGAAGGTCCTCTAAAACGTGCAAAAAGGGGGAGAGAGGGAGAGAGACTGAGAGGGAGAGAGAGAGAGAGAGAGAGTGAGAGAGAGAGAGAAAGCGCATACCAGACTAGCAAACTAGACAGTCACCCCATCAACAATGACGGGCATTAAGCTGTTTAGGATGTCTCTATTTACCAATTCCATTTTCATTCATAAGTGTGCTTCTGTTACCTGTTAATATTACCTTGTCAGGTCCGTCCCACCAGTGGGGACAAGGATCCCTTGCTTTGGAATTATTTTTACCAGGATCTTTGATCCTGGAGCTGGCATTTCTGTTTGTCCTGGCTATCTCTCGGACTCCCAGTCCTTGACAAGCTGCTGGTCTCGTGCCTGTCCTTGAAGTACATGTAGATGGATTTCATGTAATCCCAGACCTGTCCCTTGCTGTTAGTCAGTTCTGCTCCCCCTGTGATTAAGTCCTGGGGGAGTGTCATTGTTCAGCCTGGCATGTGTTCGAAGGCTGTTAGTCCAGAGGTCCTCGACAGCGTTGCCCTCTTGGCCATCAATGGCTGGCATGGAAAGGGTCCATTTAAGCCCTTCTCCTATAATTGCCTTGTCAGTGTTTTATTCATTCCCTCTGCCATCCCCAAGCTCTGTGGATGATGGGGGATATGAGACCTCTGTGTTATTCCCAGCAGTTTACCTGCTACGTTCAAGCACTCACAAGTGAAGTGGGTCTGAATCTATTTGTCCACCCCCCCACCCAACTCCTGCCCCCCACACTGAGGCATTATTCCCACTGTCAGGGTTTTTGTCACTGACGATGCAGTACAGTCTTTTATGGGGAAATCTTCTACCTATCCGGTCACCCATGACCAAACAGAATTTTTTATTCTGACTGTGTGAGTGGCCCCTATGAAATCCATTCAAATGTGTTCCCATGGCCCCCTTGAATGGGACTGATGGCTCAAATGTCTGCTGGCAGAATGTGGGGGCTACCATGTTGTCTCCTTTTCTGCAAATATCATCTGCCCCTAACCCTGCCCTGTCATTTATGCATTCCACTTTTTCTTCTGAACTAGCTGCTGCTTGTAAATTTAAAGTGTTTCCAATCACCTTTGGCTTCATGCTGTCTTGCAGCTGCTACGTTATCACTTCCTGTTCTAACATCTGCAGAACTATCAGCACTATCTGCAGAACTATTCCCTCTTTGCTCTGTTATTCAAATTTTCCTGTGTGCTTTTATTTTAATTACTGCTACTCCTTTTGGTGCAGTAGCTGCATCCACTAGGTCCTTGACCAGGTTCTCATGCTGGATTGCATTACCATTCGAAGTAATATAACCTCACCTTGCCCATGTCATCATGTAGTCATGGACTATACTGAAGCCTTATCTACTGTCTGTGTAGGTATAAACCCTTTGTCCTCTTCCTAACTTCAGGGATGTAGTAAGTGCATTTAGTTCAGCTACTTGGGTGGAGTGACATCCTTCTATTCTCTCCCTTGCTAAAAGCTCTCCATTCAAATTAACCATGGCCCGCCTTCTGTATCGCCATAATACTTCTGTGCCCATCTACAAACATGCATTTCACATCTGGCCCCTCTAATGGCTCTTCCTTAACATGGCCCTGTCTTTCTTCTCCCTGCTCCAAAGAGGAGGATACAATCATGTCTCTTCTTGTTTCTCCAAGTCTTTCACAATTTCTTTACCTGCATCAACAGCTTCAGGTCTGATGGGGTACTGTTGTTTAAGTGGGCATACACTTCCAGCTATTTCAATCAGTTTTATATCTCTTCCCTAACTCGATTTTGGTGATTGCCCATAATGTGGGGCACATCATTGCTAATTTATGGTAGGGATTCTCAGGGTCCCATTCCCGCTCAACTGTGGCAGCACAGATGCTCTTAAGGAAGCGTGCAATTCTTGACCTTCTACATTTAAAGCAGCAATTCCAATTAATCTTTGCTTCTCACATGTTAATTACAGCAAATCCATTCCGAGTATACTACCTTCAGTATTTTTACATGCACACATATATATGCATTGATCATACAATCTGCAATTTTAATTTCAATCTGTTGGCTGAGGGTGGCAGGTTAAGTCCCATCACTCACACCCTGTAACAACTGCTGCTAGTTTTTTAGTATTCCCATGGTTATTTTCTGCTTTCATAGTCAATTCAGTACTTTATTAATTTATGGTTTTTTTATCCTCTAGCTCTCTATCCATAAATTACTTCACCCAGTAGCATAAAATATCATCATACATTGAATTAGAATTTCTAAGAAAAAATTCGTCTATTTCATGTCAAGCAGAATAGGCTAATTAGTATTGAACCACTTCCTCTGATAAGTTTGCCTTTTCTAAATTGCCTATCAGCTTTCTCCGATTTTAGAACAGCAAAATTTTGTTCTAGAGAATTGCGTTCCCAAAATTCCAAATTTCCTGTTATTTGCATACTTTCAGATCACAGTATCTTTACAATGAGCAAATCTTATCATTCGGAGTTAAAGATTCACTAATGTGTTAATACAGTTTTTGAAAGTTCATTTCTGGCCAATAAATGAAATTCCAAACATGGTAACTTCTAAAATTAAAATTTACCCAAAGTCCAAGCATAATACAAAGTCCATTCTAAAAGATGAATTTCTACTGACCTTTACAAACTAACCTTTTAAATCGACATTTCATTATAGATTTCTGCTACACACAACCCCTCGAAGCTTCTTAAACAGGCATCACATTAATCATACTTATCCCGTACTTACGCAGGCACACCACCCATTTAAATCACCACACGTTCCCAAAGTGTAACCTAATTTCAAAGCATCTCCAGGTCTCGAGCTGTAGGGAATAAAAACGCACAAAGTGGACAAGCCAACATTTAGCAATCAACAAACAAAGGTTCATTTAACCACATCATAAAGAGTTAACAACTCAAGATTCAGTAAACTAGCACAGAGTTATCTTGCACTCTGTCTTTCTTTCTTATGAACACTGTAGCTATCTCAGCATGTTTCTGCGCTCTTGTTTTAAATACACTCTGCAGAATGGACCAGTCTGCACCCCAGCCTATATTTCCACAGTCCATTCCTGCCACTGCCACAGATTCTCCCAATGTGGCTGCTTCCATTTTACTGCTTTATTATTTCCGAGATCCTTGTTTTATTCCTACCTCGCACTTCTCTTGTGCCAGAGATTTCTAGTCTTTTTTATGTTTTGTGTTTTTTCCCTCTCTTATTTCACAATGGGTGGCCATGGCCTAGTGGTATTATTGCTGGACTGTTAATCCCAGGACCTGGGTTTGAATCCTGCCATAGCTTGAATTCAATAAAATATATCTGGAGTTAAGAGTCTAATGATAACCATAAATCAATTGTTGGGGAAAGTCCATCTGGTTCACAAATGTCCTTCAGGGAAAGAAACCACCATCCTTACCTGGTCTGGCCTACTTGTGACTCCAGACCCACAGCAACATGGTTGACCCTGAGCTGCCCTCTGGGCAGTTAGGGATGGACAATGAAAGCTGCCCAGCAAATGACATCCTCATTCCACTAATGAATAAAGGGGGGAAGATAGCTTTTCTTCCTTTAATTTTGTTTTTTAATGACTCTTTTTCATCTTATTTTGCTCTTTTTTCTCTTATTTCATTACTTTTTTCTTCTAATTTCATCCTTTTTTTCGCTTATTTCTGCACAGGATAGTGACGGGACTCAAAACCACTCCCCCCCCAATTTTTCTCGTATTTTACACACCAGGACTCTCAACACCACCCCCCCCCCGCCTTGTTTCGTGTTCTTGTGTTATTTCACACACTCTCACACTGTTTTGTGCGTGACTTCACACGTTCTCACATTATTTTGCACATTCTCGCATTATTTCACGTGCTCTCATGCTGGGCGCCCACTTCTTCTTTGCCCAATCCTGTGTCTCATATTCACTCCAATCTAAAAGTTTGTTTTGTGCCCTGGCTTACAGAAGGATCCCCATCAAGTGCCACACCAGCTAGAAAGGGGTGGTAAAAGAACCTACTCACACACACCATGACCCAAGGTGTATCCCAGCTTGTGGCAGGGCACACTGCTCGCAGCACCAATCTGTAGGAGCATTTTTCCCAACACCGGGACAAAGACTCAGGAGGCAGGCAGGATTCAGGCAAGTGGAAGATGTTCATTCAAGCAGAAATCGGTTTATGCCGGGAGACGGCCAAAGGATCTTTCCTCAAATCTGGCTTCGGAAGATAAATCAATGACACACCCTCTGCTTTTACAAAGAAATACAGCATTTTTATACGTTTTGTGTTACAGTAATCAAATACAACATAGTCATCATCCTTTCCCTTAATTCAAACACCCAATCGTGTGGGACACTAATCATTGATGGGCACTTCCATGGACAGCCCCAAGTTCCCGTGATCTACGGTATTTGTTTGACATTGTAATCTCTAGGCCTTGGGATCTTCCCTTGCATCCTATTCATTCACATTCCAAAAGTTTAATGATTATATTCCTTCGGGTTGTTCTCAGGCTTGCTCATCTGTAAGGATAGCTCAAATTCTATAACTCATTGCGTTTTAGTGCTGTCTTTTATTGCATTCAGTTACTCCTTTATTTTCCAACAGTCCCAATTACATACTGCAAAAATAAAATGTTGGTTAGTTTTAAATAATTGCTATAAGGTTAACTTTTGTTATAAAGTTAATTGAGTGTAATGTTATACAACTACTTCAACTGTCAGTATTTTGTAACTTATGGGCTGTGATCAATCTATCTTGCTCAAGGCATAAGAGAAGATGTTTTCTAAGGCTAATTAATCTTTACATCTAAACTCAGAAGTTCTTTTTGAGCCTTGTACTATGTCCTGGTTATGTATTGAAACCAACTTCTACGATTAGAGCATTTTTAGCTAGAAACTATTTAATATTGCTGGTAGCTTCCAAGAGCAACTATTCACTACAAAATAACTTTAGCTGTTATCCTTGCTTTGACTTGAGGACCTAATCTAACACCTGACATTATTCATTTGCTGGGACAGTCACCCTTTCATTAATAAAGCTGGATGTGGTCATTTATCTGTCCTAAGGCATCCTCTTAACAGAACTCTATGGGTTAGGAACATACAGTATTTACTGACCTTCTAGCAGTTCTGTTCAAAGGTACCATTGTATTTCACTGTGTGAGGAAGCTGCTTAGTTTTGCTTAGCTTCTTTCTGCCATCCTGTAAACAGGCACAGGCAGCTTTGTGTGGTCATGTATAAGCCACTTCACATGGCCAGATGCAGGTCACACCTACAATCCCAAAGAAAACAAATAAGCAAAGTGCTATTGAGAGGAAAGATTTTATTATGTTCTCTATTATGCGAACAATGTGTTTGACAAACTAATGGGACGAAAGGCAGACAGGTTGCTAGGACCTGATGTGCTGCATCCAAAGGTTTTCTAAGAAGTGATTGCAGAGATCGTGGAGGCGTTGGGATGAAATATTCCAAAACTCATTAGATTATTCATGTGATGCCCCTGTTCAACAAGAGAGGGAGACAGATATCAGGAAACTATAATTGGATTAACATCGGTCATGGAGAAAATGCTGGACTCCTAATTTAGGAATTCCTAATTCAGGAAGAAAAAGGAGCTATTTAGAAAAACTTAATGCAATAAAATAGAGTCAATGTGGTTTTGTGAAAGGGAAATCTTGTACAACAAATTTGGTTGGATTCTTTGCAGATATGACAAGCCAAGTTCAAAAAGTGGAACTTGATTCAAATTTTCAGAAAAGCATTCGATAAGGTGTCACCTAAAAAATTATTGCACAAGATAGGAGCTCACATTAATGTATTAGCATGGATTAAGAAATAGTTAAATCATAGAGAATGGAGAGGTAGGATTAATGGATCCTTTTCAGTTTGGATTGGCATAACTTTTGGAATGCCACCAGGATCAGTCATAGGTCCTCAATTATTTACTATCTATATTAATGACTTAGCAGAAGGGCCAGGATGTAATGTAGCCAAATTTTTCTGATAATGCAAAATAGATGGGAGGGTACATTTGATAAGAACATAAGGGATCTGAATGGGGATATAGATTGATTGCATCTGTGGGCAATATCTAAACAATTGGAGTTTAATGTAGGAAAGTGTGAAGTCATGCATTTTGGTAACAGAATCAAAAGTCAGGCTATTAATTAAATGGTGAGTGATTCCAAAAGGTATGGGACAGAGGGATCTGGGTGTTCTAGTACATAAAACACAAAGAGTTATCACATAGGCATTAGAAAGTGCACGTTGACTCCACTCTGATAACTAAAACTGAAACACCCAGAGAGGAGCACCTCACCTTATAATCTGTTAAAAGGAGTGTGAGAACACGTTTAATCTTCCATTTCTCAGCAGCTTCTAGTGATTAAGTAAAATAAATCCCTGACACTCACTTTACAATCAATAAGTAACAATTTATTTGTCTAACTTTAACAGTAAACAAATTTAGCTAAATTATTAACAAACCAAATAAACCCCTTCTAACTGCTAACTGTTCCTGAATAAAACAAGATTCTAGTGATGAAAGGTGTAGGCCTGAAATGTCAGCTTTTATGGTCCTAAGATGCTGCTTGGCCTGCTGTCTTCATCCAGCTTCACACTTTGTTATCTCGGATTCTCCAGCATCTGCAGTTCCCATTATCTCTGATCACAGATTTAAATTGAATTGGTTTTTGTTATCAGGATGCCCGGTTCAAATTAATTGGCTAAATTCAAAATTTGATAACAAAACAAAACTGCTGCTTGCCCTGCTAACTATACAGCCTTTTGATACAAATGTTTCAATTCAAGTGCTCTGTGCACCTACAAATTCACGAGCTGCTGCCCACAGACATCCTTTTTTAAAACTCTAAGCATAGAAAAAAACACATCTTCTTTTAAAGGGACCACACACTACTTCACCCCTCCCTACCAGCATTTTGTAAACACCAATATTTTACAAACACCAGATTCTAATGAGCTGCCTGCCAATCCACAAATATTCCACCCAACTTTGCCATTCACATACAGCAATTAATTAAGAAAGCAAATTGAATTTTGGACTTCCATGCTAAGGGGGGAGCGAAAGTAGAAAATACCAAAGTCTTGTTGCAAGTGTACAGGATGTTGGTGAGGCCATACGTAGATTTTGTTCGGCGTGTTTTGTTCTAGTTGTTCATGAGATATGGGCATTGCCAGCTTTTATTCCCTATCCCACATTGCTCAAAGGTCACTCAAAAGAGAAGCAATTGCTGTGGGTCCAGAGTCACATGCAGGCCAGACCAGGTAAGAATGGCAGATTCTCTTCTCTAAAGGATATGACTGAACCAGATGGTATTTTACAACAATTGACAGTGGTTACATTGTCCCATTAACTTAGACTTCTGTTTCATATTTTAATTGAATTCAAATGTCACCATCTGCCATGGTGCGATTCAAACTCATGTTCCTAGAAGGGTAGCCCATGGTTCTGAATGACTAATCCGGTGACAATACTTAGAAAGAATGCACTGGCATTTTAAACTATGCTAAAATGATTTCCAAGGCTGATTCTTGGGATGAAGCAGTTGATTTATCAAGATTAGATATACACATTAGACCTTTGTTCATTGGAGTTTAGAAGAATGTGTGGGGAGATCTTATTAAAACATAAAAGATTGCGAGGCATCTTGCCTGGGTAGATGTTGAGAAGATGTTTCCACTCTTCAGGGAATCTCAAACTAGGGGACATAGTTACTGAATAACGGGGACAATCATTTACGAGTGAGATGGAAAGGAGTTTTGGTCTGGAAATTTCTACCCCAGAGAGTTTTGGAGGCTAAATCACTGAAAGTAATTAAAGAGGAGGTAGATAGATTTTTGATATATCGGGGAGTTGAGGGCTATGATGAGCTGGCCTGGGGCAGATCAGCCATGATCTTGTAGAGTAGCAGGATAGACCTGAGGGGATCAATGGCCTGGTCTTATTCCTCATATTCTTAATTCTAAAGAGGTTGCAGGACCAGGGAACAGATGTACATAAATCACTAATGGTCAAGAGAACAGGTAGTAAAATATATGGTGTCATGGACTTTATCAATAGGGCTGCTCCAGGTAGAAGAGAGGAACTAAAATGACTCCCCTAATTCTGCTATTGGGGAGCAAGTGATAGCCCTTGACATAAGAGCATGGTATCAAAGAGCCCTGAAAACTAGAATCAGGGGGTAAACTCTTCACTGGTTGGGCAGTCATTTCAACTCCTGGATACCTCTGCAGGAATTCAGCAGGGTAGCATCCTAGGCCAACCATCTTCAGCTACTTCATCAATGACCTGCCTTCATCATAAGATCAGAAGTGAGGGTGTTTGCCAATGACGACACTATATTCAGTACCACTTGTGACTCCTCAGTAACTGAAGCAGTCCATGTTCAAATGCAACAAGATCTGGACAATATCCAGGCTTGGACTGTATTGTACAGAGAAATATCAATGATGTATCTTGAGGTCTGTGTTCAGCAATATAAATGTTCTTTTCTCAGAGCTCTGTTACAATACATTTGGTAGAGGCCGGAGACCATGCCAAATCTGCTTTCATGTGGAGCCTAGTTGCCCTCTTAATCGCTGCTCATATCGGAGGTCAGTGACACTCTGAGATCCCCAGCTGAATACATTTTTTACCTTTTGCATTATAATAACTACATGCAACACTGATGGCATTGTTAACCACATCCCCTGTTGTGTACATTCTCTCCAGTAAACAAGTGATCAATGATAGACTACTCTATGGACAGCCCTAGGTCTTCTCATAACTTCATGAAATTTACCAGGTAACACCATCATCAATCTTTGGGATCTGACAAGCATTCTGATGGTTATAATACTTCCCAGACTTCTGTTAGTTGCATCACGTTAACTACCAATAAACTGGATACTTACTCATCACTAAGAACACTTGGAAATTCTCTACTAACTTTAAGTACAGAAGATTAGAAAGGTTATTAATTTTTACCAATTGTCAAAAAGTCTTTAATATCAACTCTAATATAAAGTTACTACAATTCGGTGACACACTGACAGATTGAGCTAATCCTTCTCCCACTTTAGCCTCAGAGATCAAACAAACAGTTCTTCTGACATGCGGTTCAGTTTACAACCCCTGCTATTTGTAGGCTGTAAGTGAATTTTAAACCAGAATTTAACTTTTAAATAAATCTTCACTGTTTCTACTCTGAACACTTTCCATTACTAATTTTCTTTTCTTAATATTTAAGCATTCATTCAAATTCCACTGATGAGGGTGAGATTCAATCACTTACAACTTTACCACATCATTGAACAAAACTGGTTATGATTCCACAAAAACTAGGGGACAAAAACATACCTTCACTCTGTATTTTGTAATCTGCCTTTATTATTTTTCTCTTGGTCTTTGGATGTAAGAATCTGCACTTCAACTGCAATTGTTTATCTCTCCATGTTTTATCATCTTTTTTGCTCTCATAGAAGTTGTCTGTTTGCATCAATTGTTGTTTTATCTTCCCTAATAATTCAATTGACCTCTTTGCTGTGTACAAACATTTGCGGAGGGAATTTAACAAACCCTTTCACACTCATTGTTGTTTGCATTTCCATTATACCATTATGTAAAAAGTTTAGAATACCGTAGGACCAGACTTTTCTTTCTACTTTTTACTATATAAAAAACTTGGGACCTTGGCTTAACGACATGTATCAAAAATGTCCCTTATTAAAATGCTTATATATTTAGATCTGCCTATTTACAGAAACCTAATTAACTTCCTTGATGTTTCTTCCAGTGGAAAATCTTGTCTTATCCAGTATCTTTGTATGGCAACCACAAGTCTAGCTGTGAATTTCTGCGACGTGTAGCTGCCCACACTTTTTGGCCATCTTGTGTCAACTAAAAAGCCCCAGGCAGCCATCTTGTCAATTTAAATCCTGGGGCTGCAACAAGAGACAGGTAACATTCACCACATAAATGCCAGTAATCACCACCAGTGAGAGACAATCTAACATCATGAATCCTCCACTATCAATATCCGGGGGCTTACCATTGACCGGAAACTCAACTGGATGCTCCATATAAATACAGGGCTACAAGAGCAGGTCAAAGGCAAGGAATAACGCAGCAAACTAATGACATCCTGTCTCCCCAGAGCTTTTCTACTATCTACAAGGCATAAGTCAAGAGTGTGTTGGAATATTCCACAGTTGCCTGGATGGGTGCAGCTCCAACAACACTCAAGAAGCTTGAAACCATCCAAGACAAAGCAGTCTGTTTTATTGATACCACATCCACAAGCATTCACACCCTCCACCACCAGTGCTCATTAGCAGCAGTGAGTACTGTCTACAAAATGCACTGCAGAAATTCACCAATGATCCCTGACATCTGCTAAATCCATAACCACTTCCATTTGAAATTCAAGGGCAGCAGATACATGGGAACACCAACAGCTGCAAGTTCCCTTCCTAGCCACTCACTATCCTGACTTGGAAATATGCCACTGTTCCTTCGCTGTTGCTGGGTCAAAATCCTAGAATGCCCTCCCTAAGGGTATTGTGGGTCTACCTTCAGCATATGGACTGCAGCAGTTGAAGAAGGCAACTCACCATCACCTTCTCAAGGACAACTAGGGACAGGCAATAAATATTGGCCCAGACAGAGATATGCATGTCCCATGAGAGAAGGTAAAAAAAGCCTCTCGTTTGAACTTTAATGGGCTTTACTATTGAATTTGGAGAGAATGTGTTTTGCCAATTCAGGGAGTTTCCCACTATTTATGTTCTAAGGTTATGAAGAATTCACTCAGACAGCTTCCCTTAGATTAAATGATGAACAAGGTAAGTTTATTGAAAACTATTACACACCACATGTTATGGAAGCTGAGATGACCCATCCCAATTCATACAGTAACACAGGTCAGTTTGGGCCAGCAGATACACAGTATAGTTTGCAGACACAAAAGCAGAGAGGTTTCCATCTATTTTTGCAGTCCATGTAAGTTAAAACAATGGTGTATATGATCAGTTGGGCCTCAACTGGTTTCGTCAGGGTGAAATTAACATTGCATACATTTAAAGTTGCTGCTCTCCTGGATGTAGTTGCACTGAGCATCATTCTCTCAATCTGCGACACTGCAGAAAACTTTCATAGAGGTGTGAATAGATAAGGTTTTTCACATTCCTCGGGGATTTTGACTGTCTGTTTTCATCCCACTTGTGGAATGCCATGTTAATTTGCAGTCACTAACCTGTCTGCTGCCTATCTTGTTAAGACACACAATTGTCTACGGAGAGTCACAGGTTTTTAACTGATCTTACAGGGAATAGGAACATTAGAAATTGCACTTTCAGAGAGAAAGAAAAATATGGTTGTAACAGAGTAATGAGCACAAAAGAGTGGAAATTAGTGAAGTGCTCCTTCCGAGATGGAACGCTGGGATGACAAATCGGAGCCATTCTACAAATCTGTGTATTAAATTAGATCTGCCATTGAGCCATGCTGCACAGAAGAGGCCCTTCAGGTTTGCACAGACCTATCTACACCAATCCCACTGTCTTGTGTCTACCTATTTCCTGAGTCTGTCTATGTCACATAATCATAGAATGCCCACAGAGTGGAAGCAGGCCATTCAGCCCATCAAGTCCACAACAACCCCCTAAAGAATATCCCACCCAGACCCACCCCTGTAACACTTCATTTCCCATGGCTAACTCACCTAGCCTGTACACCCCTGAACACTAGGGCAATTTAGCGTGGCCAGTTCACCTAGCCTACACATCTTTGGACTGTGGAAGGAAACCCAAGCAGACACAGGGAGAATGTGCAAACTCCACATAGTCTCTGGGGGCTGGGATTGAGTCTGGGTCCCTGCCACTGTCTGGCCGCGGTGCTAACCGCTAAGCCACCTTGCTATCCTCTGGAAGTCTATTATTGTTCTCCTTTTTTACCGAACGCCCATGTTTTGCATTATGTCCCCTGTATCAGGGCCTTAATATTTATCAGAAGCGTCCCCAGGAGCAACACAGTGTACTGCTCTCCATAAAGTCATAGAGGTACACAGCACAGAAATAGACCCTTCAATTCAACACATCCATGCCAACTTGATAACATAAAATAATCTAGTCCCATTTGCCAGCATTTGGTCCATATCCCTCTAAACCCTTCCTATTCATATAACTATCCAGATGCCTGTTGTAACTGTATCAGCCTCCACCATTTCCTATAGCAGCTCATTCCATATACGCACTATCCTCTGTGTGAAAATATCACCCCTTAGGTCCTTTTTAAATCTTACCCCTCTCACCTTAAACCTATGCCCTCTAGTTTTGGACTCCCCCACCCTGGGAAAAAAGATCTTGCCTATTTATCCTATCCATGCCCCTTTTGATTTTATAAACCTCTGTAAGGTCACCCCTCAGCTTCCGACACTCCAGGGAAAATAACCTCTACCTATTCAGTCTCTCCTTATAGCTCAAACCCTCCAACCCTAGCAAAATTATTGTAAATCTTTTCTGAACCCTTTCTAGTTTCACAGCATCCTTCCTTTTCGCAGGGAGACCAGAACCGCATGCAGTGCTCCAAAAGTGACCTAGACAATTTCACCTCCAATTTTACAGTCATCTGCAAACTGACTAACCAGTCTCAAAAATAACTACTCTCTGCTTTCTGTCTCTTCAACTAATGTGTTGTACTCACACAGCTACACCCCCTTTTGCCTCCTGGGCTTCAATTTCACTAAGAGAATTACATACTTTGCAAAACATGTTTTGAAAGTATAGGTGTACATCTTCCACATGATCCATGTCACTCTCTCCTTTTGTGCTCCTGAATATTAATTGTGGTCTGACGTGGTAAATGTGTGTCTAATTCCGCTGACTGACACCAACCTTCTTTTATCACAAGGTGAGAAACCAGATTAAAAATCACCGGCGAAGAAAATTCCCCCTCCCCCAGAGATGTGACAAGATAAAGTGAGTGAAAAGTTCTCTGTTCAGCTTGCTCTTCCTACTGGTGTTTAAGAAGATGTTTCCCTTTTAGACATGGACAGCCAGTACAGTAATGAGCAAAGTAATTGCTCATGTCTGAAGACACCTTCGCCCTTTAAAGAAACCTGATTATATCTTCCACTAACATCCCTACACACATCACAGCAGCACCACTGTTATCACTGAAATCTGCAACCGCACCTTCTAATCCTCCAGCTCATTATTATAACCCCCCACACCAATGACTATGAGATCTATATCCACTCTTTTTGCCTCCATTTTAAAATCTTTGTGGCCTAACATCCACCTGAGCTCTGTGTCAAATTTCTGATTGAGATATTCTCACGCGTTCCTCTCACAGTCTTTCCAAATTGACATCATCCTCCCTAATTTAAACCTTGATCGTAGCACATCTTGCCTTTTCGTGGCCCCCACAAGGTCCTCCCCAACCGCGATCCTGGGCCAAAGCCATCCCTAATGACTTCCCTGCTGGCTTCCCTCACAACTCAGCCCACTTCCAACCCCAATCCCTTCTGCGTGTCTCTGAAAGAAAAGGTATTACTTAAATTACTCGCTGCGCTACACTGTTAGTCCTCTGTTCACCACATTCTTTCTGCAGTAGTTGATTCACTCAGCGAGATTTGAGTGCTGTCATATGAGCAACACAAAATGTTATCACGTAAGCATACAGCCAGCAATTAGGAAAACAAACAGCAGGTTTGACTTTATTGGTGAAGGTTGAAGTACAAGAATAAAGAAGCCTTTCTACAAATTGCTTTGGTGAGGTCACGCACATTGTCAATTTGACTGAATGTCCATTATCCCAATCTGTTACCGCATGTGTGTAGAAAGCACCCACCGCCCAGCAAGGATTAATTCTCCCAAATGTATCTCACTGAAATGCAGCAAACCTGCCTTCCTGAACCAGTCATGCCTCTAACCAAACTGTTTCATCACAATGACCACACTGATATCCAACCAACAACGTGACACTCTATTCATTTACAGCCTGTCTGTAAGAAGCAGGTCAAATAAAAATCTGACCTGACATCTCTCTCTCAGACTAATTGTCAACAAAATGAATGAAGCAGCACTTACCAATAATTCAATAATTAATTCCCAGTTTGAGTTCTCCTAGGCTACTCAACTCCACAGCTTACAGCAGCCTTGGCACAAACATGGAAGGGAGAGTTACATTCAAGCTTCTGGCTTTTCTCAAGAGTGAGATGGACACTACTTCAATTTTTCAATTTAATTCAACTACTATCTGGAAAACAGATTTCCAGAAGTGTTGCTGAACAAAGAGACTTTGGAATGCAGGTTCATATTTCCTTGAAGGTAGAGTCACAGGTAGACAGGATGGTGAAGAAGGCATTTGGTATGCGAGCCTTTATTGTAAGTACATTGAGTGTTGGGAGGTCATAGTGCAGCTGTACGGGATATCGGTCAGGCCACTTTTGGAATTTTGCACTCAATTCTGGTCTTCCTGCTCTAGGAAGGATGTTGTTAAACTAGAAATTGCTCAGAAAAAATTTACAATGATGTTTGGAGGGTTGAGCTGTAGGGAAAGGCTGAAGAGGCTGGAGGCATCTTCCCTGGAATGTCGGAGGCTGAAGGGTTTATAGAGGTTTATACAATCGTGACGAGCATGGATTGGATGAATAGGCAAGGTTTTTGTCCCATAGTAGGGGAGTCTAAAACTGGTGGGCATAGGTTTCAGGTGAGAGGGAAAAGATTTAAAAGAGATCTAATGGGCAACGTTTTCAAGCAAACGGTGGTGTGTATACGGAATGAGCTGCCAGAGGAAGTGGTGGAGGCTGGTACAATTATAACATTTAAAAGGCATCTGGATGGGTCCATGAATAGGGAGGGTTTAGAGGGATGTGGGCCAAATGTTGGCAAATGGGACTAGATTAATTTATCAGGTTGGGATGGATGAGATGGACCAAAGGGTCTGTTCTGTGTTGTATAACTCTACGACTCTCAGTAGCATCTCGCGAATGGTCTGCGTTTGATCAGACTGCAATCGCCATGGCAACCAAGTAGGAATTTGGAAAAGACAGTGTTGTGCGACTGAAATATCCACGCTAGTGGAAGTGTGGCTACAAAGATAAGGGAGGGATATTCGATTTCAGAAGGAATAAATTATTTGTGTCCTGTTTTGGTCACACAATACATGTGGTGTATTCGGCTCCACCACGAAGCAGGTCTCCAGATATCTGATCCCCGCAAACAAGCTTTGGTTATGTTAAAGGTAGGATGCCTGTAACTGTAAAATAATGTAATTGCACTTCTAATAGTTAATTAACAAACTGTGAAAATAAATCACAATATGACTTCTGTTCAATGGATACAATGGTCAGGCTACTCCAAATTCCATACAGGCCCCAGACAAATGAGAGGGAACACTGACTGTAAGTATAGTCACTCACCTTGATTGATAAATTTCTCTTTAATCAGTTTAAGTTGTTCTCTTGCCTCACATTTAAATATCAGCCCAAAATCCTGTGGACCGAACAGAAACATCCCAATATAACAGTGACAAGTGAATTCCTTTATTCTGATGGAAAATAAAAATATAGGGGCAGACGAAGTGATCAGTAGGATGATGTACTGAATTATGGAATGTTGCAATAATCAATGAAATGCTGTACCTTAATGGAATGAAGTGCTTGAGCATAGGTCAAGGGAGTGTAGTACAATGGTAGTATAACTAGGCTAGCTATTAACGGCAGCTTAATTAGGTTGAGTAAAGCGTGTAACATAGAAGCAAGGGCCAGCATGATGTAGTGGGGTCAACCCGAGGCGAAGGACCATTGTGGCAGATGTAGTAATAAATAATCACTACCGTATAGATTAAGTTTGGAGTAGAAGAGACCATTGTGGCAGATGAAGTAATAAATAATCATTATCTTAGACTGAAGAAGAAACAGCCATAGTAGCAGAAACAGAAAGATAACATAAATTACTGCCTAAGTGACTACATGACTTACTGCCTAAGCGTAGAAAGATAACCCGTACTGACACCATTGGGCATACTGGCAACCTGAGAAAAAGCATGATAACTGAAAATGTATAAAGGATAACAAGCCCCAAGGATCGGGGGCGATCGGGAAACCAATTTCTGATTGCCACAGCCTTTGTTTGCAAATAAAGGTTTACTTTCTTAAAGAATTCTGTCTGTCTCCTGGTCATTTCTCCACGACAATCCCAATTATCAGGACATTTCTGACCATAGTTTTTAATCACGGTCTTTAGTGCCATCTTTCCAACTCTCCTTGAGATTGTGAAAGTTAAATGAAAAATGTGGCATCTCTTCCCAAACTATTCATTATTTCTTTCAACATTTGTGATCTAAAAAAAATCCTTGATCTGATTGTATTTCTTCAACAAATCAATAACTTGTTAAAAAAAACTAACATTTCCACCACAATTTATTTCCAGTATTTTCCCTCCGACACTGCCTTAGAAAATATTGTTGAAACATCCAAAACTGTGAAAAGATACAAATTTCAAGTCTTACTTTTAGATAGGGGGCCTACATAATATATCAAGACCCTGCTAAATGGTTCTTCAAAAGTTAGTAATAGAATTAAAGACACAGACTTAATTGATATTGAGTTTTTGCCATTACTTGACATGTATGACATAGCTGTCAAGATTTGACCACATCTTAGTGTAGTTCTGGCCAATAAAAAATGTCTTCATATTTTAATCCAACTTTTCCTGATACCCAAATGATCTACCATTAGAATTTCATAATTTCTCACTACCCATTCCTCATCAGCTGGTATCTGATGTGGTCTTCATCTCCTCATTAATACTTTGTCTTTCACATTAAAACGGATATCATCTCTGATTCAATTTCTGAGCAGGCTGTTTGAGATAACTCTTTCAATTCAGGTCCATTTGTTGCATTGCTCTTAAAAAGAAAGATAAGCTACTCAGATAAGCTTCTATTTAGCTTCATCCCTTTTATTTAAATTTTGTAGCAGCAAAAATTGTAACAGCTAACAGAATTTCCAAGTCACCTCCCTATTTTATAAACTCCTCCTCTTTCTGTCAATTTCCATTGACCTGAAATCTCATCACAACACAGTCAGGAAGCAATCCAGGATGTTCCTCCTATATCATCTCTGTTTCTTTTACTTCTACAAGCTGTATCTGAGAGGAAAGGTGAGGCCAATATTTTTGAACTAGCCAAATCATTTCCAAGATAAAATCAATTCCTTCCAAAGGGATTCTGTTTCACTGTTCCAACTATAAGTTCTCCACTTACTACATCACTTTTTAATCCATGCCTACCTGATAGGGCTGGTTTCTAACCTTTATTCATGTTTTATTTTGTCCATATTAGGATGAAAAATTAGTTTGTCAGTCAAAATTGCTGACTGACTCACTCCAATGTTTCTCAACATCTGTATTGTTGTGCCTGCTTGATTTGAATAATAGGGATACAGCTCTCTCTTCATGTAGATGATGACCTAATGGTATTATCACTGGACTATTAATCCAGGTAATGCTCTGGGAACCTTGGTTGGAATACTTTAGTGGCAGATGTTGGAATTTGAATTTAATTCAATTTGGAATTGAATCTAATGGTGACCATGAAACTATTGTCAATTGTTGCAAAAACCTGTCTGGCTCATTAATGCCCTTTAGGGAAGAAAGCCTGCTGTTCTTATCTGCTCTAGCCTAGATATGACAGCTGGCCCAATGTAAGGTGGTTGACTCTTAAGGGGTGGGCAATACATGTTAGTCCAACCGCAACACCCACATCTTGAGAATGAATTGTTAAAAAGTAAAATCTCCAGAACATACAGTGGTCTGATTCTCTTCATCAATAATGAAGGAAGCATTTTCTTGACTGTTCTGTGTCATCTCTCTCTCTTAGTATATTCCAAGGAAGCACATTCTCTTTGCTCCACAGTTTTAATACATATTTCCTTTCCTCATGCCCCCTTTTTCTTAGGATTCCTTAGACACTCATCAGCAAACATCAGCCTCTAGCAATGAGCTTTGGCATGCCCAGTCTTCTTAAATGGCAGCATGCTACCTCCTTTATATTGCTTTTTGCTTCCAGCCTTTCTCCTCTATTACTTTAGTGGCTTCTTGCTTGTTCTCTTAAAACAAACGTACCTCTTCCATCGCAGGTTTTCCATTCCTCCAGTCTCCTTGTGATTTCCCATGTGACCATTGTCATACCGATAACAAACAGCCTGCAGATGATTCTTTACACAGCCAGCGTACACGTTCGCAGCTGAAGCTGCCACTTTCTAACATTAAGAACGAAGCTACTAAAGCTTTTCTCTGACTGAGTCATGTTTGATTCCCCTTCCTGAGTCATATTGTCTGATTCCCCTTCCTATTGGAATTTATGTTTTCTTTTAAATTCCATCTCCTCCTCCATTATTCACTGACATTTTTCTTTTTAATCTCTTTCCATCACTGTTTTTCTTTGTTCTCTCTTTCCAAATCAGCTTTCTTATTTCCAATTCTCTATTTCTTTCTTACTCCTCAATTCTCACTCCATTTTTCTTCTCTTTTTGTTAAAATGCAACCTTTCAATTTCTTTCCTTTCGTTTTTCCTCCAATTCATATCTTTACATTTCACCTTTTCTTTGTAAGTCAGTTTTACTTTCAATTCTGACCATATCCTAGCTAATTTTAGCCGTGAAATCTCATGGTTCTGTCCTATTTTGAAGTGCTGAGGAATCATTTTATGCATCTTATCCTTATGAGATCTTATTTTTATTTTTACCTCCAATTTATTTGCCCCTCCCTCAGTTTAGTCTAGGTTAAATTTTCAGGTAATCTACTAGTATGTATTTTGCTCTCACCAACATTCAAAGCCATCTTGAATATTCAATCCATGCAAAAACTTCACAGCACAGATATTCACACTTATATTCGGATCTCAACATACAATATTCATTAAAAGAGTCACATATCCCTCTTAAATTCAATGAATTCAAATCCCCCATTGTTATGATCTTAACTGATGATACTCCTAGACAATTTGGATCTCAAAATAAAACCTAGATTGTTAGATTACTTGCTTTTTTCTGTTTAGTTAATCAATGTGCTGATTAGTCACTAAAACATATTCATAAAGGCTGCAGATTTTCTGTAGCAACAGAACAGTTTATTACACAAAAGAATTTTTTTTAAAAAGACATGCTTGTAGAAGGTGGTTAGCAAGATCTGAAATGCATTACAAACCAAAATTCTAAATACTTCTTGAGACTATCCATTTCAGAGATACAAGTTCAGAGAATTACACACCTGTTTCAACTCTTCAGATTTCTACCTAACTGATCTCTGCCAGGTTCTTTCCCATGGACTGAAGAGACAGTTCAGTGAGTCCTTTCCAAATTGTTGGCATGAACGTGTTTCCCAAATCTGAAGGCCTAAACTTTCTCAATTCCAGTAACTGCATATTTCTCTCCAAATTCTTCCAGTTTAGAACGCTCACGGATGAAACCCACCTGCTAACATCATTGGCAGTTCCTACTATCTCTGCAAAGGTGACTTGCTCCCTCAACCCTACTTTTAGAGAAATGCACAAATAGCTTCTAAACTTACTACTGATATCTTCCAAGCTACTTCTAAAATAATCAGCTTACTCATCCTAGATTCTTTTGAACAGAAAACAAAGTTTTACATTTTACCCTACCTATCATAAACACAGCAGTATAAACATCTCTTCCATGGATACCACAGAATCCACATTCACTGCTGCTATAGTCACTACAAGAAAGCTGTCACCATGTGGCAGAAATTCCTCACAAGATGGCAACTGGACCTTTAATTTGTTGCTTTCTGTGGATTGAGCCATGAAATATAGCGGTTTGGCAAACATATGAATAATTTTGCTGATGCTGCCGGGTCATTTTTGAGTGGTTGTGATAACAGCATTAAAACACTAACCATTTTGGTTTAGACATTTAATAACCTCTGCTTTCAATTCATGTACATGAAACTCACTGTCTTGTAACACTGAAGTAAAACAAAGAACTGCTGATTTTGAAGACCTGAAACAAAAACAGAAACTTGCTTGAGAAATGGAGGAAGTCTGGCGGAGAGGTAAACAGAGTTAACATTTCAATTCCACTGATTCTTGTTCAAAATTGAGACTCAAAATGTTAGCTCTGCTTTCCTCATGTGGATGCTATGAGACCTACTGATTTTCTAAGCAATTTCTGTTTTGTAATGCGTTGGTCAAAGCCAAGGTATGAAGATAAGACAGTCAAAGTTTGAAATGCAAAGTCAGACTGAAAGAGTACGATAATCACCATAGTACAGACACTTACCCGAGAAAATCACACTTGTCTTGTGGATATTTGCCTATGTGTACAGCCCGATAACCAAGAATCGACTGGGTTTTTAACAATAATTGAACTAATAAGGACACATAAAGAAAATGTTCATTTTTGCAAAATTTCACCATACACATTATTCTTTCCAGCAACGTTTTTCACTCAACTGGAACAGAAGCCAATACCATTTTCTTCTCCAAGGGGATCTCTTGCGATTTTCTAGGGGGCTATGCTTTGATTTTGGGGGTGAGGGGTACTTTTTTGTTTTTAGAGGCTCATTTCCCATTCTGAATGAATCATTTACTGGGTGATACAGTCACACTGTAACATTGCCAGAAGTATTTGTGTTGGCAAACAGGGTAATTGGACTGAACACAGATGCTGAATTAGAAGAATTCATTCAGAGATAGTAGGAACTGCCGATGCTGGAGTCTGAGATAACAAGGTGTAGACCTGGAGGAACACAGCAGGCCAAACAGCATCAAGAAAGCTGACATTTTGGGTCTGGATCCTTGTTCAGAAATTGGGAAAGGGAAGGGGGCTCTGAAATAAATAGAGAGGGAGGAAGCGGTAATAGAGGGTGGATAGTGGAGCAGATAGGTGGAGAGAAAATGGACAGGTCAAGGAGGTGGAGCTGAAGCTAGTAAAGGTGAGTGTAGGGAGGGTGTTAGGATGGGAGTTGGTCAGGGAAGAGGGAGGGGCGGGTAGGTGAGAGGAAGACGGACGGGTCAAAGAGGCAGGGAAGAGGCTGGTAGGTGGGTGTAGGTAGGAAGTGGGGTTGGTCAATGAGGTAGGAGCAGTGGATAGGTGGGAGAGAAAATGGACAGGTCAAGGAGGCGGGGACGAGAGGGGCGGCTGGTCTTGGGAAGATGTCAGGGGTGGGGAGATTTTAAATCTCGTAAAGCGCATGTTGAGGCCATTGGGTTGTAGAGACCCAAGGCTGAACATGAAGTGCTGTTCCTCCAGTTTTCGAGTCAAATTGTTGAGACACTGGAAGAGGCCCAGGATGGACAGGTCATCCAGGCAGTTGGAGGGCGAGTTGAAGTGGTTTGCGACTGGGAGGTGCAGTCCGTTGTCACAAACCGAGCATAGGTGTTCCACAAAGCCGTCCCCGGGCCTCCGCTTAGTTTCCCCGGTGTAGAGGAGGCCACATCGAGAACATCAGACACAATAGACCACACTGACAGATGTGCAGGTGAACATCTGTTTAACGTGGAAGGTTTTCTTGGGGCCTGGGATGGAGGTAGGTGAGGGAGGGGGTGTGGGGGCAAGTGTACCACTTCCTGCGGTCGCAGGGAAAGATGCCGAGGGTGGTGGGGCTTGTGGGGAGTGTGGAGCAGACAAGGGAGTCACAGAGAGAGTGGTCCCTCCAGAAGGCAGGCAAGGGTAGGGAAGAAATTATATCCTTTGTCGTGGGCTCAGATTGCTGGTGGCAGAAGTGAGGGAGAATGATGCGTTGAATCCAGAAATTAATGGGGTGATATGTGAGGACAAGGGGAATTCTGTCTTTGTTTTTATTGCAGGGAGGGGATATGAGGGCTGAGGTGCGGGAAACACAAGAAATGCTGTTGAGGGCATTTTTGACCACTGTGTGGGGGAAAATCAAGGACCACAGTGGTCGAAAATGCCCTCAACAGCATTTAGACCATAAGACCATAAGACATAGGAGTGGAAGTAAGGCCATTTGGCCCATCAAGTCCACACCGCCATTCAAATCATGACTGATGGGCATTTCCACACCACTTCCCTGCACTCTCCCCGTAGCCCTTGATTCCTTTTGAGATCAAGAATTTGTCGATCTCTTCATTGAAGGCATACAACGCCCCGGCCTCCACTACACTCTGCGGCAATGAATTCCACCAGCCCACCACTCTCTGGCTGAAGAAATGTCGCCTCATTTCAGTTTTAAATTTATCCCCTCTAATTTTAAGGCTGTGCCCATGGGTCCTATTCTCCCCGCCTAATGGAAACAACTTCCTAGCGTCCACCCTTTCTAAGCCATACATTATCTTGTAAGTTTCTATTAGATCTCCCCTCAACCTTCTAAACTCTAATGAGAACAATCCCAGGATCCTTAGCCGTTCATCGCACGTTAAACCTACCATTCCAGGGATCATCCGTGTGAATCTCCGCTGGACATGCTCCAGCGCCAGTATGTCCTTCCTGAGATGTGGGGCCCAAAACTGGACATAGTATTCTACATGGGGCGTAAGTAGAGCCTTATAAAGCCTCAGAAGCACATCGCTGCTTTTATATTCCAACCCTCTTGAGATAAACAACAACATTACATTCGCTTTCTTAATTACGGACTCTACCTGCAAGTTAACCTTTAGAGAATCCTGGACCAACACTCCCAGATCCCTTTGCACTTCTGCTTTACGAATTTTCTCACCATTTAGAAAATAGTCCATGCCTGTATTCTTTTTTCCAAAGTGCAAAACCTCACATTTACTCACATTGAATTTCATCAGCCATTTCCTGGACCACTCTCCTAAACTGTCTAAATCTTTCTGCACCCTCCCCACCTCCTCAGTACTACCTGCCTGTCCACCTATCTTCGCATCATTGGCAAACTTCGCCAGAATGCCCCCAAGTCCCTTCATCCAGATCATTAATATGCAATATGAACAGCCGCGGCCCCAACACCGAATCCTGCGGGACACCACTCTAGGTGCCATTCTGAAAAAGAGCCTTTTATCCCAACTCTCTGCCTTCTGTCAGACAGCCAATCCTCAATCCAAGCCAATCCATTTCTTGTGTTTTCTGCACCTTAGCCCTCACATCCCCTCCCTACAATAAAAACAAAGACAGAATTGCCCTTGTCCTCACATATCACCCCATTAATCTCTGGAATCAATGCATCATTCTCCCCCACTTCCACACCTGCAATCTGAGCCCACTATGAAAGATATATATTTCGCTCCCCACCCTTATCTGCCCTCCGGAGGGACTGCTCTCTCCTCAACTCCCTTGTCTGTTCCACACTCCCCATTAGCTCCACCACCCCTGGCACCTATCCCTATAAGTGGAGGAGGTACTACGTCTGCCCCTGCACCTCCTCCCTCACCTCCAAATCGATACATGGTTCTGAGGGGCCTCGATAGGTTGGGTGTTGAAAGGATATTTCCACATGTAGGGGAGATTAGAACTAAAGTAAACAGTTTAGAGAAAAAAGGATCTCCCATTTCAATGGAGTCGAGGAGAAATGATTTCCGAGGTTCGATGGTTTTTGGAATTCTCTTCCCCAGACAGTGGTAGGGGCAGAATTATTGAAAATTAGTTAAGAACAGAAGTACTCCCTTTCTTCAGTCTCCCCACTTTCAGCTCTTTCTTTTCCCCTCTCCTTTCCAGCCCCTTCTTTCCTCTCCCCTTTCCTACACCCCTTCAGCCGCCTTGTTCTCTCCCCATTTTTGCCCCCTTCTTTCCTCCCTCTTTTACACCTGCTTCTTTCTTCTTGCAGCCATCTTGTTTTCTCTCCAACCTTCTCTCTCTTGCCCTCCCTCGAGGGTCCCTCCTTCCCTGACCCCTTTGAAGCCAGTTTATCCTCTCCACCAATTTTAGCCCCTTCTTCTCTCTCTCTTTCCATCTTTCAGCGCCCTCTTCTCTCTTGCTCCCTTCTTCCCTCCTGATTTTCAGCCCCCACTTTCCATTTGCCCTCCCACTGCCCCCTTACTCTCCGTCCCACTTTCATCCCCCTTATTCCATCCCCCCCACCACCACCATAGCCCCCTTTCCTCTTCACACCTCCCCCTTACTCATCCCTCCAGTTCAGGCTCCGCCTCACCCCGTAACCATTCACTCCCAACCCCCGACAAACAACCCCCTCCCATCATCTCCCACCAAACTCCGCATCAGTCATGGGGTATTGTCTGCAGGTGAACCCTTTGCAAGGGTCAATGAACAGGCACTATGCAAATCCATGCACTATTTAGGAAAAAGTTTACAATAGCCATGCGACAAAAAATGAATTTATCCCATCTTTCCCTTTAAATCTTCCAACACACCCTTCTGCAATGGGCCTTGCTCAAACAGGCAATGAGTCTGCTGTCAATCATAACTTCCTGAATGATTTTAGCAGTTGAGTGTTGCAATCAATGGAACACAGGATTTGTATCTGAGAATGCAATGTGCCCTCTTCTACTAACAGGTACAACCAATCCCAAGTCCCACTTGTGTGGCTATCAACCACTCTCTCCTCAAGAGCCCAGGTCCTATTGTTAAGTGTTTGAATTAAATGGCCAAAATGAATGGAATTGTACTCAGTATCTGACCGCTGATTTCATTTCCAATGACTCATCTGTCAAGTGTCAATTTCACACAAGTCATTTCCTGACACCGCATGATATTTTTCTCCGATTAACATCTTTCACCAGTCACATTTTGCAAGTATTGAGCAAAAGAATGAGAAGATTTTGATTCATTCTTCTTGTAAGTGCCTAGGAGCTCTGCTGTTTTTGGTATTAAGTCCAAGAAAAACTTATAAATTATTTTGCAACACTTCAACGAGTGCTGAGTAATCTGCCTGCTCAAGGTTAGCTCTAGATCCCGGAAACTGCTTGCACGGGCTGTCTAACTAATCTGTAGGTATCTTTCATTTGTCCAAGAGGGGAAAGAAAGATCCCTGGATTTCCTCTTAATTTATGTCATTTCAATAATCTAAAATTGAAACCAGTTTGTTTTTTTGCCAGGAAAGCTGATTTTCTGCTCGTAATTAATCTCCCTGCACTTCTGAATCTGACATGACCATTCTCGTGATCTGATCCGTGAACCTCAAATTAACTAATGTTTCATTTCTAAACTTGCTGCTTCTTAAACCTATAGAGTGATAGAGTCATAGAGGCCTACAGTATGGAAACAGGCCCTTTGGCCCAACTTGCGCATGCTGCCCAGTTTTCACAATTTAGTCCCATTTGCCTGCGCTTGGTCCATATCCCTCCATAACTGTCCCGTCTATCTATGAGTCTAAAGGTTTCTTAAGTGACAAAACTGTACATGCTTCCACCATGACCTCTGGACTTCCAGGCACTTATCACGCTCTGTGTGAAAAACAAAATCCTTCTGGACTCTTTTCTATCTCATCCCTCTCACCTTAAACATATGCCATCTAATTTTAAACTTCATAAACTATCTGAAAATTCCTTATTAATGGTCAACTGCCTGTATTAGGAAACTACAAGCACAAACGCCTCCAAGATCTAACAAGATATCATCCCTCTTTCCAACTGTAAAGGTTCCACAACCTCTCAACTTCTCAGTGAGGAAATATTTATCGTCCCTCCTGTATGTATTCTGACAGCTCCAATTATCTGAATGAACTGCGCTGTTTGTCAAGATGAAACTATTTCTCACTTCTGACATTTATGGAGCGAGGTCATTTGGCACGGCTACAGAGGATCTTGTGTAACACTAAGCAGAGTGGGATATTAGCTTCCATTTATCATGGACAAGAAAACAAAGAAGCAGGTCTGGCAGCACCTGTGGGAAGGAAGGAAGGAGAGTTAAGGTTTTGAGTCTGGTGTCTCTTTGCTTTGTGAGTAGCAAGGAAAAGCTGGTATTTATGTTGAAGCTGAAGGATGGGCAAGGGGAGAGGTGAGCAATGGGTGGAGATGGAGCTCAGAGAGATAGATCGGCAATGGATAGGTAAACACAGACATTATTGACAGCAGGCCAAGACGGGAAAAAAAAAGCTGTTTTAAGAGATAATAAGAGCTAAGAGTGAGGAAATCGACTAACTGCGCTGATTGCAAGCCATATAATGTAATATCATGCCTAGGAATATGTGGGAATGGGTGACTGTGCTAAAAACAGTCCATGTTATAACAGGGGTGGGTGTGGGGTGGATTCAAAACATTAAACAACTGCACCCTTCCTCCTGACCCCATTAATTGTTGGGTATTTACTATCCCTTCTGACCTTCTGGCCAAAAACAGAAGTGTGCTATTTCTAATGGAACTCAATGTGCTTGAATGATGGGCCATACCATTACTGCATATAGAGCTTTAGTACAACAAGTTCCAAAGTGAATAGAATCTACCCCACTCCTTTGTAATATCATCTTTCCCTAAGGTGGCTGTATTGTGGCAATGTCACTGTATGAGCAATCCAAATACTTAGACTTAATGCTCTGCTGAACATAGGATCAAATCCCACCACAGCAGTTGGTGGAATTTCATTTCAATAAATAAGTTTCGCTTTTAACGTTACTTTGAGTAATAGGAACCACAAAAATATCCCTTGGTTGCTATAAAAATCCGTATTGTTCACTAATGCCCTTCAGGGGAGGAGATCTGCCATCCTTAACTGGTCTGGCTCCCATGTGACTTCAGACACACAGTGATGTGTTTGAGTTTGAAATGCCCCTGAACAAGGTCACTCAGTTCGAGGGCAATTAGGAATGGGAAACAAACTTGCCAATGTTGCCCACATCACATTAAAAGAATGATTTTTTAAAAATATCTGTGGCCAGAAGTTGGCTTCTTCTGTTGAGGAAATAAAGATAATCTTTCTCTCAAGGTAACGTTCTCTTCGAGGAAGCCGCCATTGGTTGTCTAACCTTAGCTTGTGGGCTTGGAAGATAGGTGTACCTTCTATCAAGTCTGGGTTTCCTTTGTGCATTCCTGTCCCGAAAGACAACTGCCTCTTAGGAAAGTTTAGTTTCTTCCAGCCACATTCCCCTGAATCTGTGTCTCTGCTAATTAATGAACTTTGTTGATGCTGGAGCTACCCACCGGATCCTGAAAGATTCAAGTGCTGACACTTTTGTTTGTTCTTCTTCATCTTCTGCTCTTCATCCATTCTCTTCCTCACCATCATCCTCTGTTCTCTGTTGTGGTTAAAAAGGAGGAAACGTTGGTGTGAATAATGCCCACTTTTCATTGAAGAGGCAGGATGCTGTGTTGTTTTGAAGGATGTCTACCGAGACTGTAATAACATGGAGCCAGTGACCTTGTACTAACCGCAGCATCTCCCATGATGAGAGCAGAGAGCGTAGGCATTAGCTGCGAGGCCTGTCTCCCACAGAGTGTGAGCTCCTTGCTGGTTGCAGTGTTTTCTCATGCCACCTGATAGAACTAATGCACAAGTTCACAGGACTGAATTAGGTGAAGGGTGACATTTACTAAGGCACGAACATATATACAAACAGACAAATGAGGAACTCGAATGATCATTCAATAAAGACATTTACTAAGGCACGAACATATATACAAACAGACAAATGACGAACTCGAATGATCATTCAATAAAGTCATGGATAATCTGATTGACAAAGTTATTAATGTGGCATTATTGCTTTAAAAGCAGTTTTGGTTATATGCGGATGAGGAAAGGGCCTGAATGTCATCATATGACCAAAGACCACAGTTTCTCTGCATTGCAGAACCCAGGGCCAAAGGAATGTCTCTAGATCACTCAGTACTACATATATTAGTTTTAGATGTAAATAAGCCCCAAAGAAATCTTCAAGTAAATGTAATTCATGTATTTCAATTCTGTTACGTACAGATAGCACAAGAAATGGCTACATGGTGCACGGTGAAGATTGCCTCCTTGAAAAGAAAGCAGAACAAAGAAAGCTGAATACACACTGAAACAGCAAAAACATCCCACATCCATCCAGAAATCCCCACGCTCCAGAAAGCAGAAGAAAAAATGGTTTTCAAGACAAACTGAGTACCTCTGATCTTGCCAGGCAGTCTGTTGAGTCAGGATCATACTATTTAAAATATAAAGGGACATCAGGCACCATTCCACATAGGGCAAAGAAAAAAAAGCGTGCAAATTTGTACGACTGATAAACAAAGGGCTGCAATTGGGAACGGAACAACTTTTAACAGAAAATAGAAAAATAAATTCCGATTATAGTGCTGAAGGCACACATAGCCCAGAACAAAACAAATCAATAATCAGAAAGCAGATATCACACTAAGTACACTGCTGCCATTGCAAATGAAATGTCCCCATAACAGTGAAGGTTAAACCACCACCTGGCATCTTTCTCGAATGAAAGAGTAGTCCTGTGGCCCTCTGCGACTATAGTGACCTCACTTTGTGGTGACCTAATAGAGACATACAAGATGATCAGAGGATTAGATAGAGTGGACAGTGAGAGCCTTTTTCCTCGGATGGTGATGGCTAGCACGAGGGGACATAGCTTTATATTGCGGGGTGATAGATATAGGACAGATGTCAGACGTAGGTTCTTTACTCAGAGAGTAGTAAGGGCGTGGGATGCCATGCCTGCGACAGTAGTAGACTCGCCAAGATTAAGAGCATTTAAATGGCCATTGGATAAACATATGGATGATAACGGAATAGTATAGGTTAGATGGGCTTCAGTTTGGTTTCACAGGTCGGCGCAACGTCGAGGGCCGAAGGGCCTGCACTGCGCTGTAGTGTTCTATTTTCTACGTTCTATCTGTGTGGAATTTGTACATTCTCCCTGTGTCTGCATGAGTTTCCTCAGAGTGCTATCGTTTCCTCTCACAGTCCAAAGTGGTGTAGTCAAAGTGAATTGGTCACCCTAAATTGCCCAATGTGTCCAGGGTTGTGCAAGCTAAGTGTGTTAGCCATACGAAATGTGGGATTACAGGGGTGTTGGGTCTGGTAGGATGCACTTCAGAGGGTCGGTGTGCACTCAATGGGCCAAATAGCCTGCTTCCGCACTGTAGGGGTTCTATGATTCTACTTTAAAACCACTGCAAATCCGTACAAGAACACCAGTAGGATGGATACCAAATCCTCCAGTGTGAACTGGAAGGCTTTGAATCTCTCATTGAATTCAAACCTTTGAAATGAAAAAGGAAAGTAACTTTGCCTCATAGATGAACAGTCGTAGAACCGGTTCAGCAATCCAAGAAAATACCCAGGTAGTTGAAACCGTTGAGGTACCACTGAGGAAGTGCCTGAATCAACACTTCTGACTTATCCAAAGATGACCCCCAGAGAAGAGTCATAAAGATATGGTTATTGCTGAAAGATCAGCTTTGTGTAAGAGTAAGTTTAAAGTTAATAGCCAAGATTTTATTTTCTCCAGGCAACAGCCATAGGAATAAATAGATCACTTTGTCAGTGAATGTTATAATATGGGAGTATAGTGTGACTTTTCAGAGATTTAACTGTTGAAATCGGTAATGAAATAGGCTATTGCCCCAACACCTACCAAAGAATTTTGAGAAGACCTGTTGGAAATGAAGAAAGGTTTTCCATCATTAATTTACTGTAAGAAGATGACAGAATTTTTTTCTGAAATTGGGATTGGTAACATTACTTGAAACAAGTTGCTTATTTATGTACACAATTAGAAATTTAATTGAAGTTTAAGGAACAAATATATTTCAACTTTTAAGTTTAATTTAAAACAAGAGCCAATGAAAACAGCCTAGGTGGTGGTAATGTGAATCAAAAAAAGGGGTAAGATTGTTTGGGAAGAAATTAATAACAACTGATGAAACCTAACTACAGTCTAACTACACTCCTGAGGCTGTACACAAAAGAAAAACTGAAACCTCTTGTCGATTTTGAATTTGGAGTAAGTTTTCAAAGAAGAAACGCCGAGTACAATTTAGCACGTTACTTTTGAGAAAATTGTATGTTTTTTTTCTGAGGAGAACCAAATAAGCAGAACTTGGTAAAGCATGAAACCACACAATACTGTTTGATTTCTGTTTTAAAGATGCTAAGAAAGCATGCTTTTTTCTAGACCTGGACAATAAGGATTCCCCAGAGCTCCTGAATCAGATAGAATGGTAATTAAAGGGATGGTTCATTTCAAATTAATGAAAGTGATAGGGATGAAGTGACAATGCAACATATGTAAATGGAGATAGGGGAAAATGATGGCCTTGTGGTATTATCATTGGACTATTAATCTAGAGACTAAGATAATGTTCTGGCGACCTGGGTTCAAATCTTGCTACAGCAGATGATGGAATTTGAATTCAATAAATATCAGGAATTAAGAGTCTAATGATGACTGTGAATTGATTGTTGGAAAAACCCATCCGGTTCACTAATATCCTTTAGGGAACGAAACTGCCATCCTTACCTGGTTTGGCCCACATGTGACTCCAGACCCACAACAATGTGGTTGACTCTCTACTGCCCTCTGGGCAATTAGGGATGGACAATAAACGCTGCCTAGCCAGCAATACCCTCAACCCATGAATGAATAAAAAATAGACTCACCTAGGGTAAGTTAAGTTGAATATGCCAAGTGAAAGGAAAGTGCCTCTGAAATTAAATCATTGAGTTTTCTCCTGGACATATATAAGCCTTTGGCTATGAGTTTTCCTCAAGAGCAGAATTAGATGATTTGGCCATATTGGAATATTGGAACCACGTAGGGAGGACACACATGCACCCCCACCAATTTTGGGTATTCTGAAAAGATCACCTGAAAGTCAAGAATGCATGGCATGAACTTGAGATACAAATGTAAGCTTGCAGAAGTCATTATTAAAACTGAAGTGACATACTTGAGGAGATGCATGGTGACAATGCATTGAAGAACAAGCCTCAGACACATACACCTACTTAACGAAATGGTTATTGTGGCCTGGATGAGCATACAATTACAGTTTAAGTGATAAAGCACTGGCACATAATCAATGGAGAAACTGAATTTAAAACAATGAAAGTGGTATTGATGAGAAGGAGGTAAAAACCAAAGTAAAATGAATTTTGGGGCAGGACAATTGGGAGACTAAGAAGGGAAATACTTAAGAAATTTTCAAGATGGGTCAAAACGAAAGGAAAGCTGAAGAATCTTTACTGTGCATACATAATCTATCATAACCAGCAAAAGATGAACCAAAGACCTAGCTCCAAAACAGAGGGGAGAATTTTAACAATTTGACTTACGAACCAAGGAAATAGTTGGTCAGTATCTGTCTAGGTCAGCTATCTTGGGCTAGATCAAAAAGGGTGGACAATTGAATGTTGACATCCCTCAAAAACTGAAGTTTCCTGGTATTTACTATCTTGCATGAGATTTTATCTAACAGCTGTCACAGCAGTACTTGCCCAAAACTCGAGTATATGAAAACAAAGGGAAGAATTACAAAAAACACAGAAGTCACAACACCCAAGACAAGGCATCAGTAATTCAGAGATAATGGGAACTGCTGATGCTGGAGATTCCAAGATAATAAAATGTGAGGCTGGATGAACACAGCAGGCCAAGCAGCATCTCAGGAGCACAAAAGCTGACGTTTCGGGCCTAGACCCTTCATCAGAGAGGGGGATGGGGGGAGGGAACTGGAATAAATAGGGAGAGAGGGGGAGGCGGACCGAAGATGGAGAGTAAAGAAGATAGGTGGAGAGAGTGTAGGTGGGGAGGTAGGGAGGGGATAGGTCAGTCCAGGGAAGACGGACAGGTCAAGGAGGTGGGATGAGGTTAGTAGGTAGCTGGGGGTGCGGCTTGGGGTGGGAGGAAGGGATGGGTGAGAGGAAGAACCGGTTAGGGAGGCAGAGACAGGTTGGACTGGTTTTGGGATGCAGTGGGTGGGGGGGAAGAGCTGGGCTGGTTGTGTAGTGCAGTGGGGGGAGGGGATGAACTGGGCTGGTTTAGGGATGCAGTAGGGGAAGGGGAGATTTTGAAACTGGTGAAGTCCACATTGATACCATATGGCTGCAGGGTTCCCAGGCGGAATATGAGTTGCTGTTCCTGCAACCTTCGGGTGGCATCATTGTGGCAGTGCAGGAGGCCCGTGATGGACATGTCATCAAGAGAATGGGAGGGGGAGTGGAATCCACCTCTTCCTCCGGTACATTGATGACTGTATCGGCGCTGCCTCTTGCTCCCCAGAGGAGCTCGAACAGTTCATCCACTTCACCAACACCTTCCACCCCAACCTTCAGTTCACCTGGGCCATCTCCAGCACATCCCTCACCATCCTCGACCTCTCAGTCTCCATCTCAGGCACAGCTACCTAGAATACACCTCCTCCCACCCACCCTCCTGCAAAAATTCCATCCCCTATTCCCAATTCCTCCGCCTCCGCCGCATCTGCTCCCACGATAAGACATTCCACTCCCGCACATCCCAGATGTCCAAGTTCTTTAAGGACCGCAACTTTTCCCCCACGGTGATCGAGAACGCCCTTGACCGCGTCTCCCGCATTTCCCGCGACACATCCCTCACACCCCGCCCCCGCCACAACCGCCCCAAGAGGATCCCCCTCGTTCTCACACACCACCCTACCAACCTCCGGATACAACGCATTATCCTCCGACACTTCCGCCATTTACAATCCGACCCCACCACCCAAGACATTTTTCCATCCCCTCCCCTGTCTGCTTTCCGGAGAGACCACTCTCTCCGTGACTCCCTTGTTCGCTCCACACTGCCCTCCAACCCCACCACACCCGGCACCTTCCCCTGCAACCGCAGGAAATGCCACACTTGTCCCCACACCTCCTCCCTCACCCCCATCCCAGGCCCCAAGATGCCATTCCACATCAAGCAGAGATTCACCTGCACATCTGCCAATGTGGTATACTGCATCCACTGTACCCGGTGCGGCTTCCTCTACATTGGGGAAACCAAGCGGAGGCTTGGGGACCGCTTTGCAGGACACCTCCGCTCAGTTTGCAACAAACAACTGCACCTCCCAGTCGCAAACCATTTCCACTCCCCCTCCCATTCTCTTGATGACATGTCCATCATGGGCCTCCTGCACTGCCACAATGATGCCACCCGAAGGTTGCAGGAACAGCAACTCATATTCCGCCTGGGAACCCTGCAGCCATATGGTATCAATGTGGACTTCACCAGTTTCAAAATCTCTCCTTCCCCTACTGCATCCCTAAACCAGCCCAGTTCATCCCCTCCCCCCACTGCACCACACAACCAGCCCAGCTCTTCCCCCCCACCCACTGCATCCCAAAATCAGTCCAACCTGTCTCTGCCTCCCTAACCGGTTCTTCCTCTCACCCATCCCTTCCTCCCACCCCAAGCCGCACCCCCAGCTACCTACTAACCTCATCCCACCTCCTTGACCTGTCCGTCTTCCCTGGACTGACCTATCCCCTCCCTACCTCCCCACCTACACTCTCTCCACCTATCTTCTTTACTCTCCATCTTCGGTCCGCCTCCCCCTCTCTCCCTATTTATTCCAGTTCCCTCCCCCCATCCCCCTCTCTGATGAAGGGTCTAGGCCCGAGGCATCAGTAATTCATCTGGCACCTAACATACCCTAGTATGAGTGTGCTGTTTTTTGAAAATAACCTTTGGAAAAATGGTAAACTAACCATTAGATCAAAGCAGGAAAGGGATGTCACATGGCCACTGGTCAAAAGGATTCAGACAATTAACTGACACGGAGAAAATACCCTGCCCCTAGAGCAATGAGTCAACAATAAGTGCCAGACTCTCAGAGAGCAGATGTACTCAGGCTATGAAGGGAGCACATATGAGGCTAGGCCAATTGCATGCTGGGATAACCACGCTGGGGCCAAGAGAGTTCAGAAGCCAGATCCTGCTCCTGGGCTAGGTCCAATCTGCTTTGGAGGATTCATTCAGGGACCATCATCAGAGAAGGTTACAGGGTATAGGGGAGTTTTCCCAGGCAGCAGTCTTCTCCAATCAAATGGAAAACAGCCCTGAAGGAGAGGAGGAAGACCAAGAGAAGAGTTCTCTAACACCTCAGCGAGAGAGCAGGATACTGACTTGCCACTTTAACGTTGTACGACGACAGCCTGTTTGCCCTGTGGTATCAGTGAACCATCTCCAATTGTCCCCATTGCACACTTCCTTTAAAATCTAACTAACTGTCATATCTAAACTGCTGCTTCTTAACAAACTCACTAATCAGCAAATTTACCCACAAATGGTCAACTGCCTGTCTGCAATCACAAGCACCTGAAATCGACAATCTATGATGACTCAATATTGTACCTCAGGGAAGATATAATTCCACTACTTGGCCCTCCCAGAATGTGCAGTATTCCCACAGAAAGGAAACCAAAATGCAAGCCAGAAGACACGTAACATAGCGGCGGAATCTGCCGTGTTGATCACTAGAGCGATAGTTCCTTTACACATGTAATAGAGAAAGAGAGCCCAACCCAGATTTGTTGAGATACAAGGTGTATGATTCTCCCCCTAAAGAGACGTATACACAAGAATCCAACACCCGATGAACTGAATCCCGCATTCACAAGAGCTAAATTCTGCTCCGACCTTCAGGCCAAATGGGGATATAATGAGGCAAACTCAGAGATTGCTATAAAAGCCCAGACCTGCTGAGATTTTCCAGCAAATTCTGTTCCTGTTTCTGATTTCCAGCATCCACAGTGCTCTGGGTTTTTTTAAAATCGATATAATGGGTATTTGTAGCTACAGACTCTCTGAAAACAACTACCTTCAGAATACAATTTGGAAGAGACTGCGTTCAGAGACTACCCTTCAGTTTGTCTGTCAGTCAAGATCTGGTCCAGCAACTCATGGACAGCATTACAGAAAGTGTGTTGGATAAATATGTAATGCCACTGATGTTGCAGTTATGGGCAAAACCAAAGAAAAGCATTAGAATCTTCACTTATTGACTGCAGTAGCTCACTGTGAATATCTCATGTACAACAGCAAGAAGAGTTTGGTTAATATAAGTTATTTTTTGAGTCTATTTTCAAGTTGCTGAATCTGTCCTGACCAAGGCAAACTGGAGGATGAAGGACATTATTAATGTATCCACCCCACATGACAAAGGAGACTTAGCGTGATACCTTAGGCTTTCCAACTTCTTGTAACCATGCATGCTGAACTTTCCCAATAAAATATCATCATAAAGAGAGTTCCTAAAGAAAGATGCAACTAATATATGGCACTAGGACCACACACATACAATTGAGTCTCTCAAAAATGCAGAAATTTGTATCCTGCAGTCCGATGGGCCTAAACAGAGGGTAAACATGGAAGTTGTTGCTTTACAGAAAAGATTACAAATATGCACCGTGTGAAAAAATAAACCGCTCATGTTCAGATCCAAAAGATTATCTTAAGCACATTCCAATTCCTCTAAGATACAGCAAGAAACACCTACTTTGCTATTTGGGATCTCAAGATTCCAAACCTACCTGTTGGCAAACAGCCTTTCATTATGGAAACCAATCACAAACTACTGGAGGTGTTTTGGTGCAAACCATTGACAAGTGCATCACCCAAACCCTAGTAAAAGTTCAGGAGCACAAGTTTGACATCTGCTATGAATCTGATACAAAAATGGTTACCTCAAATACACTAAGCAGTTTGTCCAACCCAAAAAAGGATGCAAACATCGTACTGGATCTCCAACTTTGTGTGTGGGAAATCATGTACCTGATTGAATTTTTTGAAGAAGTCATGAAGAGGATTGATGAGAGCAGAGTAGTGGATGTGACCCATGCAGACTTCAGTAAGGCATTCAACAAGGCTCCTCATGGTAGACTGTTTAACAAAGCTAGATCACATGGAATATAGGAAGGACTAGCCATTTGGTACAAAACTGGTTCAAACGTAGAGAAGAGAGGATAGTTGTGAAGGATTGCTTTTCAAACTGGAGGCCTGTGGCCAGCGCTGTGCCACAAGGATCGGTGCTGGGTCAACTGCTTTTCGTCATTTATATAAATGATTTGGATGTGAACATAGGAGGTATGGTTTCTAAGTTTGTAGATGACAGTAAAATTGGAGGTGTAGTGGACAGCAAAGAAAGTTACCTCTGAGTACAACTGGATCTTGATCACATGGGCCAATGGGCCAAGGAGTGGCAGGTGGAGTTTAATTTAGATAAATGTGAGGTGCTGTAGTTTGGAAAGGCAAATCAGGGAAGAACTTAAGACCGTAAGACATAGGAGTGGAAGTAAGGCCATTTGGCCCATTGAGTCCACTCCACATTTAATCATGGCTAATGGGCATTTCAACTCCACTTATCCGCACTCTCCCCGTAGCCCTTAATTCCTTGCGAGATCAAGAATTTATCAATCTCTGCCTTGAAGACATTTAACGTCCCAGCCTCCATTGTGCTTCATGGCAAAGAATTCCACAGGCCCACCACTCTCAGGCTGAAGAAATCTCTCCTCATTTCCGTTCTAAGTTGACCTCCTCTAATTCTAAGGTTGTGCCCACGGGTCCTAGTCTCCCTGCCTAACGGAAACAACTTCCCAGCATCCACCCTTTCTAAGCCACACATAATCTTGTAAATGTCTATCAGATCTCCCCTCAACGTTCTAAACTCCAATGAATACAATCTCAGCATCCTCAGCCGTTCACCGTATGTTAGGCCTACCATTCCAGGGATCATCCATGTGAATCTCCGCTGGACACGCTCCAGCGCCAGTATATCCTTCCTGAGATGTAGGGCCCAAAATTGGACACAGTATTCTAAATGGGCTCTAACTAGAGCTTTACAACGTCTCAGAAGCACATCGCTGCTTTTATATTCCAACCCTCTTAAGATAAGTGACAACATTACATTCTCTTTCCTAATCACGGACTCAACCTGCAAGTTAACCTTTAGAGAATCCTGGACTAGCACTCCCAGATTCCTTTGTATTTCGGTTTTATGAATTTTCTCACCGCTTAGAAATAGTCCATGCTTGTATTCTTTTTTCCAAAGTGCAAGACCTCGCATTTACTCACATTGAATTTCATCAGCCATTTCCTGGGCCACTCTCTTAAACTGTCTAAATATTTCTGCAGCCTCCCCACCTCCTCAGTACTATCTGCCTGTCCACCTAACTTTGTATCTTCGACAAACTTCGCCAGAATGCCCCCAGTCCCTTCATCCAGATCATAGATCTAGAACTTATACACTTAATGCTAAGGTCCTGGGGAGTGTTGCTGAACAAAGAGACTTTGGAGTGCGGGTGCATTGTTCCTTGAAAGTGGGGTAGCTGGCAGACAGGATAGTGAAGGAAGCATTTGGTATGCTTGCCTTTGTTGGTCAGTGCATTGAGTATAGGAGTTGGAAGGTCATGTTGCAGCTGTACAGGACATTGGTTCAGCCACTTTTGGAGCATTGCATACAATTCTGGTCTCCTTCCTGTAGGACAGATGTTGTGAATCTTGAAAAGATTCAGAAAAGATTTACAAAGATGTTGCCAGAGTTTGAGGGTTTGAACTAAAGGGAGAGGCTGAATTGGCTGGGATTATTTTCCCCGGACTGTCAGAAGCTGAGGAGTGACCTTGTAGAGGTTTATAAAATTAAAAGGAGCATGGATAGGATAAATAGGCAAGATCTTTTCCCCAGGGTAGAGGAGTCCAAAACTGGAGGGCGTAAGGTTAGGGTGAGAGGGGCAAGATATAAGAGGGACCTAAGGGGCAACTTTCACATGCAGAAGGTGGTGCGTGTGTGGACTGAGCTGCCAGAAGAAGTGGAGGAGGCCGGTACGATTACAACATTTAAAAGGCACCTGGATTGTTATATGGATCGGAAGGGTTTAGAGGGATATGGGCTAAATGCTGGCAAATGGGGCTAGATTTATACAGGATATCTGTATGGTCGGCATGGACAAGTTGGAACAAAGGGTCTGTTTTCATGCTGTATATCTGTATGACTCTAAGCCTCTAAGCAGGCAGCACAGGCAGTGAGATGGCAAACATGCTCAAAGTGGTTCTGTTTCATTAATGTGACCAATATCAGTCAGAAACTGCTAATAATGAAGGTGATGGAGGTATTATAGAAAGCTATCAAGGAGGGATGGCCTGAGGGTAAGCTTCCTCCCCCAGGGCCAGGAAGCCAACCAGCTCCAGAGAGGTGTAATAATGTCTCTGAACAGGTTCATTAGAAAATATCTGGAGGATTGGCCTAACATGGTAAAAGACGCGTCTGATTTAAACAATACATTTATTCGCTGTTATGATTTATGTTGTAAATTTGCTATCAATTTCTCCAACTGTTTTTATTATCTGGAAGACACAGCATTACGTTATGTCATCATTCTACATAAGGTGGATGGTATGATTTCTATTAGTTTTGTTCATGTGGAAGTCTTGACTACAATCTTATGAGTTCATTGTATGAGATAAGGAAGATGCAGTAACATATTCTGTTGTCAGTGTTTATCATAGGTATTGTTATTGATTACATTATTGTACATTAAACAGGAAAATAATTTAATTTTGATTCTTTTAATTCATTAGCATTAAAACCAAAGGTTGTTCTTTAACAATTTACTAGCTGTTAGTCATTTCCTCATTCTATAATGATGGGATGTATCTTGCTGAGCTAAGAACAATGAACATTTTGCAAGTTTCATATTGAAAGTGCACTGAGTAGAAGGCGAGATACTTAACAAAGTTTGTGTTTTAAGAGGTAAGATATTTGGATATATGTTATTTAGAAATTGCTGTATTTAATGAGGTTTCACTGTTATTTATGAAGAAGATGTATTGGACAAATGTTAAAGTAGTAGGAAAGATATCCGTCAGGCTGTACATGTAATGTACAAGAGGAGCCATTTGCTTGGTTATATATGCATATTTGAAGTAAAGGATCTGACAGGAAATGACTATATTGAACATTTTTGTCTTTGTACTTTGTAAAGGATAGTTTTTACACAATTTACGCGTGTGTTAAAAGAGAAAAGACACTGCAGGCTTAGGTATGCAATGTCTTAGCAAGGATTTTAAATATGCTGTCGAAGGGACAATATATAGTCCATGTTTTCAGAAGCACAAAATTCTTAATAAAATATGCTCATTCACTTGATGATAGAAGGAGCCTAACAAAGCTGTACAAATATTTTAGGAGACAAAGCATTAGGGAAGGAGTTTATGTGTGTTTTAGTTGAGAGGATATTTGAAATGATTCATGGGGATAATTTAGAAGTGAAGATATGTCATCTTGTTTCTAATGGTTCTTTAAAATAGGGGATCAGTGCAGGATTTACGCACGTACTTCAGAAAGGAAGATAATTGTCAAGGTTTGCCGATGTACTTTAGATTTGAAAATACCTAACAAAGCGTATATGTACGTGTTACAATAATTTCAAGAATGCACTTGTTGAGGTTCAACATTAAAGGTTATTTTTCAAGATAGGAGCTCACAATTTTGTGGATAATGTATTCGCATGGATTGAGGATTGGTTAACACACAGAAGGCAGAGAGGTGGGATTAGTGGGTCTTTTTTCAGCTTGAAAAGGCATAACAAGTGGAAAGCCACCTGGATTAGTTCTAGTGTCTCAATTATTTACGATCTTTATTAATGACTTGAGGGAGGGGCAGAGTATAATGTATCCAAATTTGATGATCAAAAAAGGAAGGACATGTTGAGAAGAGGAACGAGGAATGCATAAGGCGATACAGATAGTTTGAGTGAGTGGGCAAAAACCTGGCAGATGGAGTTTAATGTAGGAAAGCATGAGGTCATGCACTTTGTTAGGCAAGGTGTGATTTAAATGAGAGACTTCCAAAAAGTGCAGTACAAAAGGATCTAGGTGTCCTTCTGCATGAAACACAAAAGGTTAGCAAGCAGGTACAGCAAGTAGTTACAAAGGTAAATAGATTTTTTGCAATTTTAGGGTGTTGGAGTTTTAAAAGAAAAATGTGTTGTTACAACATTCAGGGTGTTAATAAGGTCACACTGGAAATAATTTGTACAGTTTAGTTCCCCTTATACAAGAAAAAATGCACTGGCATTGGAGGCTGTTCAAAAAACATAACTGAGTCTGATTCTTGAGATGAAGGGGTTGACTGATGGAAAACAGCTAAATAAGTTGGACCATTACTCCTTAAAAGAATGAGGGGTGATCTTATTAAAACTACAAGATTCTGAGGGGTTCGTAGAATCCCTACAGAATGAAAGCAGGCCATTCGGCCAATCAAGTACATGCCATCCTTCTTATGACCATCCCACCCAGACCTATGCCCCGACGCTGTCTCTGTAACCCTGCATTTCCTATGGCTAACCCATTTAACCTGTAAATCCTAGACACAATTTCCCATGGCCGATCCACTTAACCTGCACATCTTTGGATTGTGGGAGGAAACCGGAGCACCCAGAAAAAATCCATGCAGAAACGGGGAGGATGTGCAAACTCCACACAGACAGTCGCCCAAGGGTGGAATCAAACCTGGATCCCTGGTCTTGAGAAGTGGTTTCCACTAGTGGAAGAGCCTTGAACTAGGGGACATTGTTACAGACTGAAGGGACACTCATTTAAACCTGAAATGAGAAGGAACTTCTCCTCCCAGAGTCATAGAGTCAGCACAGAAACAGACCCTTCGCTCCAACCAGTCCACAATGACCATGTTCCCAAATTAAACTAGTCCCACCTGCCTACACCTGGCCCATATCCCTCCAAATATTCCCTATTGATGAACTCATCTAAATGTCTTTTAAGCATTGTATCTGTACCTGCATCCACCTCTTCGTCTGGAAGTTCATTCCAAACCACAAACCACTCTCTAAGCAAAAAAGTTGCTGTTCATGTCTTTTTTAAATCTTTCTCCTCTCACCTTAAAAATATACCCCCTAGTCTTGAAATCCCCCACCGTAGGGAAATGTCAACCAAGACCAGACTCAGTACTTCAGAAGAGACCTGACCAATGTTTTGCACAGCCTCAACATGACATCCCAACTCCTTCAATCAAAATTCTGAGCAATGAAGGCAAGCATGCTAAACACCTTCTTAGCTATCTACATGTAATGCAAACTCATGCATTACAAGAATTATGTACGTGAACCCCTAGGGCTCTCTGAGGGTAGTGAATATCTGAAATTCTCGGTCCCAGATTGAGAGGTTTGGAAGCTAGATCATGAAAGTGTTTGAAGGTGGGGTGGATTGATTTTTGAAATATCAGTGTGTTGAGGACTATGAGGAGCTAGTATAAAGGAGAAGCTAAGGTCCAGGAAGGATCAACATGCTCTTATAAAATGGGAGGGCAGGCTTGTGGGTCCAAATAGCCTCCTCCAGTTCCAATTTCTTCTATCATTATAATTGGAAAATAATGGATAAAATTTACATAGAGACCTTAGAGGAAAAGTAGGAAATGTTTGTAGATGCATTTTGTATTGGATGATACCTATCAGGAGTTAACTATATATTTCAAAAGGAAGTGTACTTAGCTAAGTATATACAATACTTAATCATATCTATCTTTTAGGAAGTAAGATATTTTACATATTTTATGGCTCCATGTTAGAGGGGAACATGTTTGATGTGTGGCATGTACTTTAGAAGGGAAGGTTCAGGTATTGCCCGTATACTTATTTAGAAAGGACGGACTATGGTAAGGTGTATTGATGTATTTTATAAAGGAAGCTAATTGTCCAATTGAACTATTGTGAATTTTGATTTAGAGAGAATGCCAGTTCACAGAATCATAAAAACTTCTACAGTGTGGAAGCAGGCCACTCACCCTGTCGGGTCCACACTGACTCTCTGAAGAGCGTCTCACCCCACCACCATACCCTGTAAACCTACATTTCCCATGGCTAATCCTCCTACTTGCACATCCCTGGACACTATGGGCAATTTAGCATGGCTAATCCATCTAACTTGCATATCTTTGGACTTGGGAGGAAAACAGAGCACCTGAAGGACACCCAAGCAGACATGAGGAGCATGTGCAAACTACACACAGTCATCCGAGGCTGGAATCAAACCCAGGTCCCTGGCACTTTGAGTCGTCAGTGCTGACCACTGAGTGGCCATGCTGCCCCTCACCATTTTTCTCCATCTACATGTACTTTACAACATTAGTAACAAGCCAAAGTTTATACATGTATTTATTTATGTACATTCAATAGACAAGTTAGTTGGAAGAATTTTTTTGTAATTTGAAATGGAAAAACCCTGACTGAACTTTAATACATGCTCAAGAAGGCACAACTTACAAATAAATTCGCATTTTGTTCACAAAATGGTTTAAGTTGGAAGTTCCTGATCAAGGGTTGCACTTGTATTTCAGAAGTGAAGGAACTAGCCAAGGCCAGAAAGTACTATTTTCAAAGCACTTTTAAAAGGAGGACATTTGGAACTATTTGTTCTGTACTTAAGAAGGAACTTTGAAGTTCGTGAGATGAGAAGTTATTTCCTGTGATTTGCAAGTGTGTGATGGAAGAAAGGTATTTGGCAAAGGTTAGTATACCATAGGAAGGTGGGAAGTTTTCAAGTAAAGGTACTTGAGAAGTTTTTTTTAAAAAAACACACATTGTAGAAAGAATAATCTCCAGCTAATGTGGGTACGAACTTCAGAAGGGATCATATTTGACAATTGTAAGAGCAGACTGAAGACAGATAGAAAATATATGCTCTGGGTCAATTTACATGATTTGTAAAAATATTTTAAGCAAGATAAAGTTCCAAATTTATGGGCTATAGTATAAAGATGATCTTGCTTAGTTTCTGCTGTAGTGACTATATGACAAGGAAGTAATCATATCATTGTTTTGTTGTCCAAGTATTGATGGTCATCGATTTAAAGATAAGTAAAACAGACTATAAATTGCTTCCTTTTGCATGTTTCATTTAAAAAACAATGTCCTTCTAAAACTTACCTATCCACATTATAATCTGTTGATAGAAACATGGCTCATTTCCTGATTCCAACAGTGAAAGGATCAATTTTGTCCAGTAAGTGCAGTTTTCATGAAATCAGATTTCAGCAGTTCCAACATTACTGAAGGGAAGTTATTCGACAAGGTTGATACTTTGAAGATACTTAGAATCATAGGTTGCAGTAATTAGGGGGTGGGAGCACAGGAGAAACTGAAAATGGTTTAAAAAAGAACCCAGGAAGGCTGAAGAAACTGTGGTCCTGTCAGAATTGCTGGTAGGATTTAACATTCTTTTTGGCTCCAAATATTTAAAACAAAGTCCCACAAACAGATTTGTTTTCTATTCTCATCCAGGAATGACCACACAAAGCTGTGCTTGAAAAGACCAGCTATGTCGACCTCTGAACCTGAAATCTATACTGCCTTCGATGATTACTATGACTACATTGGCTATTTTGATAATGATTCAACGCTTGTTTACTTATGTGAGAATCATGGACCCAACGAATTTGGAGCCGTACTTACACCAGTCTTGTTCAGCCTCGCCTTCATTTTCAGCCTGATTGGAAATGCTCTAGTTTTGTGGGTCCTGGTGAGATACGAAAGGCTGAGGACTGTGACGGACACTTTCATTCTAAATCTGGTCACCTCCGATTTACTCTTTGCCTTCTCGCTCCCTTTCTGGGCTGTCGATCACACACACGGTTGGATCTTTGGCAATGCCATGTGCAAAATAATGAGTTCAATTTTCTTCATTGGCTACTACAGTGGGATTATGCTGCTTGTGCTGATGACTATCGATCGATATTTCATAGTAGTCCATCCTGTGTCCGCTGTCAGAATCAGGAAGGTCTCCTACGCTGTGACAGCCAGCTTAGTCATTTGGGGAATTAGTATCTCTGCAACAATCCCTGAGATGATCTTCTCTGATATTACGGGTTATGAGGAGGAAAGACTATACTGTTTCAGTAACTATCCACCAGAAAGTACTCAAATATGGCAACTGTTAGGGTGTTACCAGCAAAACATCTTGTTCTTCTTCATTCCCTTAGTTGTAATTGTGTTCTGTTACTGGAGAATTCTCAACACTGTCATTAGGTGTAAAGCCAGGAAGAAGCACAAAACAGTGAAAGTTATCTTCTGTATTGTGGTGGTGTTCTTTGTGTGCTGGACACCTTACAATGTGGTCATCTTCCTTTTCTCTTTGGTAGAATTAGAAATCCCAGGGTTCGAATCCTGTGAGATGAAAAACCGCCTGATATTTGTGTTTTACATTTCCCGGACCCTGGCCTATTGCCACTGCTGTCTCAACCCCTTCTTTTATGCTTTTGTGGGAACAAGATTCAGAAACCATTTAACTTTAATAATAAGGAAACATTTTCCTCAGGTGGGGATCCGTAAGCAACCGAAACCCAGACAGAGAAGCCGTTATCTCAGCAGTTCAACTGAACATTCCAATGTTTCTTCCACATGTAACTCATACCTTTAATTTGTCATAGGCCAGTGCTAAGTGAAACAAGCCAATGATAAGGGAAACAAAACAGAAAATGGCACCAAGAGTTAAATCCAAACAATTTATTTTGTGTGAGATAGGTTAAAGTGTTTACACTGTGGATTAGGTACAGTCTAACCAATTACAGTGTACAATAACATCAAGTGGAACTTTAATGTATACAGCACCATTCACCGCAAGCATGCATTTATAAAGCATGTTTAATGTTCCAAGGCATTTTGCAAGTATTTTACTAATCCTAATTTGACATCAAATCAAATAAGCAATTATCAGGACAGGTGACCAAAAGCTTGATCAAAGATTTGGGTCTTCAGAAGCATCCTAAAGAAGGAGAGAGGAGAAGAGAACCAGAGGGGCATGGAAGGAAATTCAAGAGTTTACATCTAAGGCAAGAAAGAATAACAAATACAACACGACGAAAGTGAAGAATGTTTGTCAAATCCAAACTTTTACGGTAGTGTAGGTCCAATCAAATCCTTTAAGCTATGAGAATATCTCATGCTAACCATTCAAAATTCAAGGCAGTTCCATTCAAATCCTTTACAATGACAAGTGTAACAAGTGAACCCTTTCCAGTGTGGGATCTACTCAAGCTAACTGTTATAAATTCGGAACAAAAACAGAATTTGCTGGAGAAACTGCAAGGCTGGCAATATCTATAGAGAGGCAAAGAGAGTTAAAAGCAAACATTTTGAATCCAGTGGCACTTCTTCTGCTACAAATGACAAGTTTCAAATTTGGGAAAACTTTAAACATGTCCAGGATCACATTAGTTCAGTCATCTTTGCCATATGGACTGCAATGGTTCAAGAAGGTAGCTCTCCACCACTTCCTCAATGGTAATTAGGGATGACCAACAATGTTGGTCTTAATAGCAACATTCACAATTAATGAATGAGTTAAAAGTATAACGCTCTGGCCTCCAGTTGAAGTGACAAGGGTTCCAACTCTATTCTGATAACTTGTACGCATAATCTGGATTGATTCCTCAATGCAGTAGTGAAGGAGCTGCCTGATATATTTAGATAGATATATATCATCAAGAGCAGGATTTTAAACAACTGGGACTCTGCTAGTGTCTGGTCTGTACAATAAACCACATCCATTCGTAACAACAGACTATTTACAAGAACTCAATCAATTCCCTAGCTTTTCCAGGATCTGTCCTTCTCTATCAACAGAACTTTATCTTTGGTCCTGTCAAACTCTTTCTGAAGGAGTGAGTTGAGTTAACTCTATCCACTAACTTAGTTTCCTCCTTAGAAAATTAGCTGGTTGGTGAGAGATGATTTTCTTTATGAGATGCCATGCTGTGGTTCTTGAATTGCCCCTTTGAACAATGTTCCTGTAACAGAGGTTAAACTAATAGGCTTATAATTCTCTGGTTCTGATTTGCTGTCGTCTTCAAATATAGATTAGATTAGATTAGTCTTCTACCAATCTATTCATAAGAGCATGAACAAGGGTGTGACAGCACTATGCAGTGGGGCTCTGAGCTGGATTTTTATGTTGTTTGCATATATAATCATAAACAAGTGCTTGGTTAGATGAGCTGATATAGATCAAGAAGCCTCATATTCCACAGTGAGTAAACATACAGAACCATACCTAAACCACACTTGTCTTCATTTGATTTCTGAAGAAGGGTCTAGGCCCGGGGCGTCAGCTTTCCTGCTCCTATGATGCTGCTTGGCCTGCCAGCTGCACATCTTGTTATCTCTTCATTTGATGCCTGACACTTTTCAAACACTTATTTTGTTTAAACAGACTAACCCGTGCATTTTGTCACTGAGCCCGGCAGAAACTTTTGAAGTTTATTGTTTTTCACATCCAACCCAATCTGACACAGAGTTAGGATAAGAAATATCTGAACCATAGAATCCACACTATTTTTGCAAATATTCCCAATGAATTCTAATAAATTACATTTGTCACAATGACATAAGGTGTTAAAAATCACTATTGTTCAATTACCTTTATTGTTTGTAACACACTAGTTTAATAGCCCTTTTTGAATCTTAATCCACAATTATAATCCCTTTAGCCTGCAGGTTGAATAATTTGCATTTTAAAGGATGTGGTAATCGCAGCAGTGCTGTGTTTACACATAGGTTCAAAGGATGTCAGAATGGTTTAAACCCCAAACTAGAGACTATAGGAGGTAATTTAGAATGATGCTTCAGTGCTGTACTTCGGCAGGGCTACATTGTTATTCAATACTAACATTAAGATGCACTTTATTTCACTAAACTGCAGATTAACCTACTGTTGTCACTTTACTTAAACGTTATATCAGTCAGTGATATTTTCTGAACTGTATGAAATTTTGTTAACAATTTATTGTCTCATTAATTGTTCATTAATCTCAATAAATGTACATTCTCATTAATTTATTGATAAAAGGCATTTATCAATTATCATAACCACTTAAACTGTCGTCTATATAATTTCATAATATTTCATGATATTTCATTAATTATTATCATACTGAATGCATTTTTCATTGAGCTACACATTGTCTCATAAAAATTCCTATTTGCCTATTAACCTTGTTCCTTATTCTAAAATGCATGATACCATTAACTTACCACTACCTCAGTAATTAGGTGGTTCATCAAGCTGGACATTATCTCAACAGTTGTGCGTTTTCTCATTAATTATACTTAATTGAATTGCTCTCTATACATCTACACATCATAATATTACTTCTCAGGTTTTGATTTACTTTTACATTATCTCATCAATAACAACAATAATAAACATACCTTTATATACAGCCATTATATAAGAAAATGACCCTTAGTGCTCTAAAAGGAGGGGAAGGAATCAAAGGCTGGCACCAAACCAACAAAGAAGACATCAGAGATAACAAAATATGAGGCTGGATGAACACAGCAGGCCAAGCAGCATCTCAGGAGCACAAAAGCTGACGTTTCGGGCCTAGACCCTTCATCAGAGAGGGGGATGGGGAGAGGGTTCGGAAATAAATAGGGAGAGAGGGGGAGGCGGACCGAAGATGGAGAGAGGAGAAGATAGATGCTGCTTGGCCTGCTGCGTTCATCCAGCTCCACACTTTGTAATCTCGGATTCTCCAGCATCTGCAGTTCCCATTATCTCTGAAGAAGACATCAGGGCAGGTGACCTAAGTTTCGTCAGAGAGACTGGTACAAGAGTGTTTTACGGAAGTAGGTGAAGATGCAGAAAAGCTAAAGGAGGAAGTTCCTAAACTTTGGGCCAAAACCAACTGAAGGCTCATTCATCAACTATGGGGCCAAAGGAGTGTTGGATGGTCCCAAGAGCATGTTGGAGGAATGAAGTTCTCAGATGTTTGGGCAGATGTAATATATTACAGAACTGAGGGAGGGCGAGATCACAAGAGGTATTTGAACATGAGTTAGAGACATTTTAAACTTACGTACTGGTGGAAAGGAGTCACGTAGTGCAGTGAGTCCATGGATAATCAGTGAGTGTGACTTGAAGATGTTTAAACTAGTGCAGCAGAGTTTTGGATGAGATCTGTTTAATGGAGGCTAGCCAAGGAAATTGTAATCATATAATCTTGAGGTAATGGAAACTTGTGAGAGGACTTCAACAATAGATAGATGGAGGTGGAAGTGGAGGCAGAGACAAATACAGAAGCCATGGCAAGCAATCTGCTTTACAATGTGGGGACAGACCAAAGATTAACGATGGGGGGAGCCCATTTGCAAAAGATAAGGCTGAAGCAGCCCCAATAATCTAGAAGTGCCAAGTGGATGATCTATCATGGCCTCCACCATTGGGCCTCTGCATCACAGATACTGGCCTTCAGCCAATTCGATTCACTCCACGTGACATCAAGAAATGGTTAGAGGCACTGGATAGTGCAATAACTATAGACCCCGACAACATTCTAGCAAAAGTACTGCAGTCTTGTGCCCCCGAATTTGTAGTGCCTAAAACTGACTCTTTCAGTACTATATACAACATTGGCATCTACCCAACAATGTGGAAGATTGACCAGATAATATCGTGTACACAAAAAGCAGGACAAATCCAACCCGGCTAATTACTGCCCTATCAGTCTCCTCTCGATCATCAATAAAGTGATCGAAGGTGTCATTAACAGCGCTATCAAGCAGCACCTGCTCAGCAATAACCTGCTCAGTGACACCCAGTTTGGGTTCTGCCTGGGTCCCTCAGCTCCTGATCTCATTACAGCCTTGGTTCAAACATGGGCGAAAGAGCTAAATTCCAGAGGTGAGGTGAGTGTGACAGTCTTTGACATCAAGGCCATATTTAAACATTTGTGACACCAAAGAGCCCTAGCTAAAGTGGAGTCAGCGGGAATCAGAGGAAAAATTCTCTGCTGTTGGACTCATGCGTGGCACATAGGAAGATGGTTGTGGGGAGAGACAATGGGAACTGCAGATGCTGGAGATTCCAAGATAATAAAATGTGGAGCTGGATGAACACAGCAGGCCAAGCAGCATCTCAGGAGCACAAAAGCTGACGTTTCGGGCCTAGACCCTTCATCAGAGAGGGGGATGGGGGGAGGGAACTGGTTGTGGTTGTTTGACATCAGGGTAATGAGCATCTCTGCAGGACTTCCTCTGGGTAATGTCCTAGGCCAAACCTGCTTCATCAATATCCTTCCTTCCATCATATCTCAGAAGTGGAGGTGTTTATCGATGTTTGCACAATGTTCAACATCATTTGAGACTCTTCAGCTACTGAAGCAGTCCATGTTCAAATGTAACGAGACTTGGACAATATCCAGGTTTGAGCTGACAAGTGACAAGTTACATTCATGCCACACAAGTACCAGGCAATGACCATCTCCAGCTGGAGGCAGTCAAATAATTTCTACTTGATATTTAATGATGTTATCATCACTTAATCCCCTGCTTCAACATCCTGGGTGTCACTTTTGATAACAATTTGAACTGAGCTCGCCACATAAACACAGTGGCTGCAAAAGCAGATCAGAAGTTGGGAATCCTGCAGCAAGTAATTATCTCTGACTCCTGAACCTGTCCATCATTTACAACGCACAAGTCAGGAGTGTGATGGTATACTTCAACTTGGCCTGGATGGGTGCAGCTCCAACAACATTCAAAAAACTTGACGTCATCCAGGATAAAACAGTCCGCTTGACTGGCACTAAATCCTCAAGCATCCACTCCATCCACCAAAGTTTATTCACAATATTGTGTACCATCTACAAGGTTCACTGCAGAAATTCATTAAAGATCCTTAGACAACATCTTCTAATCCCAAAATCACTACCAACTAGAAGGCCAAGGTCAAGGTGAAAATGGGAACACAACCCCCTGCAATTTCCCCTCCAAGACACTCATCATCATGACTTGGAAATAAATCACTGTTCCTTCACTGTCCCTGGATCAAAATCCTGGAACACTCTTCCTAATAGCATTGTGGGTCTCCCTACAGCAGGAGGACTCCAGCAGTTCAACAAGGCAGCTCACCACCACCTTCTCAGGGGAAACCAGGATTGAGCAAAAAATGCTGACGTAGGCAGAAATGCCAGTGTAAATTGAGAAATAAACTTTTCCAGTTGACAAAAGCAAATGAGAAATGACACAGGATACGTCAGTGACACCGATCAGAATGACTCAGATCTGAACAAGCTGACAGCTGCCTTCAGAATACACTGTTTCAGTTCCGGACAACTCTTGAAAGATCAGAATCCTTGCAGGCGAGAGAACCGATCAGGTCATCTTTGTTTGTCTATCAACATTCTGCGCAAGGAAGAATCTTCTAAGGTCAGTCTTTAAATTTACCATTTAGTAGTTCTAACTTAATGGTCACTGCCTGTTCCCGGTTGTCTGCCAGATTAGTTTCTATGGACCATGTTCCAGTCTCTATCCAGATCATTCCAGTGATAGCCATTCCAAGCTGAATTGAACTACTCCCCGGCATCCACCCACAATGAGGGTGAAGTCATCTAGTGAGGGTGGTACCACCCCCTATCACATCCAAGACACAAATAGGCTTAACTAGCCCTCAGATAACCAGGTGTAGAGCTGGATGAACCCAACAGGTCAAGCAACATCATAGGAGCAGGAAAGCTTGACATTTCGGGCCAAGACCCTTCTGCCCCTCACCTCACCACAAATTTGAAGCAGGCTGTGAAGTGGCCTTAAGCAGTCAATTAATGGCCTCAACTGGGGCAAGAGTTTGTAAGTTGTCAGAAGAATAAAAGGTCAATGGTGAAGACAAACTCACAGTCATCGGCTCAGAGCCCATTTATTTCATGTCCTGGATAAATGCCCTGCGTAATTATATATTCTACCGAACTCCATTTTCAAGGTTTAGACATGAATAATGTCCAGTTGGTCAAGGAGAACAACTAAGTCAGTAACTTTCTCAGGAGATGAATGTACTGATGGAGAAAATTGAAAAATAATCATCAATGATGTCATAACTAAAGTATCAAAGCAACCACCTTAAACTTTAACGTGCGAACAAAGTTAAAAGTCTAGTGTTGCTCTATAAATAGCTTTGAATTTTCAGCTCGAAGTTGCACCAAACAGTCTTACTGCCACACTCTGTAAGATAACTATTCAAACCCCCCTACCAGTTTTATCTTTCCAGTAAATGAATCACTGATCTGAGAAAGCTCTTTATACTTTTCATATCAGAGTCTTTCGATGTGTTTTAGCATATCCCCCATTTACATTTTATGATAATATACTAATTATGTTCTGCAAGATATATATTTATCTACTGTCATCTTGAGACCAGTCTGCACAAGAGCCTTCTGCCTTCCTGTACTTAAAGAATGTGCTTCAAATAACTGAGTTTTTTTGTGCAAGTTACCAAAAGAATAGATGAGAGCAGAGCAGAGCAGTAGATGCTGTTTGCTTGGACTTCAGTAAAGCCTTCAACAAGGTTTCCGTGGTTGACCAGTTAGTAAAGTAGGTCACATGGGATTCAGGGTGAGTTTGCCAATTTGATACATAATTGGCTTAACGGCAGGAGACAGAGAGTAATGGTGGAGGGCTGCTTTTCGGACAGGAGACCTGTCACCAGCAGGTGTTCCACTGGGGTCTCTTTTTGCTCGTTATTTTTAGAAATGATTTGGAAGAGAATATAGAAGGCATGCTTAAGTAAGTTTGTAGATGGCAACAAAATTGGTGGCATTGTAGACAGTGAAGAAGTTTATTTAAGATTACAAAGGGGTCTTGATCAAATGGGTCAATGAGGTGAAAAATGGCAGATGGAGTTCAATCTGGATATATATGAGGTATTGCATTTCAGTACTACAAGCAGGGACATATGCAATTAATGGTAGTGCTTTTGGTATTGTTGTAGATCAAAGGTATCTAGGGGTGCAAGTACATAATTCTTTGCAGTTCCCATCACATATAGACAGGGTGGTCAAAAAGGCATATAACACACTTGCCTTCATTGCTAAATCCTTTGATTATAGGAGTTGGGAAGTCATGATGATGTTGTACTGGACATTGGTGAAGCCTCTTCTGAACACTGTGTCCAGTTCCTGTCCCCCAGTTAAAGGAAGGTAAATACTAAGCTGGAGAGGGTTCAAAATAGATTTATCAGGATGTTGCAAGATATGGAAGGTTTGAGTTATAAAGAAAGGCTGGATAGGCTGGGACTTTTTTCACCAGATCATGGGAGGTTGAGAAGTGACCTTATAGAAGTTGATATAACCATGAGGGGTATAGATAGAGTTAATGGTAGGTGTCTTTTTCCTGGATGGTGGAATTTTACGACTCGGGGGCACATTTTTAAGGTGAGAGGAGAGAGATTTAAAAAATAATTACAAGGCAAATTTTTTACACGGAGGTTGGTTCTCATGTGGAATGAACTTTGTGAGGAAGTAGTGAAAGTGGGCAGAATTGCAACATTAAAAAGATTTTTGGATAATTACATGAATGGAAAAGGTTTGGATGAATATGGATGATGAGCAGGCAGATGGGTCTAGTTTGGTTTGGGATTATGTTCGTCATGAACTGGGTGGACCTAAGGGTCTGTTTCTGTGCTATATGACTGTATGACTTTATAAAAGTAAAGTAGATCCTAGAGATCTGAAATAAGAACACAAAGTGCTGTAGAAACTCAGCAGGTCTGACAACATCTGTGGGCAGATAAGGAGGGGAGATGGGAAACTATGTTGTGAAGAGATTGCAAAAAAGATGCCACCAGGTTTAGTGAGTGAGCAAATATAAAGTATAATGGGGTAAATTTGAAACTGTCCATTTTGGCAGGACAAATGAAAGACGCATATTATCCAAATGCTAAGGTATTGCATAGCTCTCAGCTACAGAGATCTGGGTATCACCGCTAATGTTTTCTCTTCTGTGCCAGGCAGAAACTGCTGGAACCACGGGCCAATGCCATGATTCACATCAGTATGCAAATTGCTGTTTGCAGAATGTCATGTCAGCAGACCCGTAGCTTCAAGGGGTCATGCCGGGTGTACTCCTGCACAAGTCACAAAAATTTAGAATGCAGGTGGAGATGGTTTAAGGAACAGTTGTTGGGAGTGATGAGTAAATATGTCCCTCTGAGACAGGCAAGAAGGGGTAAGATAAAGGAACCTTGGATGACGAGAGCGGTGGAGCTTCTAGTGAAAAGGAAGAAGGTAGCTTACATAAGGTGGAGGAAGCTAGGGTCAAGTTCAGCTAGAGAGGATTACATGCAGGCAAGGAAGGAGCTCAAAAATGGTCTGAGGAGAGCCAGGAGGGGGCACGAGAAAGGCTTGGCAGAAGGAATCCGGGAAAACACAAAGGCATTTTACACTTACGTGAGGAATAAGAGAATGGTCAAAGAAAGAGTAGGGCCGATCAGGGATAGCATAGGGAACTTGTGTGTGGAGCCTGAGGAGGTAGGGGAAGCCCTAAATGAGTTTTTTGCTTCTGTCTTTACGAAAGAAACGAACTGTGTAGTGAATGAAACCTTTGAAGAGCAGGTGTGCATGCTGGAATGGATAGAGATAGAGGAAGCTGATGTACTGAAAATTTTGTCAAACATTAAGATTGACAAGTCGCCAGGCCCGGATCAGATTTGTCCTCGGCTGCTTTGGGAAGCGAGAAATGCAATTGCTTCGCCACTTGCGAAGATCTTTGCATCCTCGCTCTCCACTGGAGTCGTACCTGAGGACTGGAGAGAGGCAAATGTAATTCCTCTCTTCAAGAAAGGAAATAGGGAAATCCCCGGCAATTATAGACCGGTAAGTCTCACGTCTGTCGTCTGCAAGGTGTTAGAAAGGATTCTGAGGGATAAGATTTATGACCATCTGGAAGAGCATGGCTTGATCAAATACAGTCAACACGGCTTTGTGAGGGGTAGGTCATGCCTTACAAACCTTATCGAGTTTTTTGAGGATGTGACTAGTAAGGTTGATGAGGGTCGAGCTGTGGATGTGGTGTATATGGACTTCAGTAAGGCATTTGATAAGGTTCCCCATGGAAGGCTCATTCAGAAGGTCAGGAGGAATGGGATACAGGGGAACTTAGCTGCTTGGATACAGAATTGGCTGGCCAACAGAAGACAGCGTGTGGTAGTAGAAGGAAAATATTCTGCCTGGAAGTCAGTGGTGAGTGGGGTTCCACAGGGCTCTGTCCTTGGGCCTCTACTGTTTGTAATTTTTATTAATGACTTGGACGAGGGAATTGAAGGATGGGTCAGCAAGTTTGCAGACGACACAAAGGTCGGAGGTGTCGTTGACAGTGTAGAGGGCTGTTGTAGGCTGCAGCGGGACATTGACAGGATGCAGAGATGGGCTGAGAGGTGGCAGATGGAGTTCAACCTGGATAAATGCGAGGTGATGCATTTTGGAAGGTCGAATTTGAAAGCTGAGTACAGGATTAAGGATAGGATTCTTGGCAGCGTGGAGGAACAGAGGGATCTTGGTGTGCAGATACATAGATCCCTTAAAATGGCCACCCAAGTGGACAGGGTTGTTAAGAAAGCATATGGTGTTTTGGCTTTCATTAACAGGGGGATTGAGTTTAAGAGTCGTGAGATCTTGTTGCAGCTCTATAAAACTTTGGTTAGACCGCACTTGGAATACTGCGTCCAGTTCTGGGCGCCCTATTATAGGAAAGATGTGGATGCTTTGGAGAGGGTTCAGAGGAGGTTTACCAGGATGCTGCCTGGACTGGAGGGCTTATCTTATGAAGAGAGGTTGACTGAGCTCGGTCTCTTTTCATTGGAGAAAAGGAGGAGGAGAGGGGACCTAATTGAGGTATACAAGATAATGAGAGGCATAGATAGAGTCGATAGCCAGAGACTATTTCCCAGGGCAGAAATGGCTAGCACGAGGGGTCATAGTTTTAAGCTGGTTGGTGGAAAGTATAGAGGGGATGTCAGAGGCAGGTTCTTTACGCAGAGAGTTGTGAGAGCATGGAATGCGTTGCCAGCAGCAGTTGTGGAAGCAAGGTCATTGGGGTCATTTAAGAGACTGCTGGACATGCATATGGTCACAGAAATTTGAGGGTGCATCCATGAGGATCAATGGTCGGCACAACATTGTGGGCTGAAGGGCCTGTTCTGTGCTGTACTGTTCTATGTTCTATGTTCTATGTACTGCAAGTAATTAGGAAAGCTAGTAGAATGTCATAATTGATCGCCAGGGAACTGGATAGAAAAGTAGGGAATTAATGCTTCAGCTATACTGAGTATGGCGAGATGACAATATAGTAATTCCACAGAAGAGTCATAGTGGACTTCTCTCCACAGGTGCTGCCAGACTTGCTGAGTTTCTCCAAAACAATTTCTGTTTTTATTGAAGGTAAATATTTCCCTTTTCTCTGCCTCAAGTGTTCTATACTTTATCAATAGTGACAAAGTACAAGAACAGAGAGGTTGTGGTGGAGTTGTATGATGTACTGGTTAAACCTTATCTTTGGGCAGTTCTGGGACCACATTTTAGGAAGGAGATGCATGCATTGGAGAAAAGTGCAGAAGAAGCTGATGGGTGTAGTTCCAGGATGAGTCAGAAAGATGGAATGATTGGCAATGAGTTGGGGCTATCTGACCTGGACAGCAGAAGCTAAGTGGATTTTTGATTGAAGTTTTCAGAATCCTGGGTGGTCTTGTCAACGTAAAAAAGGGAGACACTGACCCTATTCAAAAACAGATAAAGAATGGAAGGACACAGATTTGAAGTGATTTGTAAAAGAAGTAAGTGCGATGTAAGAGGAAGCATTTTCAGGCAATGAGTGGTCCGGGTCTGGAAGGTAGTGCCTCACACCATGGTGGAAGCAGGTTCATTCAGGGCATTCAAGAGGTCATTAGATAATTATTTAAACAGAAAGAAGATGCAAGGTTATTGGGAAAGGGCAGGAAATTAGCATTAACTCATGATGCTCACAAAGAGAGCAGGCATGATGGGCTCAATGGCCTTCTTCTGTCCCATAACTGTTCTATGATCGAGGTTGCTTGTGCATGAGGTGCTTGCTCACTTGCACGTTTGGCTCTTCAACAAAGTGTAAGTTCAGATGCAATTCACACTGGATTCACCTTGTGTCTCCCACTCAAACAGGGCCGCTGCCTTTAAGAAACAGAGTCCACTTGTGAAATCAAGACCTTCCCCCTCCTGGTCTGTACAACCACTGAGCAGGGCATCCATCATGCAAAACAGCAGACAGTACAAAGATAAGGTGTCAGCTGTAGCTAAATGAACAACTCTGGGTTAATCACGCATCACAACTGCGAGATAACTCATTTAGCTCTGCCCAGGACCATGAGAAACTACAGAAGATGGTGTGCACAGCCTAGACCATCACAGAAACCAACCTTCCATCCATGGACTCTATTTAGATGCTCGCTGCTGCAGAAAGACTGACAACATCATCAAAGACAGACTGCACCCCAGTAATGATCTCCTACAACCACTTCTGTCAGGCAAAAGATGGAGAAGCCTGAACAAATGCAGCAGCAGGTTCAGGGACTGCTTCTTTCTTATTCTTAGACGATGAATGGATTGTCTAGCCTCAAATAACGCTGATCTCGTTAACATTGATCCCACCGAGCGCGCACCTTGTGCAATGTAACCTGTATGGCTCTGGCTCAGTCTCTTCGACCTGTACCTCCTCACTTACAGTGATCTGCCTGTATGCTCGTAAACAAAGGCTCAGTACACATGACAATAAATCAATCAATCAATCAATCAAATCCCAAGCGCCAAGTGTAATATTCAGTGCTTCATGTTGCAGAACCCAATGCCCCATGGATTATTGACTTCATTCAGTTAGTGGGCAACACCTTCACCTTCTGCACCAAAGTAAAACTAACTCTTGTAGATCTTTGCCAACTATACAGTCACTGCAGTTGTCTTTCCATCAAATACTATATTATGTGTGTAGATGCACACTCACGGGCTACAGGGATGACTCTTACTGCTGGGTATGACGAGAGGAAATGTATCAAAATGTAAAGGGAGTTTCAATAAATGCCAAGCTTCCAGTTAAACCACAATGAAGGAGCACAGCCTTCACTTCTACTTTCACAGAACATCCAATCAGAGTAGAACAAAGGGGCTTGCCCAACACCAGTGCAGCTCCTGTACTTCTTCAAACTAACAACAAGGCAAAGGTCCTATGATGAAATAACCTTTAACTTTCTTCTTGATTGTGTTGCTTTAAAGTGTGTTAAATGTAAATCTTTACTTTTTTTCTCTCCATAGTTTATTGTGCCAACCACTACAGTGCAGACCAGAATATCCTCTGCGTTAAGATTACAGAAAACACACCATGGAACAGTATGTTTCAAATTATTCAGATTATTACAATGACTATGATCAATTTAACATAACGCCAGATTATAGCCAGTTTGTTCATTTATGCGAGAATCCTCAAGTTACTTTATTTGGAGCCATGTTTACGCCAGTCTTGTTCAGCCTCACCTTCATTTTCAGCCTGATTGGAAATGCTCTAGTTTTGTGGGTCCTGGTGAGATATGAAAGGCTGAGGCTGACTGTGACGGACATATTCATTCTAAATCTGATCACCTCCGATTTACTCTTCGCCTTCTCGCTCCCTTTCTGGGCTGTCGATCACACACACGGATGGATCTTTGGCAAGGCCATGTGCAAAATAATGAGTTCAATTTTCTTCATTGGCTACTACAGTGGGATCATGCTGCTTGTGCTGATGACCATTGACCGATACGTTGCAGTGGTTCACTCTCTGTTTGCCGTCAGAATCAGGAAGGTCTCCTACGCTGTGACAGCCAGCTTAGTCATTTGGGGAATTAGTATCTCTGCAACAATCCCTGAGATGATCTTCTCTGATATTACGGGTTATGAGGAGGAAAGACTATACTGTTTCAGTAACTATCCACCAGAAAGTACTCAAATATGGCAACTGTTAGGGTGTTACCAGCAAAACATCTTGTTCTTCTTCATTCCCTTAGTTGTAATTGTGTTCTGTTACTGGAGAATTCTCAACACTGTCATTAGGTGTAAAGCCAGGAAGAAGCACAAAACAGTGAAAGTTATCTTCTGTATTGTGGTGGTGTTCTTTGTGTGCTGGACACCTTACAATGTGGTCATCTTCCTGTTCTCTTTGGTAGAATTGGAAGTCCCAGCGTTCGAATCCTGTGAGACGAGAAACCGCCTGATATATGCGCTTTACATTTCCCGGGACCTGGCCTATTGCCACTGCTGTCTCAACCCGTTCTTTTATGCTTTTGTGGGAACAAAATTCAGGAACCATTTAATCAGGCTGTTGAAAATATGTTTCCCCCACCTGAAAATCTGCAGAGAACTCAGTACCACCACAAGCACCAGCACCAAACAAGTCAACTCCCGGAACTGCTCAGACATTGACCTGCCCCTGGCTTCAATCGGATCTTGAAATGTAGGCCCAAAAATCTGGAACTAAAGTCTAATAATCCACTGAGGGGAGGGGTGGGCTGTTCAGAGACTCTTCCCCTGCCCCCACCCCCCCACCCCGACCCTCAGCCATCTGCTTCAGGAAGGGACAAAGTCAGAGTGTCTGCGTGACAGAATGCCCCCGGGCCGTCCCTGAGATGTGTTGACAATCCTGTCTCCAAGTGCGTCAGTCTGATAACCCCATCCTTCCCAGAATGGATCAGCCCAACAATCCCACCCTTCCCTGAATGAGTCAGTCTGACAACACTCCATCCTGCCCCAAACTCCACAATGGGTCAGTCTGACAACCCCACCCTGTGTAGAATGGGTCAGCCTACCAATTGCACATATTCAGGCTAAACCATGGCTCTCTGATCTGACTGATCTTCTGTTCCCTTCGCTGTCAGGTCGGATTACCTGAAGCTGTTGGGAAATTAGTACCGAGGGACAGGGTCGTGAGCCAGAAATTAGGTGAATGAACAGCTGCGGTCAAACAAAGGCTGGCCAGGTGGGCGTGATGCTCCCTTGATGGACCAGCTGCAAAATGCTCCAAATCGTGATTCAAACCATCCCTGATGTTGTGATGAATGAATCTAGCCACATTTTTGCAGATAGCTCCAGTTCATTGCTCTGTGCTGTGCCACTAGTCCTTCATGGACAGGTTAATGCTTCATCAATGGCTTCCCTCCATCAAAAGGCAATGATTGTTTGACATCATTTTTGTGACTCCTCAGATACTGAAGCAGTCCAATGGGGAAAGATTGCTGTCTATGGCCTTTCAGACAGAGCACATTTAGGAGTTGAACCTGTAGAATACCTTGGGTGCTGTACCTTACAAAGAATGTACATTGTGAATCAAAAGTATTGAAAACGTATTGAGTCTCCTCAGGGTGGAGCATGTATAGAGAAAAAAATGTCTGTAAACTTTCTGTAATTTCCAATTGCCCTTGGACTGTGTAATTGACATGTAATGTATCTTGTAAATATTGAGACTATTACATTGTACTGATTGGAACATGCAGAACTAGGACAACTTGGATTTTGTTGTAAATTCTATATTGTTCAAGTAAAAATGTTTTGTTATTTTTTTCCATTCTTTATGAATAAAGTATATTTTTAGGAAAAAACAATCCCACATTGACCAGAATGTGCTCATCTGACAGTTCCACCCTCCTCAGAAAGAGTGGGTCTGACAATCTCCCAATTATCAAAATGGGCCAGCCCTCTCTTCACATAATAGGTCAGCCTGAAAATTGTGCCCTCTCTCGAATGGGTGGCCTGGCTATCCCACCCCCATCTGGATGGGTCTGTCAGATGATAGCATTCTCATAATGCAAACTTTTCCTAATAAGTTAGCACAGACAGATCTTTTTAAGCATTTTTGTAACTTGGATTTCTATTATGTGCACTTAATGTTTCAAACTTTGCGTGAAAAGTACACGGAGTACAAAAATGAATTTGCTGCACTTTAGTAACAAGCATACCTGAAAATATAGAAGACTGTAAGGTGTTAAAAGAGCACAGAAATTTCTGAGTAGACACCAGTTACAGGTTAGCGTGTTCGTTTGCATTTTACACTGGATAGTCTTGAGTATGAGTCTGATGCATGTTGGCACTCACTGTGGGATATCTCACTGCTTCTGTTGTCTTAGATGTCTGAAATTATTACATCAATGTAAATCATTTTATTAAATGACGTATGTAAGATGGAATGTAATAAAATAATTATCTGAAAATTGATTCAGAACTGGACAATAATGTGAAATGAAAATCACAGAAGGAATGCAAGAAGTGAGAAAGACTTTGTAAAGACAGGGATCTGCAAGGCTAGACAGGTACATATCTGCATAACTGACAGATGTTTTGATGGATTTCAGCAGCTTTTACTAATAGATAGTAACCAAGGTTCAACACACCAATGATGGTTGAGCATGTCAAACTCAATAGAGGGCCCCAGTTATGCTTGTAGTATCCCTGCCTCTGAGCCAGAAATCCAAATCCCTCCTGTTTCAGAGGTGTGTCATAACACACTTGTACAGATTGTTTGAAAATATCTATAAAGCTTGTAATTCTGGCAAAGTCGCTACTTCTTCAGTTCCCCATCTGAAAGGAGGTCTGGCTCACAACCTCCACCAGAGGTTCCAAATCGATCTCAGCCACCTCAAGGCTCAAACCCCATACTGTTGACACAAGTCAGACACACTTGGCTAAGATAACAAGGTGTGGAGCTGGATGAACACAGCAGGCCAAGCAGCATCAGAGGAGCAGGATAGCTGATGTTTCCGGCCTAGACCCTTCTCAAAAATGAATTTGCTGCACTTTAGTAACAAGCATACCTGAAAATATAGAAGACTGTAAGGTGTTAAAAGAGCACAAAAATTTCTGAGTAGACACCAGTTACAGGTTTGAGAAGAAATTGACTTGAAATTGAATCAACTGTTAATATTTCATGCGGCCATTCAATTGAACAACAAATATATTTATACTGAAGTCAATAAAGTAAATTTGCAGCTTTTGAGGTATTTTTGCGTTTCTTATCAAAACATACTGGTTCGTGAGATACAGGTTAAAACAAAGTCAACAAAATTTGCTGCGCAACAGATAGTAAGAACTGCAGATGCTGGAGTCTGAGATAACACAATGTGGGGCTGGAGGAACACAGCAGGCCATGCAGCATCAGAGGAGCAGGAAAGTTGACGTTTCAGGTGGGGACCCTTCTTCAGCTCTTCCAGCTCCACACTGAGTTATATTTGTTGCATCAGTGATGTTTTGGTCAGTGTTATCAAGCAGCACGTACCCATCAATCACCTGCTCACTGACACCCAGTTTGGGTCCACTCAGGTCCTGACCTTATTATAAGCTTGGTTTTAATCATGGAGAAAAGAACTCAAGGAAGGAAATGAGGAGAGCTGCCCTTGCCATCAAAGCAGCATTTCTTTGAGTGTGGCATCAAGAGGCCCTGGCAAAAACTGCAACGTTATTTTGTTGACCTCTGTGTAAATATACTTGTCATTCAATTGAACAGCCATGTGAAATATTAACAATTGATTCAATTTCCAGTCAATTTCTTCTCAAATATCATGATCTACTGCAGTGTCCGAGTAGTCGTTGATGGAGCGAGTAAGAAGGGTCTCTGCTGGTAAGTTTTATTTAAGGAGAAGTTGCATTATTATTTGAGTGATTCATGCTGTAAATAAAGTATAAAAGTGATATGTATGTTTCTATTACTTAGCGTGTGCTTTTACATTGAATATTGAATACCTGCAGAATATCAGAATATTTGATCAACTGGTACACTTGCAGTCCCATAGGTACCAGATAATAAAAAGTTTACTGACGTTGAGTGTACACTCGTGGATGGGACGATAATCAGTCAGTTTGGATTTGAGATAACAAAGTGTGGAGCTAGATAAATACAGCAGGCTAAGCAGCATCTTAGGAGCTCAAAAGCTGGCGTTTTGGGCCTAGACTCTTCATGATTTGTCCTGTTTTTGTTGACAGGTCATACCTGGATAATTTCCCTCATTGTTAGGCAGTTGCCAATGCTCTGTTTGTACTGGAACAATTTGACTAAAAGCGCAGGCGGTTGTGGAGCACAGGTGTTTAGTAAGATTGCTGGTTGTCATGTCCCATGGTACTGCACCCATCTCAGTCAGAACAACTCGTAATTAGTATTCTGTCTCACAAGTTCCTCATCGAAACTAATAAAGGTTGCTTGAATTTGATGAGCTTTCATTTTTCCTAATGCTGTTTTGTCTAAAGCCTTGTGCAATGGCTTCTGGAAATCTACATTTTAAAAAACATCAGTCTAGAAGGATACAATGGCCTAAGAGAGAGTGTGGTGTACATTCATCAGATCACACTGGAGCTGAAAGAGATCATTATCAGGATAAACTGTTATCAATTAGTTTCTATTCTCCTGAGTATAGGAAGTTAGGGCATCCCCTAATGGAGGGGTTTTCAGTAGATATTTTTTGCTAGTGGTAAAATCGAAAACAAGAGGACATACATCTATAATTAAAGTGAGGCCTTTCAAGGGCGTTGCCAAAATGCATTTCCTCACATGAAGAGTGGTGGAAATCCAGAACTGCTTCCCAAAAAAACTATTTGGAGCTGGATCATTAGCAGGGATGTAGTGGGCAGATAAACCTGTGTTTTGTGTAACTTGAATCATGTGGACATTTGTGGAAATATTGACCAATACAAGTGAAGAGGGAGCTTAATAGAGTAAATACATCTAACAAGCTACCGTTTCTTCTGACCTTTCCCTGCCTGGTTCATGTTTTATAATCACAATGTAAGAAACATTAAGAGATTTCATTTCACTGAAGCTTCAGACAAATCTGCTCAGAAAACTCTGCTCACTATTTAACCACTGTGGCAAATTCTGTCATAGTCAATTCACAATATTCTAAAACCACCACCAACATACTAAATGAAACAATGGACCATGTCCTTAAACAAAAAGAAAATCAATGTATTTATCTCCCAATGTTAACAGATCCTTTAAGAAATTTCAGGATCCAGGTCTTCACCTTTGCAAAAAAAACAGTAATTCCTTGAGTCATTTTCGAACAATACACCAAATTTTATTGAGATATATCTGTTAGATTTTGACCTATATTGATTGTAAACAGATGAACAATAAGGAGTAAATGTATTGGCCTGGATTTTCAGTCATGGGTTGAAAATGCAGAGGCAGGACAATTCCCAGAAAACCAAACCCAGGAAATCAAGGCCAGAGCAAGTGCGTAGGCTTTTGGGAGTAGATGTGGCTTGTGTCTATGCATCAGCATTTACAAAGATTAATAGGAAAGAATCAAGCCAAAAGTGACTCTCCAGACCACATCACTGTCTTACCGGTAATCCCCATGCCCCGTCCATGCCATTTCATACTCTCTACCTATGCACCATAACCCTCCCAATACCAGACTGTGTTCCTCTACCAACCTCCCATAAACTTTTACATCCTCACTGTCAACCTCTGCCTCTCCGTATGTCCTTCATTGTTCTTAATAGCCCCTATTTTAACACAGTACCAACTGAGGCAAAACCATGTCCTGATACACCAAGTTCTTTTTTCTTTCATTGACTGTATTAACTCACTAGCATCCACCACTAGCTAGCCTCAGCAGCCATGTGGAGGTGTGAAAGAATACGATTCTGTTAAATGGTCTCTATTGCACTGTATTGAGCAACAGTTTCATTCATTGACTACATTTAAATTCCTTCAATTCCAAAAACTCCTTAAGAGTTCAGTCAGAGCGGAGGCGGGAGCATGACAAAGCCGACCTGGTGGTGAACAGCAGCAGAAACTTCCAGGTTAAACTTTGAGGAACAGGGGCCTGGATTGAGCTGCATCGCGGCAGTGATGCTAGGAGCAGAACTGAATCCGAAGGCAGAGGTGACATCATGACTCAGCGCTAATCAGCTCAGCCATTCAGGGGCCCGGGCCTAGAGACCGAATAAGTAGCGTCAGTAGGGAGACAGAATGTAAAATGTTAACTTCCGTGGTTTATAGTTTGTTAGGAATAGAGAGTAACAGAGAGATATCTGATTTGGATAGCAGTGGGAAAGTTTGTGTAATTGGTTCCTTGTCTGTAATTGATAAGGTTCACACCCAGAGTGACATGACAGCTCCGGAGTGCTCACGCTGCAATATGTGGGAGATCAGGGACATGTCCAGTCAGCACGGCAACCAGGTATGAAGGATATGACAAAAACAAAAAAAAAGGGGTCGAAGGAAGTGTCTGGTAAGAGAAGTACGCGTCTTTGACTCTGGAGTCTTGGTGAAGAGGCTGAATGAGGAGATTATGCCGAGGTGAAGAGGGTGAAGGACATGACTGCCAAGCTGATTCAGTGTGCCGCTTGCATGATGTGGGAGGTCAGGGACACGGATGATGCTTCTGGCTCCTATAGCTGTGGAAAGTGTGAACACTTTCAGCTTCTGAAGGAGCATGCTGCAGCACTAAAGAAACAGCTAGATGACCTCAGGCTCATCCGAGAGAACGAGAATTTTCTAGACAGGACCTTCAGCGAGGTCATTACACCTAGGATACCAGAAGAGAGAAGGGAGATGACGATGAGGAAGGAAGAGATAATTCAAGTGCAAGAGACCCCGGGGGAAGTACCTCCCGTGAACAGGTTGACTCTCTTGGAAAGTGTCGAGACAGACGACACTGCCAGTCCAAGAGGCAGACAGGTCTGCCAATCGAAAATTGGCTTGGACTCAGAGCCGAGGAGGCAGACATCATGCAGAGCTGTGGTAAAAGGGGACTCCATAATGAGAGGGACTGAAAGGGGTTTCTGCAGCAACAGGCGGGATTTGAGGATGGTGTGTTGCCTTCCGGGTGTCAGGATTCACTGACAGAGTGCAGAGAATTCTCAAGGGTGAAGGTGAAGAGCCAGAGGTGGTGGTGCATGTCGGCACAAATGATGTCGGGAAGAAGAGGAGGGACATTCTGCAGCGGGACTTCATAGAACTCAGAAGAAGGCTGAAAAGCAGGACTTCCAGGGTGGTAATTTCCGGTTTGCTTCCAGTTTCTCGGGTTGGAGAGGGTAGGAACAGGGAGATAATGGACTTGAATGTGTGGCTGAGGAACTGGTGCAGAAAACAAGGATTTAATTCTTGGATCACTGGAGTATGTTTTGCAGTAAGGATAAATTATACAAGAGGGACGGGTTGCACCTTAATAGGTGGGGGGCCAGCATTCTGGCAGGCAGGTTTGCCACTGCAACACAGGTGTGTTTAAACTAAGTAGTGGGGTGGGGGGGGGGGGGGGTGGGTACGGGTGAACAAACTGGAAATTTAAGAATGAAGTTAAAGGGAAAGTGAAAATAAGAGAAGTTAAGAAAGACAACAGAATCAACCAAGCAGAAAACTCAAGAAGGGTTCATACAGAATGGTCAGGTGAAATAGGGATTGATAAGAAGAGTGAGGGGAGTAACAAATTAAAAATATTGTATATGAACGCACAAAACATAAGAAATAAGGTGGATGAGCTTGAGGCTCAGTTGGAAATTGGCAGGTACGATGTTGTGGGGATAACTGAGACGTGGCTTCAAGTGGACAGGGGCTGGGAAATGAATATTCAAGGCTATACATGCTATCGAAAGGACAGACTGACGGGCAGAGGGGGTGGGGTGGCTGTGTTGGTGAGAAATGATATTCAGTCCATGGCGAGGGGGGACATAGAATCAGGAGATGTAGATTCAGTATGGATAGAGCTAGGAAATTCTAAGGGTAGAAAGACCCTAATGGGAGTTATCTACAGGCCCCCAAACAGTAGTCTGGATGTAGGATGTAAGTTGAATCAGGAGTTGAAATTGGCCTGTTGCAAAGGTATTACTACAGTTGTTATGGGGGATTTCAACATGCAGGTAGACTGGGAGAATCAGGATGGTACTGGACCCCAAGAAAGGGAGTTTGTGGAGTGCCTCTGAGATGGATTCTTGGAACAGCTTGTACTGGAGCCTACCAGGGAGAAGGCAATTCTGGATCTGGTGTTGTGCAACGAACCGGATTTGATCAGGGACCTTGAAGTAAAGGAGCCATTAGGAGGTAGTGACCATAATATGATAAGTTTTAATCTACAATTTGAGTATTGCAATTGAACAAAGGGAACTATGGAGCTATGAGGGAGGAGCTGGCCAAAGTTCAGTGGTACAATACCCTATCAGGGATGGCAGTGGAACAACAATGGCAGGTATTTCTGGATGTAATGCAGAAGGTGCAGGATCAGTTCATACCAAAGAGGAAGAAAGATTCTAAAGGGAGGCAGGGGCTGACGAGGGAAGTTAAGGACTGTATAAAGATAAAAAAGAAGTATAACATAGCAAAGATGAGCGGGAAGCCGGAGGACTGGGAAAGTTTTAAAGAGCAACAGAGGATAACTAAAAAGGCAATACATGGAGAAGAAAATGAGGTACGAAGGCACACTGGCCAAAAATATAAAGGAGGATAGTAAAAGCTTTTTTCGGTATGTGAAAAGAAAAAAATGGGTAAGACTAAAATTGGGCCCTTGAAAACAGAAACGGGTGAATTTATTATGGGGAACAAGGGAATGGCAGAGGAATTGGATGAGGTCCTTAATGAGTACTTTGCATTAGCATTCACCAAGGAGAAGGACATAGATGATGATAAAATTAGGGAGGGGTATGTTGACATTCTGGGGCACATCAATATTGAGAAGGAGGATGGGTTTCTTGTTAAACATTAAGGTGGATAAGTCCTCACGGTCTGATTGGATTTCTCCCAGGATACTGAGGGAGACAAGGGAGGAGATTGCTGGGGCCTTGACTAAAATCTTTGTATCCTGTCTAGCCACAGGCAAGGTCCCAGAAGATTGGAGAACAGCTAATGTTGTTCCTTTGTTTAAGAACGGCAACAGTGTTAATCTAGGAAATTCTAGGATAAGATTTTTAGAGACAGGATTTACTCAGATCTGGAGAAAATGGATTTATTAGAGATAGTCATCATGGCTTTATGTGGGATTGGTCTTATCTTGCACAACTTGGTAAGAGTTTTTTGAGGAAGTGATGAAGACGGTTGAGGGTAGGGAGTAGATGTTGTCTACATGGACTTTACTAAAGTATTTGACAAGGTTCTTCACGGTTGGCTGATCCAGAAGGTTAAGTCACATGGAATCCACAGCGAGTTGATAAGTTGGGTACAAAATCGGCTTGGTCATAAAAGAGAGAGTGTAATTATGGAAGGATGTTTTTCTAACTGGAGGTCTGTGACCAGTGGAGTGCTGCAAGGATCAGTGCTGGGACCTCTGTTATTTTTGGTAAAATATATTTAAATAGTTAGGACGAAATTGTAGGTGGTCTCATTAGTAATTTTGCAGAACAACACAAAAATTGTTGGAATTGTAGGTAGTGAAGAAAGTTATTAAAGGACACAGCATGATATAGACCAGCTGGAATTTTGGCCAAAAAGATGGCAGATTGAGTTTATTCCAGGCAAATGTGACATGATACATTTTGGGATGTCAAATCCAAGAGGAACATATCATATAAATGGCAGGACCCTTACGACATACAAAGGGACCTTGGGTGCAAGTCCATAGCTCCCTGAAAGTGGCAACATCTGTGGAGAATGTGGTAAAGAAAGCATACAGCATGTTTGCCCCATCAGTCAGGGCATTGAGGATAAAAGTTGACAAGTCATGTTGCAACTGTGTAAGACTTTAGCTAGGACATATTTGGAGTAATATGCGCAATTCTGGTCACCACACTATAGGAATGATGTGGGGGCTTTGGAGAGGATACAAAGAGGTTTACCAGGGTATTACCTGGAAATGGAATGTGTTAGCTATAATGAGAGGTTGGACAAAGTTGGACTATTGTCACTAGAGAGTTGGAGGCTGAGGGGCAACCTGATAAAAGTCTATAAAATTATGAGAGGCATGGACAGGGTGGAGAGTCGTAGTCTTTTTCCCAGGGTGGAAATGTCACATACTGGGGGACGTAGATTTAAACAGAGGCGGGGGAGGGAAGTTTATGGAAAATGTATGAGGAAAGCTTTGACCCAGAGCATGGTAGGTGCACTATCAGGGAAGATGGTAGAAGCAGAGATAACAAGGTGTAGAGCTGGATAAACACAGCAGGCCAAGCAGTATCAGAGGAGCAGGAAAGCTGATGTTTCGAGCCTAGACCCTTCTTCAGAAGCAGATGTGATAGCACAGTTTAAGGGGCTCTCAGACAGACATATGAACAGGCAGGGCATAGAGAGACACAGACTGTGTGTGGGCAGATGGGATTAGTTTAGAATGGCATCATGCTTGGCACAGACATGGTGCCCTGAAGAACCTGTACCTGTGCTGTACTGTACTATGGTCAATGTTCTAAAGAAAAGCACATTTTCAAATGTAATAATAATTGTAATATAAAATGCTGATCAATGAACCCAAAATCACTCTTTGCTAGCAATCAAATTGTGAAATGGAAGGCACCCCACTGTGACAATTAACCCTTGAGAAATCAGTTATGTAGTCCTAAGATAGTAATTGGAATCCTCAGATTTGGATCAGCCAACATAGCAGATATATTTTTATAACTTGCCAGATTTATTTACAAGGATTAGATTGGTCAAAGTTTAAATGTCTTGACAATCTCCAGGGGCCTCATTGACAGCTGGGCAGGTCCCTTTGTGAGTACAGACAGTGACTTGACAACTTGGGAGTTCTTCAACAGTTTTGACAGCTCCTTGACAGTTGGATGGTTTCACTTGGGTGACATACTTTTCAGCTCATTCATGTATACTTTTCATGAATAGTTCTCAGGGCAGAAGAACAACCCTAACGAGCCGTTTCCCAAAGGTGCCCTGGGACCATATCCGAAGGGATATGTTACCTTTTCAAAGGCATTCAAATTTACCTGCAAAATTCAGACCTATATTATTTATAAACAGAAGTAGCTCTTTATTAATTCCTTGATAAAAACAGTAGTTATTCAAGGAATGGAAGATGTATTAGTGGTAGGTACAGTGATATATTAACCTGGAAATTGATGCTTAAATCTTTGGGTTCAGACACTCAATCTTAGGATCAGGTTTGATGAATTACCTCTGAACCTTCATTACCTGTGCTTCCTAGAAGTCCCAATGACAGTATTGATGTCATTCCTTTGTAATGTCACCTCAATGTCTTTGTGTCCATTTCCAAAATGGAGAGATCTCTGCGCAAGGACAAAACGTTTAATCTAACAACTTTGCTGTTGTCACCACCTCTCTATATGGCAATAAGACCTGGGTCACCTGTCAAACACACATTCGTGTGCTGAAGAATTTTCACCAACGATGTCTCCCCAGGATGCTCAAAGTCAAGTGGAAAACTTGGTGAACCCATTTCAACACCATCAGCAAAGCCACTTCCTTCAACATTGCAATCATAGTCATGAGGTATCGGTTCCTCTAGTCTGAGCGCTACGTCCGCATGTCAAATTATAAGTTCCCAAAGCAGTTCCTCTTTTACAACTTAAGGATCCCAAAGATAACAGAACAACTGTTTTAAGGCGACCCTGAATGTCTCATTGGAAAGGAGACAAAATGACCTTGATGGATTGGAAGTGCTGGCTGTAAATAGTGCCATCCAAAATTCCACAGCACAGACGGAAACCTCTCCTCCCCATGCCCCCAGCCCCACTCCTCAGAAGTATCACAAGTGAAAGGACCAAGAGCACAACCCTAGCTCAAGATTTCTTCTAAAGATCATCTGCTATGCTCTCTGTCGCTGCAGGATTTGCTTCAAAATCATAAAAGCCTTGCAGACATCACCCTCGTTTTAAGAAATTGACAATGATCTCAACAAACTCCATCCCCCTTAAGCAAATGTCTTCTGTAGCCATTGTTTCGTCCCATCTGACAGGTGCCACCTTAAATACATGATTTCACATCAAGCCATGTGCTACTTGATATAAAAACAGAAACTGCTGGAAAAGCTCAGCAGGTCTGGCAGCATCTTCGGAGAGGAATCAGAGTTAACATTTCTGGTCTAGTGACCCTTCTTCAGGCCTGGTGGTAGCTTGGAAAAGGTTGGTTTTGGTGCAGAAGAGGGGGCTGGTGGGAGGTGTAAGCAGTAAGCTTATGCTGAGCTGCGCTGGAGTGCTGTAGCAAGCCTGAGACTGTGATGTTGGCCAGGGAACAGCATGGTGTGTTGAACTGGCAGGCAACTGGAAGCTCAGGGTCATTATTGCAGACAAAGTGTAAGTGTTCTGTGAAGCAGTCACCCGGTCTACACTTTGTTTGCCCAATGTAGAGGAGACCGCATTGTGAGCAGTGAATATAGTAGACGAAATTAAGCGAAGTGTGGGTAAATCGTTGCTTCACCTGGGAGGTTTGTTTTGACTCTTGGATACCGTGGAGGGAGGAAGTAAATGGATAGATGTTACATCTTCTGTGGTTACATCTCTGTCTCAGGCTTGTCGCAGTGTTCAGCGAAGCAAGCTGGAAGGACAGCACCTCATTTTCCATTTGGGGACCCTGCAGCTTTCTAGATTCAATATCAAGTTCAACAATTTTAGGGCTTGAGGCACCATCTCCTGTGACCATACCCAAAACCCCACACACCAAGCCACATAATCAAATGGACCACTAATGCACACTATCCATTGTTAGCCACTAATTGTCTGCATTAGACAATTAGTCTGCATTAGCCTCCTAGGCTGATTGTTATCCACTACTTTTTCTATCAAACTGTTCTTCTCTCTCTTTAGGCTCTAAATCTACTTATCACTTACACCTTAGCCTCCTCCCTTCATCCTATCTTCGGCAATAAAAAAACAATTTTTTCTAGCTATCATCTGTTCTGAGGAAGGGTCACTAGACCCAAAATGTTAGCTCTGATTTCTTTCCACAGATGCTGCCAGACCCGCTGAGCTTTCCCAGCCACTTCTGTTTTCGGTTCTGATTTCCAGCATCTGCAGTTCTTTCGGTTTTCGTTACTTGATACATTTTCTTTTATTTGGCATGCTGTTATCACCTGTGGCTTTGACACCAAATCACTATCAAGCCTCAATTTGCTAAAGTTATTGGCTTTACTTTGATTGATTTAATGTATTCACATGTACTGAGATACAGTGAAAGTGTTGTTTTGCATGATCTTTAAGCAGATCATACAATACAAAGTACATCAGGGTGGCAGAACACAGTGCAAAATAGTGTTACAGCCGCAGAGAAGGTAGAGACAGAGATCAGAATTAACATTTGAGAAGTCCGTTCAAAAGTCTAATAACAGCTGTTCTTGAATCTATTCATACACATATTCAAACTTCTTTATCTTCTACTCTGGTTGGTTTGCTTGCAAAGCTGGCTTGTTCACTTGCAGACGTTTAATTACCTTGCTATATATACATTAGCATTGGTGCAGCCTCCAATGAAGCGCTGATAACAAAGTGTGTAGCTGGATGAACACAGCAGGCCAAGCAGCATCTCAGGAGCACAAAAGCTGACATTTCGGGCCTAGACCCTTCATCAGAGAGGGGGATGGGGTGAGGGTTCTGGAATAAATAGGGAGAGAGGGGGAGGCGGACCGAAGATGGATAGATGAGAAGATAGGTGGAGAGGAGAGTATAGGTGGGGAGGTTGGGAGGGAATACGTCAGTCCGGAGAGGACAGATCGGTCAGGGGGGCGGGATGAGGTTGGTAGGTGGGAAATGGAGGTGTGGCTTGAGGTGGGAGGAGGGGATAGGTGAGAGGAAGAACAGGTTAGGGGGAAGGGGATGAGCTGGGCTGGTTTTGTGATGCAGTGGGGAGAGGGGACGAGCTGGGCTGGTTTTGTGATGCAGTGGGGGGAGGAGGAGATTTTGAAGCTTGTGAAGTCCACATTGATACCATTGGGCTGCAGGGTTCCCAAGCGGAATATGAGTTGCTGTTGCAATGAAGCGCTGTTGTGTTTTCCTGCCTGGTATTTAAACTCTGGGGTCCATTGGAGTTGATTATTTCATTTCCGGGTTTTTCTTTGCAGTGGTGTATATATAGGATCTAGGTCTGTGTGTTTGTTGATAGCCTTCTTCGTGGAGAACCAGAACTCTAGGAATTCCCATGCTTGTCTCTGTTTGGCTTATCCTAGGACCCTGATGCTGTCCCAATCGAGCTGGTGGTTCTCCTTATCCACATGAATGGAGACGAGCGAGTGCTGCTCATGCCTTTTTGTTGCTCGATGATGAAAATGTATTCTTAGAACATAGAACATAGAACATAGAACAGTACAGCACAGAACAGGCCCTTCAGCCCACAATGTTGTGCCGACCATTGATCCTTATGTATGCACCCTCAAATTTCTGTGACCATATGCATGTCCAGCAGTCTCTCAAATGACCCCAATGACCTTGCTTCCACAACCGCTGCTGGCAATGCATTCCATGCTCTCACAACTCTCTGTGTAAAGAACCTGCCTCTGACATCCCCTCTATACTTTCCTCCAACCAGCTTAAAACTATGACCCCTCGTGTTAGCCATTTCTGCCCTGGGAAATAGTCTCTGGCTATCAACTCTGTCTATGCCTCTCATTATCTTGTATACCTCAATTAGGTTCCCTCTCCTCCTCCTTTTCTCCAATGAAAAAAGTCCGAGCTCAGTCAACCTCTCTTCATAAGATAAGACCTTCAGTCCAGGCAGCATCCTGGTAAACCTCCTCTGAACCCTCTCCAAAGCATCCACATCTTTCCTATAATAGGGCGACCAGAACTGGATGCAGTATTCCAAGTGCGGTCTAACCAAAGTTTTACAGAGCTGCAACAAGATCTCACGACTCTTAAACTCAATCCCCCTGCTAATGAAAGCCAAAACACCATATGCTTTCTTAACAACCCTGTCCACTGCCAAGAATCCTATCCTTAATCCTGTTCTCAGCTTTCAAATTCGACCTTCCAAAATGCATCACCTCGCATTTATCCAGGTTGAACTCCATCTGCCACCTCTCAGCCCATCTCTGCATCCTGTCAATGTCCCACTGCAGCCTACAACAGCCTTCTATACTGTCAATGACACCTCCAACCTTCGTGTCGTCTGCAAACTTGCTGATCCATCCTTCAATCCCCTCATCCAAGTCATTAATAAAAATTACAAACAGTAGAGGCCCAAGGCCAGAGCCCTGTGGAACACCACTCACCACTGACTTCCAGGCAGAATATTTTCCTTCTACTACCACTCGCTGTCTTCTGTTGGCCAGCCAATTCTGTATCCAGACAGCTAAGTTCCCCTGTATCCCATTCCTCCTGACCTTCTGAACGAGCCTACCATGGGGAACCTTATCAAATGCCTTGCTGAAGTCCATATACACCACATCCACAGCTCGACCCTCATCAACTTTTCTAGTTACATCCTCAAAGAACTCGATAAGGTTTGTGAGCCATGACCTGCCCCTCACAAAGCCGTGTTGACTGCATTTAATCAAGCCATGCTCTTCCAGATGGTTATAAATCCTATCCCTCAGAATCGTTTCTAACACCTTGCAGACAACAGACATGAGACTTACTGGTCTGTAATTTCCGGGGATTCCCTATTTCCTTTCTTGAAGAGAGGAATTACATTTGCCTCTCTTCAGTCCTCAGGTACGACTCCAGTGGAGAGCGAGGATGCAAAGATCTTCGCAAGTGGTGAAGCAATTGCATTTCTCGTTTCTCAAAGCAGCCAAGGACAAAACTGGTCCGGGCCTGGCAACTTGTCAATTTTAATGTTTGACAAAATTTTCAGCACATCACATTCCTCTATCTCTATCCATTCCAGCATGCACACCTGCTCTTCAAAGGTTTCATTCACTACAAAGTTTGTTTCTTTCGTAAAGACAGAAGCAAAAAACTCATTTAGGGCTTCCCCTACCTCCTCAGACTCCACACACAAGTTCCCTATGCTATCCCTGATCGGCCCTACTCTTTCTTTGACCATTCTCTTATTCCTCACATAAGTGTAAAATGCCTTTGTGTTCTCCCTAATCCGTTCTGCCAAGCCTTTCTCGTGCCCCTTCCTGGCTCTCCTCAGACCATTTTTGAGCTCCTTCCTTGGCTGCCTGTAATCCTCTAGAGCTGAGCTTGACCCTAGCTTCCTCCACCTTATGTAAGCTACCTTCTTCCTTTTGACGAGAAGCTCCACCGCTCTCGTCATCCAAGGTTCCTTTATCTTACCCCTTCTTGCCTGTCTTAGAGGAACATATTTATTCATCACTCGCAACAACTGTTCCTTAAACAGTCTCCACATGTCTATAGTGCCTTTACCATGGAACAATTGCTCCCAGTCCATGCTTCCTAACTCATGTCTAATCGCATCATAGTTTCCTCTTCCCCAATTAAATATCCTCCCATTTTGCCTAATCCTCTCCTTCTCCATAGCTTTGTAGAATGTGAGGCAGTTATGGTCACTATCACCAAAATGCTCTCCCACCGCAAGATCTGATACCTGCCCCGGCTCGTTTCCGAGCACCAAGTCTAGAATGGCCTCTCCCCCCGTCGGCCTGTCAACGTACTGAGTTAGGAAACCCTCCTGAACACACCTTACAAAAACAGCTCCATTCAAATCTTCTGCCTGAAGAAGGTTCCAATCAATATTGGGAAAGTTAAAGTCACCCATTACAACAACCCTACTACGTCCGCACTTTTCCAAAATCTGCCGACCTATGCTTTCTTCAATCTCCCTGCTGCTATTGGGGGGCCTGTAGTAAACCCCTAACGAGGTGACTACTCCCTTGCTGTTCCTAATTTCCACCCACACTGACTCAGTAGGCAGATCTTCCTCGACAATGGAAGCTTCTGTAGCTGTGATACACCCCCTCCTCTTTATCCCCCCTCCCTATTCTTTTTAAATGCTCTAAACCCTGGAACATCCAGCAACCATTCCTGCCCCTGAGAAACCCATGTCTCTGTTATGGCCACAACATCATAGCACCAGGTACTGATCCATGCTCTAAGTTCATCACTTTTATTCCTGATACTCCTTGCGTTAAAGCAAACACACTTTAACTGATCCTTTGGTTCCTTCCCAGGAAAATCCTTCCCACTAGCTGGTCTACGTCTTGCTACTGCCTCACCTGCATCAACTCTCACCTCTGGTATACAGCTCAGGTTCCCACCCCCCTGCCATACTAGTTAAACCCTCTCAAACTACTCGAGCAAACCTTCCAGTTCAGATGCAACCCGTCCTGCTTGTACAGGTCCCACCTTCCCCAGAAGGCATCCCAATTATCTACATTCTTGTGGTCAGTTTCCTTCCTGTCTGTCCAATGTAACATTTGTCGCAGTCTTTACATGTATGTTACGTCGGTTCTCTGCATAGTGGGTAAGGGGTCTTTGGTTTGAGTTAACAGTTGGCATGGGGTTGACATAGGTTTGTGTGCCACTCTGATACCCAATGGTCTGAGGACTCTTGTGGTCAGTTGGGATTTGTTCTTGATGTATGGTAACATGACGAGAGTGTCAGGGTGTACTGTATCTTCCTGTTTGTGTGATAGGTATTGTCGGACCCAACTGTTCGGCTATCCGTTGTCCTTAAATGCTTAGTAGAGATACTCTTCTTAGTTTTGGTGTAGTTCCAGGTTGCTGCAGTGTGTTGTCACTCATTTAAATAGTGTTTTTACGCAACTCCGTTTGTGGGTGTTGGGGTGGTTACTGTTGTAATCCAGGACTTGATCCGTGTGTGTGGCCTTTCTGTATACTTTGGTCAGAAATTCCTCACTGGCCCTAAGTTCTACCATGACATCCAGGAGTGGGAGCTGTTTACTCTTTTCCTCTTCCCTGGTGAATTTGATGCCAGTGAGAGTGTTGTTTATTAGTTGTTGTGTTTCCTCTACTTTGGTCCATTTGATGGTGACAAAAGTGCTGTCCACGTATCAGATCCATAGTTTAGGATGGATCTGCAGAAGGGCCATCCTTTCAAGTATCTGCATCACTGCTTCTGCTATTAGTCCTGAGATAGGTGACCCCATGGGTGTCCCATTGACTTGTTCCAAGATTAAAGATGAAAAAGTGGGTCGTGAGGAATAGGTCCTGTAGTTTTAGCACGCTGTCTGTGCAGATAGTGTCACTTGGGCCTCGTTCTTTTAGTAGTGCTGCTAGTATCCCTCTTGTCAGTGGTGTGTCAATCAATGTGAGTAGGGCGGTAACATCAAAGGACGCCAGGGTCTCGCCCTCGTCTATTCTTATATCTTTGAGGGAATTGAGGGACTCCTAGGCGGAGTGGATTGAGTGGGGTGACTTGCTGAGAAGGTGCTTGAGTCTTCACTGTAACTCTTTGGCTAACCTGTGTGTTGGTGCGCCTGGGAGGGAGACTGTGGGTCTGAGGGGTACTTCCAGTTTGTATACCTGTGGGAGCCCATAGAACTGGAAGGTGTTTGTCCCTTCAGGTTTCATTTTTGCATAGTCTGCTTTGTTGATTTGTCTGGACTGTTTGAGTCTCTTTAGTGTGTAGACTATTTTATTACCCAGTTGGGGTGTCAGGTCTATTTGTATTTGCTGGTATGTGTTCATGTCAGCAAGTGTCTTCTGTGCTTTCGTGAGATGGTCCCATTTGTTTAGTATTACTGTCATGCGTCCTTTGTCTGCTGGTAGGACTATGATATTTCTGTCTTTTTTTCAGTCCTTTTAGGGCTTTCTTTTCTGATGTGTTAAGAGTGTTAAGTTTGTTCCTTCTGGTCAGTGTCAGGATCACTGTCTGCTTTATGGCTTGTTGTGTTTCCTCGTTGTGTTTCATCGGAGGCTGCACTGATGATGTTACCCAGGAGGGCAATGAAATGTCTGCAAACTAACAAGCCAGCTCAGCAAGCCAACCAACCACAGCATTCTTAGCCTGAGCTACAAGTCTACTCAAGAACCTTAGATATCTTCACCCATACTCTGTATCACCAAACACTGGGGGCACTAGGAATGGGGCTGAAATTTCCTCACAACTTCACACAAGTCCAGCCCATTGCAAACGTTCTTGCTATTTGCCCAAACAAAACAATGAATCATTTTAAAGGCTCTCATTGCACTACCTCAGAGTCATTTTTCCAGAGGAAAGAGAACTAGTTTGTTCAACCTTTCATACTTACTCTAACGTCTCAGGTTTGGTATCCATTAACTCTCCATTTGTACCTTCACCAGTGGATCTGGGTCCATATTATATCACAGACACCAAAATTGGTCTCAGGACAGTTGAACCAAAGTTCAATGCAAGTTGAATATGTCTTGTTTGCTTTCTCCTTCTATCCATCAAGAAATGAAGCTGGTGGTATGTTTTCTAAATCTCATTATTAACCCATGCTGCTACTTTTATGTTTCCGTGTATGTGGATTCCCAGGTCCCTCTGTTTTACTATTCAACTTATACATTTGTTTTCCAAGAGCTAAGGCCCTTCAACAAAGGGTGGCACGGTGGCTCAGTGGTTAGCACTGCTGCCTCACAGTGCCGGGGCCCTGGGCTCAATTCCACCCTCGGGTGACTGTCTGCGTGGAGTTTGCACATTCTCCTCATGTCTGTGTGGGTTTCCACGGGGTCCTCCAGTTTCCTCCCACAGTCCAAAGATGTGCAGGCTAGGTGAATTGACCATGCTAAATTGCCCATAGTGTTCGGGGATGTGTAGATTAGGTGGCATTGTGGGCAGGATGCTCCGTGGGTCGGTGTGGACTTGTTGGGCCGAAGGGCCTGTTTCCACACTGTAGAGCTTCTACGATTCTATGAACTTGCTGTTACTTCTCAGCAAACGTATATCTCACAGTATCATATTGCCTAGTCATTGCCACAGTGTTATATTACACTCTTGACTCTGTGGCCAAATTTCATACAAATCCCATCTACAAGTTTGCTGATGACAATACCGCTGTAACCTGGCTATTAAATAATGATGAGTCAGAACACAGGAAAGAGATAGAGTGTTTAGTGTTGTGGTGCAATGATAACAGTTTCTCAGTCTCTCAATGTCAGCAAAACAAAAGAACTGATCATTGACTTCAGGAAGAAAGGAGGAGGACACACCCCTATCTATATCAATGGAGAGTGTCGAGAGTGTTAAGTTCCTAGGAGCGATGAAAACCAACAATCTGTCCTGGGCCTCCCATCTAGATATGACAGTCAAGAAGGCACAACAATGCCTCTTCTTCCTCAAGCAGCTCAGTAAATTCAGCATGTCCAAAAGGAACCTCACCAGCTTTTACAGCTGCAGCCATGCTATCCGGATGCATTGTGGTTTACCACAGCAACAGCTCTGCTGAGGACTGTGAAAAACTACAGACCAAACTTGCGCCCATGCACTCCATCTACTCTTCTTGTTACCGTGGAAATGCTGCAAACTAGATCAAAGGCCCCTCCCATTCTGACAATGCTCTCTTCCAATGCAATCCGGCAGGCAGAAGTGACAGAAGCTTGAACGCACACACCAAAACTTTCCAGAAGAGCATCTTCCCTGCTGTGATTAGATTGCTAAAGGGACATCTCTAACTTCAAATCTAACGTTGACCTTGTTTCTGTGCATCTCCTGCGCAGCCAAAACCTTGTCTGCGTCATTCTGTCTAAGCATCCTATATATCTATATGTCCTTGTATGTTATAATCTGTCTCGTATGGCTCGCAAAACAAAACCTTTCACTGTACTGAGGTACATGTGACAATAATAAATCAAACCAAATCAAGTCAAACGGCTTTTGTATTAAACTGTCAGGCCACTCTTCACATAAATCATGCTTGAAATAAATGCATCACCTCCGGAGTTAAGTTAGCAGAGCCTTTAACTAAGCTTAACAATATGTAAACAAAATCTGAGCGAGGCGGAGGTTTGAACAAACACTAGAGCAGCATATATATATGTATCTATTTACAGGCAGTTTCATATTTTACTGAGACTTTTCTATGATGAGTTGTGGAAATGTAGAATGAGTCATGATCATTACAGGAATGCGAACAAATTGAGGCAGTAAAATTACAAGAAGCAAAATGATATTTTGTCATATGCTCTTTATCTAAGCAATGAAAGCAAACAGCTGTAAGAACAAAGTCTGCAGTGATACAATCAAAATCATTCAACCGAAAATGCAAACATTACCAGGTTTAAACAGAAGTGTAAAAATGTGAGATAACAAAGTGTGGAGCTGGATGAACATAGCAGGCCAAGCAGCATCTCAGCAGCACAAAAGCTGACATTTCGGAAAGGGTCTAGGCCCGAAACGTCAGCTTTTGTGCTCCTGAGATGCTGCTTGGCCTGCTGTGTTCAGCCAGCTCCACACTTTGTTATCTCGGATTCTCCAGCATCTGCAGTTCCCATTATCTCTAGTGTACAAATGTGATAGTTTCATCTACTTGCTGGGAAATAATCAGCTGAAATTGGCGAGGTTAAACATCCAAATCATAATAAAATACTGAGGATGCTGGAAATCTGAAACAGACAAACAATGCTGGGAAAACTCAGCTGGTCTCACAGTTCTGTTGTGAGAGAAACAGTTAATATTTTGAGGGCAGTGTGATTTCTTCAGAATCAAGAGGGGTTGGAAAACATATTTTTATATAACTTTGAGAGAGGAGGAGGGGCAAAAGGCACAGAGGCCCAGAATAAAAGACGAAGGGGTTGTTAATTGTGGCGAAAAGAAAGAAGAGATGTAACAAAAGTGAAAAGGGGATCAATGTCTTCCCTTTACAGAAAGTGAAGTAAACAAGCGACATTCAATATTGAGTCTTAGACGCTGTAAAAAGCCGAAGGAAAATGAGTTCTTGTTTCATGAGCTTGCAGTATGCTTTACTAGAACATTGCGGCATTGCCAAACACAAGAATATTAACGAGAGCAAGGATGTTTATTGAAGTGGCCTGAAACTGGAAAGTCGAGCTCATTCCTGCAGACAGCACGGAGGTGTTCCACAAAATGGTCACCCAATCAGTCCGATGTAAAGGAGAGCCACATTGCAAGCTGTGAGCGTAGTAGGCTAGATTGAAAGAAGTACAACTGAATCACCATTTTTCATGGGAGGTGTGCATGGGGCCTTAGACAGTGAGTAGGGCAGAGGGAAATGGGCAAGCGTGACACATGCTGTGCTTCCATGGGAAGGTGCCATGGGGAGTGAGGTAGTGTTAGCAGTGACGGAAGAGTGGGCTAGAGTGTCCTGGAAGGAACGGCCCCTGCAAAATGTTGACAATGCGAAGGGATGGAAAGATGGAAAGAGGTGGTCGTAAAGGCGGAAGATTGTCTATTGGATATGGAGACTAGTGGCATGGAAGGTGAGTGCATGGAGAACCTTTTAATTATACTGAGGAGGGAGGGAAGGGGATGCAGAAGTATGGGAAATGGTTGGACATGGCTTAAAGGGCCAGTCAACCAGAATTAGGGAGTCCTCAGTTGAGGGAAAAGGGGATCATGTCAGAGGCAGGCTGGTGGAAGGTGCCATCAATGAACAGGTATGACAGAGTTGGAGGAACTGGGAGAATGGAACAGAATTCTGATGCAGAGTGTGAGGCAGTGCATTCGAGGTAACTGTGGAGAGATAGTGGGTTTGTAATGGTTCCTGGCAGACAGTCTATTCTCAGAAATAGAAACAGTAAAGTCACAGAATGGAAGTGATGAATCGGAAGTGAAAGTGAGGGAAGTTAGAAAATTAGAAACAAAACCAATTAATTTTTCCCGTTCCTGATGAGAGCATGAAGAGCTTTCAAGGACACATGAAGTTTGAACATAGAACATTACAGCACAGTACAGGCCCTTCGGCCCTCAATGTTGTGCCGACCTGTCATACCGATCTGAAGCCCATCTAACCCATACTACTCCATGTACGTCTGTATACTTATCCAATGATGACTTAAATGTACTTAAAGTTGGCAAATCTACTACCGTTGCAGGCAAAGCGTTCCATTCCCTTACTACTCTCCGAGTAAAGAACCTACCTCTGACATCTGTCCTATATCTTTCACCCCTCAATTTAAAGCTATGCCCCCTCTGTGCTCGCCGTCACCATCCTAGGAAAAAGGCTCTCCCTATCCACCCTATCTAACCCTCTGATTATTTTATATGTCTCAATTAAGTCACCTCTCAACCTTCTTCTCTCTAAAGGAAACAGCCTCAAGTCCCTCAGCCTTTCCTCATAAGACCTTCCCTCCATACCAAGCAACATCCTAGTAAATCTCCTCTGCACCCTTTCCAAAGCTTCCACATCCTTCTTATAATGCGGTGACCAGAACTGTACGCAATACTCCAAGTGCGGCCGCACCAGAGTTTCGTACAGCTTCAGTATAACCTCTTGGTTCCGGAACTCGATCCCTCTATTAATAAAAGCTAAAACACTGTATGCCTTCTTAACAGCCCTGTCAACCTCGGTGGCAGCTTTCAAGGATCTGTGTACATGGACACCGAGATCTCTCTGCTCATCTACACTACCAAGAACCTCACCATTAGCCCTGTACTTTGCCTTCCAGTTACTCCTGCCAAAGTGCATCACCTCACACTTGTCCGCATTAAACTCCATTTGCCACCTCTCAGCCCAGCTCTGCAGCTTATCTATGTCTCTCTGCAACCTACAGCATCCTTCCACACTATCCACAACTCCACCGACATTAGTGTCGTCTGCAAATTTACTAACTCATCCTTCTACGCCCTCATCCAGGTCATTTATAAAAATGACAAACAGCAGTGGACCCAACACCGACCCTTGTGGCACACCACTAGTAACTGTTCTCCAGGATGAACATTTCTCATCAACTACCACCCTCTGTCTTCTTTCAGCAAGCCAATTTCCGATCCAAACTGCTATATCTCCCACAATCCCATTCCTCCATATTTTGTGCAATAGCCTACTGTCAGGAACCTTATCGAATGCCTTGCTGTGTCCTCACTGTTTGCTACATTCCCAAATTTTATATCACCTGCAAACGTGGAAATTATGGCCCTATTTCCAGACCTGGGTCATTCATTGCCAAACAAAAAGCCAATTGGGAATTTGCTGTGTATTGGAGCTCCAAATCCAGTCCATATCATCGAATCCCTTCAGTGAGGAAACAGGCCCTTCGGCCCAATAAGTCCACACTGACCCTCACAGCACCCATGCCCCATAACACACCTAACATACAAATCCCTGAACTCTACGGACAATTTAGCATGGCCGATCCACATAGCCTGCACAGCTTTGGACTGTGGGAGGAAACTGGAGCACCTGGTGGAAACCCACGCAGACACGGGGAGATTGTGCAAACTCCACACAGACCACCTGACGGTGGAATTGAACCGATAATAGTTTTAATAATTAATATGTCAGTCTTTCTGGAATCGTGACTTAATCCAGCATAAATCAATAGCTGACTGGAGCCTCTCCTGCAGCGATAATGGGATTTTTTCCTGGAAAAAGGAATTAGTTCAAAACAATTGAGAAAACTAAAAGAATTTTAGAATTTGAACATCCCCGACCAGATATAAATGGCTGGACACCTGAATTGGTTATTTGAGCTAAAGAAATGTTTAAGCCCAGCTGTGTGACTAATCAAGGAAATGTATCAAGCTGCCAAAGCCAGGATTGTTTTTTTTAAAAGGTCAGGTTGAGCCAGTATAAACATAATAGAGAAGGAACCTTTCTCTAGTATTGGAGTACTGTCGAGTAATGGTGCTGTCAACTAAAGGATTTTGTTGTTCTGCATGTTTTGAAATTTTCCAAGTTATATTACATATAAATAGTTTGGTTTGTTCTACTTTATGTTCGTTTCATTTTTATCAAAACCTTCTGTTATTGTTAAAGCAATTTCTGCAGATTGTGTTTCAGTGAGAGTCCATTACATTGAAAATATCTGTTCAGCCAGTTTTCAGTCAAAATTCCAGTTTGTCTTGTCCAGTTGTAATGTCAGTTGAAACCCTGGATCTATCGAAGTACATCTTTGCTGCACTCCCTTCTAAACTAAAAGAGTAGTGTCCAATGGTTTGGAATGGCTTTGTGGCTTTCTTCTCTCCACCTCGAATTACAAAAAAAAACAGAGTCCCACGTGACTTCTTACCTATTTTGCTCAACTGTCTAGCCACCTTCAAATACTTCTACACAAACTCTCCCAGGTCTCTTTCCACTTGCAGCCCCCAGAATAGCAGCCTTTAATATGATCTGAGAAAGCACTGCGTACCGAATTAAAGAAGTCTGCCTAATCATTGATGAAAATGGATGAGAGTTGTGCAGGTGAAAGGAACCCTATGCTTTTGGCTGTCACCAATTTGGATGTGGAGCTTTAGAGTCTTGTTTCAGACACAAAAGTTGGGGTCAGTGGTTTACAAGCCACAGTTTTTACAGCCGACAGTTGGGCTGATTGTTTTGTGCTTGAAATAATTGACTAATAAATCTCATAGATGTGGAGAATTAATTATCCCACAACTGTGCACGGATCTGTAAGACTAGGACACTTGTACATGAATGTTCCCTTCTCTACATTACTTTGAGTAGTTGCTGTTTTAACACACTTCCTCAGTTTTCCCACTTTCTTTTCTACTGAGTGAATAGCAATTATCGATTGGCTATCTCCTGCCTTTACATTGAATCTGCTTGGATGATTTTACTTAATATATTATCAAAGTTCCTCACATCAAGGTCGGGGTCACATTTCTTGAGAAAAGATTCAGTTTGCAGTTTCCATGTAATCCCCTGAGATGCATCATGTAAATGGATGCCAATTAGCACAATCAATTTATTTTATCTTTAGTGATGCATTTTGATTTGCAAATTACTTTTGTGCCAAGCTATGCATTATTTAAATGCCAAGCTACAATCTAAGAATTTTCCCTAAATAATTCTGACCTCTTATTTAAGGTTCTTTCACAGGTGTGGCTAAGTCAAGATTTGAGGCCCATTCCTATTTGTACTTCGGAAGGTGAGCTGCTCCCTGTGTTGTAGGCACACCTACAATTCTACTCAGAAGACAGTTCTAGGATTTGACCTAGTGGCAAAAAAGGAACTGTGCTATATAGTTAGTCTTCACTTAAAGTTGCGATTGTCTTACTGAAATCCATGATTTTATATGAGGTGACTTAAAGTGAAACCATGACTGTCCACAGGAAAGAAGATTAGCGCTACAATCATGTTTTTTCAGAAATTTCTCACCTGACAGAGCAGTAATATTTCAGTTAAAATACTGCCTGCATATGTGTGACATTGCATTCATAGCTGAAATAACTTACAAAGCAAACTGTGTCATGAAAGATAAAATAAACGTAACATGTTAAAAATTACTGATAACTAAATGTGGAGCCAGATGAACGCAACAGGCCAAGCAGCATCTTAGGGGCACAAAAGCTGACGTTTCGGGCCTAGACTCTTCACCAAAACATCAGCTTTCGTGCTCCTAACATGTTGCTTGGCCTGCTGCGTTCATCCAGCTCTACACTTTGTTATCTCAGATTCTCCAGCATCTGCAGTTCCCAGTATATCTGATGTTAAAAATTACTACTCACCTGAACTGTACAGAGATGTTCGCTTGACCAGGCTGCACCTAGTAGCAAAGGTCAGTTGGTGCAGGTCGCTGTTGACTCAGGTTTGCACTGATGGACTTTTGCCGTAGATGGGGCTCAGAGCTTCAGTGCATGTACAAGAGCAGAGACAGGAGTGGAGGAGAGCTGGGGTCTCAATGCAAAAACAGAAGGACGGGACTAGACCAGGAGGAAGGCCAGGAAACAAGACCCAGGCAGAGCAAGCTGGGGGCTGCAAGGCCAGGAAAAGAGGAGGCCAGCAGGGAATGAGACGGGAATAGAGGAAGCAAGAGAAGAGGAGGCCTCTGAACTCAGCATTGAATTCAATGGCTTTGGATCATAAGCATTGCTCCAAGCAAGTAGTGGTCCTGCTGTACCAGTTAAACCTCCTTGGAAGCCATCTGTAGTATTTTTCACACAGAAACAAACGTTTCTGGAAAAGCTCAGCAGGTTTAACAGCGTCTGTGAAGAGAAACCAGAGTTAATGTTTCGAGTCACCGGGCTCAAACATTAAGTCTGATTTCTCATCACAGATGCTGGTTTTTCCAGCAACTTCAGTTTTTGTTTCTGATTTACAGCAGCCACAGTTCTTTTGTTTTTTATATATTACCACTCAAAATATCTTTCCACATGTAATCACTTGTGCCATCCACTCCACCACGTTCCCTTTTTTTGGATTTGTTTTCAATTACCCTACCATCCAAGGCTAACAGCTTGAAATGTTAACTCTGTTTCTCGTTCCACAGATGCTGCTTGGCGAACTGAGTGTCTCCAGAATTTTCTGTCTTTGCCTCACAATTTTCCAGCATCTATGGTATTCTGCTTCTATTATACATTGCTTTTTTAAATATTGAGTGAAATAACTATCTTTGTTGATCATAAACATATTATTAAAATTGCGAAATCGCATTTTCTAAATACCATTTGGTGATTATCTACTGGGGATTTGTATGTTGAATTAACTTGCAACAAATTTGTCACATGAGCGTGGCCCAAAGAAGACTGATGTACTGGGCTATCAAAACTTGCCAGGCTTGGGTACGCCACCTGGCATTTATTATTAACAATGAATGTTGTCATGGAGTCAGTGGCTGTTGAGCCTGTGCTTTTTTGTCTGTCATATAATTTAAATTGAAACAGTAAAGGGAACATAAGAAGTAGGAGCAGGAGTAGGCCATCCGGCCCATCGAGTCTGCTCTGCCATTCAATAACCTCGTGGCTGATCTTTTTGTGTACTCAGATCCACCTACCCGCATTCTCACTATAACCCTTAATTTGCTCACTGTTCAAAAATCTACCTTTACCTTAAAAACATTCAATGAGGAAGCCTCAACTACTTCACTGGGCAGGGAATTCCACAGATTCACAACCCTTCTGGTGAAGACGTTCTTCCTCACCTCAGTCATAAACCTGTTTCCCTTCATTCTGACACGATGCCCCCTAGTTCTAGTTTCACCCGCCAGTGGGAACAACCTCCCTGCTTCTATCTTATCTATTCCCTTCATTATTTTATATGTTTCCATAAGATTTTCCCCCCATTCTTCAAAATTCAAATGAGCACAACCACAGTCTATTCAATGTCTCCTTATAAGCCAACCCTCTCAACTCCAGAATCAACCCAGTGAAACTCCTCTGCACCTTCCCCAGCGCCAGTACATCCTTTCTCAAGTGAAGAGCCCAAAACTGTACGCAGCACTCCAAGTGTGGTCTCACCAGCACCCCATACAGCTGCAGTGTCACCCCCCTGTTTTTAAACACCATCCCTCTAGCAATGAAGGACAATATTCCATTTGCCTTCTTAACTACCTGCTGCACCTACAAGCCAGTGTTTTGTGATTCATGCACAAGGACACCCAGATCCCTCTACATGCTACAAGTTTTCGCCTTTTAAATAAAACACTTTTTTAACTGCTATTCCTACCAAATCAGATGACCACACATTTACTAAAATTGTACCCCATCTGCCATCCCCTTGCCCACTCACCCAACCTATCGTATCCCTCCGCAGACTTTCTGTCTCCTCTGCACACTTTACTGAACCATTCATCTTAGTGTCATCGGTGAGCTTTGACACACCACACTTAGTCCCCAACTCTAAACCATCCAGGTAAATTGTAAACAAGTACAAGCCCAACACTGATCCGTGAGGGACACCACTATCCACTGATAGCCAGCCTGAAAAACACCCAGTTATTCCCACTCTTTGCTTTCTGTTCATTGACTAATCTCCTATCCATGCTAAACCATAGAAGGGATACAGGGAAAGGAAATTGACCGTCCCAGGTTCCAAGGAAAAAAAGATTGAAACCCAGATTTGAAAAGCAAAACCTCTGAGTAGACTAGTTGAACTGATATAAAGTCATCCAAACTTGTTTGCAGCAGATAACGAGTCGGCGATGCAGTTTGTGCTGAAGAAGATCAGAGCCAGGTTCAGAGGCAAAGAAGTTTCTGCAGCTTTTTCTGTACCAGTACGATACCATTCAGTGACCTGCATCCAGATCGAGCTGAAGAGTTGAGGAGATTCTGTCACTGCGCACCATTTGGGGTGAAGACAGTACTCACTGGCACTGCTGCCACCTAGAGGTCAGATATATCCTAGAAGGAGAGGAGCTGGAATTCTTCGTGAGTAAGATAGAGTTTGAAGGACTTATGACTGAATTCAATTACTTATATACTGTATAAGTTGCTGGTCCACGTTGTCAGATCGGCCTTACTTGTACACATTGGTTATAGTTTGCAGCCAATGTAATTTTCCTGTGAATTTTAACTTACGTCTGAATGTTAATTAATGGGCAAATGCTGATTATTGCAATGTTAGAATTCTGTAAAATAAAAATTCTTTTATTTTCAAATCACAGAATCTTATGGCTTCACTCTTTTTGTAAAGTAAGTGGAAATTTAGGGTAATTTTAAATGGAAAGTTACTACTTTGTTCCAAGATTGTAGCAATATGCAATCACTTCCTAGCCACTGAATTTAATTCCTGTTTTTATCATGTTTCAACAACACTTTTATGTTACCATCCAATTTAAAATCACTTCAGTAAGCTTTTTGGAATGGCATTCCCCCTTAGAGTGCTTATGTGGCATATAAGCATTGAAAGGAAGGACTAAGAGCAGAGTAGGCAGTTCAGCCCCTTGAGCCTGATCTGACATTAAATATGACCATGAAGAATGGTGTTGAGAAATACATCAGCCATGATCAATGGGAGAGCAGACGCAATGGGCAAATGGCTTAATTCTGCTCCTATATCTCATGGTCTTTTGGCTGATTTCATTTCAGCCTTACTTTTCTGTCAGCTCTCCGTAACCCTTCAACCCATTACTAGTCAAAATTTTGTATATCTCCTGCTTGAATTCACTCACTGTTCCAGCATCCACCACACTCTGGGGTTGCGAATTCCAGATTCACAACCTTTTGAGAGAAATAATTTCTCCTCATCTCTGTTTTAAATCTGCAGCCCTTTATCCTAAAATTACGACCTCTCATTCGGGATCACCCCGCATGTGGATGGAAGCATCCTCTCTACATTTACTTTGTCAATCCATTTTAACATCTTATATACCGGAAGTAGATCTTCTCTCATTTTTCAAAACTCTAAAGAGTTGATAGACAAGTTGAATTGTAACAAATTGTAACAATCTTTGGAACAAAAAAATATACTCAAATGCTTTACTTTCTTCTCAGGCACTGTACTGCAATTCTGGGGGAAGAGCATGAATAATTCTGTGGAAGGTAGTGACCATAATTATCCCTTGCTGCAGGTAGTGGACAGGAGGAAGTTCACCCTTTTCTCCCCTTTTGGGGGAAGATAGCCTCAGGCTATCTCTGTAGGGACCAGTGGGAGCGCAGAGCTGAGAGCACTGATGCTAGAAGCAGTACAAGTTCATGGCTGTGGCATTGATAAAGCATCCTGAAATCACAGCATCACTCTTCACTAGTCGTAAGATCCCTACAACGTGGAAACAGGCCCTTCAGCCCAACAAGCTCACACCAACCTTCGAAGCATCCCAACCAGACCCATCCCCCCGTAACCCACCTAATCTACACATCCCAGAACACTTCGGGCAATTTAACATGGCCAATCTACCTAACTTGCACATCTTTGGACTGTGGGAGGAAACCCAAGCACCCGGAGGAAACCCACACAGACACGGGAAGAATGTGCCAACTCCACACAGACAGTTACCCGAGTCTGGAATCGAACCCAGGTCCCTAGCGCTGTGAGGCTGCAGTGCTAACCACTGAGCCACCGTGCCGCCCCATAGAGATTTGGTCATAGAAATGTGTGACATGGAAACAACTTTGACCTAACTTGTCCATGCCAGCTAGATATCTTGTATAAATCTAGTCCCATTTGGCCCATATCCCTCTCAAACCCTTCCTATTCATGGACCCATCCAGATGCCTTTAAATGATTGTAATCACACGAGCCTCTATCACCTCTTCTGGCAGCACATTCCATACACACACCACCCTCTGTGAGAAAACATCGCCCCTTGGGTCCCTTTTAAATTTTTCCCCTCTCACCTTAAACCTATGTCCTCTAGTTTTGGAATTCCCTGCCTTGGGGAAAAGACCTTCACTACTCACCCTGTCCATACCCCTCATGATTTTATAAACTTCTACAAGGTCAGCCCTCAGCCTCCAACACTCCGGGGAAAATAGTCCCAGATTATTCAGCAATAATGGGAACTGCAGATGCTGGAGAATCCGAGATAACAAAGTGTGGAGCTGGATGGACACAGCAGGCCAAGCAGCATCTCAGGAGCACAAAAGCTGACGTTTCGGGCCTAGACCCTTTTCTGATGAAGGGTCTAGGCCCGAAACGTCAGCTTTTGCGCTCCTAAGACGCTGCTTGCCCTGCTGTGTTCATCCAATTCCACATTTTGTTATCTCAGATTATTCAGCCTCTGCTTATAGCTCAAATCCTGCAATCCCAACAACATCCTTGTAAATGTTTTCTGAACCTTTTCAAGTTTTGCAAAATATTTCCTATAGCAGGAAGACCAGAACTGAACACAATATTCCACAAGTGGTCTAACCAATGTTCTATACAGCCACAATATGACCTCACAACTCCTATACTCAATACACTGACCAGTAAGGGTTTCTTGGTTCGGCAACACTCACCAGCACCTAGCCATTAAGCAGGTATGTCCTGCCCTGATTCGCCCTACCGAAATGCAATACTTCACATTTATCTAAATTAAACTCTATCTGCTCTTCCTCGGCCCATCACCCTATCTGATCAAGGTCCCATTCGACCCTCAGATAATCTTTTTCACGGTCCACTACACCAGGAGTTTTGGTGTCATCTGTAAATCTACTAACCATATCTCCCATATTCACATTCAACTCATTTACACAGACCCCCACCACCTCGCATTCACCCAGTCAGCACTCCAGCTAACATCACTAAGGAAACAAAGCATGTCTCGCTATCACCGCCACATCTTTCTAATAGCTCACACAGGGTCTTATTTTCACACTGTCCTCAGGAGAAAGTGACAGCATCAGACAATGGATTGCGACTGGAGGAGGAAGAGGTAACTTACATACCTAACCTGACTGTGAGGAGAGGCCTTCCATTGCAATCTGCATGACAAGCTTCAGCTGCTTTCCATAAATGAACCCTTGTCTCACTCTTACATTTAAGTGCTAAGCTTGTCAGGGCTTATTGTGCTCAGTGTATTCGAGCATGACAGAGCCCACCCCCACATTGTCTCTAGTACTTGCACAGAACAAGGAGACCATTCCTTCGAGGATGGGCTGAGCAGTCAGCCACACAGGCACTGAACAGAAACAGATGGATGATAGAGAATTAACATAACAGGAGGAGACTGTTTGGTCCATTGTGTCTCTACTGGGCTAATAGAGAGCTACAGAACTGGACCTCTCCTTCCTGTAGTAGGTGGGTAAACTGCCAGGTCAGGGCTCTTCAAGTAGAGTATTATTTAAATGGAGTGAGAGTTTCTGCTTCTACTTTATTCCAGGAGCTGAACTCCATGCCTCAACTACCCTTAGAGTGAAAAAAATGTTTTGCCATCTCCATTTTACTGATTCCTTGATGTTGGAGTGTCTTCTGACAATGCTGGAGACTCCACGGCAATGAAAATGGCTGGCAGGAAGCCTACACGGCTGCCATCTTGGTTTTGAGGCCTGCTATTTGGCATCAATCCAGTGTTCTAGCCTGCAGCAAAACCTGGGGGCTGTTGAGCTGCTGTTCTGGGAGTGTGGCGTACACGCCACCTGGGAGACACTTGTCTCTTCTCTTAGGATAGCCATGTTCTGTCTCCCCCACCAGTCACTGTGCCAGCGTCCTCATTGGCATTGGTCAGCCTGTCAGTCCAGAATGGGTGGTCTAGGGCTTGGGTGGGGGCTTTGATGGAGGATGATCGAGTGTGGCAACTGGAAACTGAATCAGGATCGTTCCTGAATTATGTTTGGCGTTTTGGGAGCACCCTCAGTTTCAAAAATCAATGCTATTTCAGCAACTCCCCTGTTGCAATCTGCAAGCTCTTTACCATTGGGTTTACGTTAGTTCTACATCTGATAAATTATTTTGAAATGCACCATTAGAATGCACTGTAGTTGAGTAACAAGGGCAATAAGACTTTTATTTCTGTGTCATTTTCTGAATGTAATATTTTCAACATAAGCAAACTTAGTATAATCAATTAAGACAGTTATCCAACCATGAAATGTGGAAACAAGTAAAAACTTACATAAGTTTTGAGAAGCAAAATTGTATTCAGAAGTAAGTTATGCACAATTGTCTGCTAAATTTGCGCTAAAACGCGGGGCTGAAGAAAAATATACAATATAAAGTCTTTACTAAATCCTTGTAAAAATGTTGTAATGTTTGTAAACATTAAAGATACATTTTTCCTGTGTTACTCTTAACACAATAGATCAGGTTTGACAATAAAATGTGAGGCTGGATGAACACAGCAGGCCCAGCAGCATCTCAGGAGCACAAAAGCTGACGTTTCGGGCCTAGACCCTTCATAAGAGAGGGGGATGTGGAGAGGATTCTGGAATAAATAGGGAGAGAGGGAGAGGCGAACCGAAGATGGAGAGAAAAGAAGATAGGTGGAGAGGAGAGTTTAGGTGGGGAGGTAGGGAGGGGATAGGTCAGCCCAGGGAAGATGGACAGGTCAAGGAGGTGGGGTGAGGTTAGTGGGTACGAGATGGAGGTGCGGCTTGGGGTGGGAGGAAGGGATGGGTGAGAGGAAGAACAGGTTAGGGAGGCAGAGACAGGTTGGACTGGTTTTGGGATGCAGTGGGTGGAGGGGAAGAGCTGGGCTGGTTGTGTGGTGCAGTGGGGGGAGGGGACGAACTGGGCTGGTTTAGGGATGCGGTGGGGGAAGGGGAGATTTTGAAGCCAGTGAAGTCCACATTGATACCATGGGCTGCAGGGTTCCCAAGCGGAATATGAGTTGCTGTTCCTGCAACCTTCGGGTGGCATCATTGTGGCACTGCAGGAGGCCCATGATGGACATGTCATCTAAAGAATGGGAGGGGGAGTGGAAATGGTTTGCGACTGGGAGGTGCAGTTGTTTATTGCGAACCGAGCGGAGGTGTTCTGCAAAGCGGTCCTCCAAGCCTCCGCTTGGTTTCCCCAATGTAGAGAAAGCCACACCGGGTACAGTGGATGCAGTATACCACATTGGCAGATGTGCAGGTGAACCTCTGCATAATGTGGAAAGTTATCTTGGGGCCTGGGATAGGGGTGTGGGAGGAGGCGTGGGGGCAAGTGTAGCATTTCCTGCGGTTGCAGGGGAAGGTGCCGGGTGTGGTGGGGTTGGAGGGCAGTGTGGAGCGAACAAGGGAGTCACGGAGAGAGTGGTCTCTCCGGAAAGCAGACAGGGGTGGGGATGGAAAAATGTCTTGGGTGGTGGGGTCGGATTGTAGATGGCGGAAGTGTCGGAGGATGATGCATTGTATCCGGAGGTTGGTGGGGTGGTGTGTGAGAATGAGGGGGATCCTCTTTGGGCGGTTGTGGCAGGGGCGGGGAGTGAGGGATGTGTTGCGGGAAATACGGGAGACGCGGTCAAGGGCGTTCTCGATCACTGTGGGGGGAAAGTTGCGGTCCTTGAAGAACTTGGACATCTGGGATGTGTGGGAGTGGAATGCCTCATCATGGGAGCAGATGCGGTGGAGGCGGAGAAATTGGGAATAGGAGATGGAATTTTTTCAGGAGGGTGGGTGGGAGGAGGTGTATTCTAGGTAGCTGTGGGAGTCGGTGGGCTTGAAATGGACATCAGTTACAAGCTGGTTGCCTGAGATGGAGACTGAGAGATCCAGGAAGGTGAGGGATGTGCTGGAGATGGTCCAGGTGAACTGAAGGTTGGAGTGGAAGGTGTTCGTGAAGTGGATGAACTGTTCAAGCTCCTCTGGGGAGCAAGAGGTGGCGCCGATACAGTCATCAATGTAACGGAGGAAGAGGTGGGGTTTGGGGCCTGTGTAGGTGCGGAAGAGGGACTGTTCCATGTAACCTACAAAGAGGCAGGCATAGCTGGGGCCCATGCAGGTGCCCATGGCCACCCCCTTTGTCTGTAGGAAGTGGGAGGAATCGAAAGAGAAGTTGTTGAGGGTGAGGACGAGTTCAGCTAGGCGGATGAGGGTGTCGGTGGACGGGGACTGGTCAGGCCTGCGGGACAGGAAGAAGCGGAGGGCCTTGAGGCCATCTGCAAGCGGAATGCAGGTGTATAGGGACTGGACGTCCATGGTGAAAATGAGGTGTTGGGGGCCAGGGAATTGGAAGTTCTGGAGGAGGTGGAGGGCATGGGTGGTGTCACGGACGTAGGTGGGGAGTTCCTGGACCAAAGGGGAGAAAATGGAGTCCAGATAGGTGGAGATGAGTTCAGTGGGGCAGGAGCAGGCTGAGACGATGGGTCGACTAGGGCAGGCAGGTTTGTGGATTTTGGGAAGGAGATAGAAACGGGCCGTGCGGGGTTGGGGAACAATGAGGTGGGAGGCTGTGGATGGGAGGTCCCCTGAGGTGATGAGGTCATGAATGGTGTTGGAGATGTTGGTTTGGTGCTCGGGTGTGGGGTCATGATCGAGGGGGCGGTAGGAGGTGGTGTCGGAGAGTTGGCGTCTGGCCTCAGCGATGTAGAGGTCAGTGCGCCATACTACCACTGCGTCTCCCTTGTCTGCGGGTTTGATGGTGAGGTTGGGGTTGGAGCAGAGGGAACGGAGGGCTGCCCATTCTGCGGGGGAGAGGTTGGAGTGGGTGAGAGGGATGGAGAGGTTGAGGCGGTTAATGTCTCGACGGCAGTTAGAGATGAAGAGGTCAAGGGAGGGTAGGAGGCCTGGGGGTGGTGTCCAGGAGGAGGACTTGTGTTGGAAGCGGGTGAAGGGGTCAGTGGAGGGAGGATTAGGTTCCCGGTTGAAGAGGTAGGCGTGGAGGCGAAGGTGGCGGACATTTTTCCATCCCCACCCCTGTCTGCTTTCCGGAGAGACCACTCTCTCCGTGACTCCCTTGTTCGCTCCATACTGCCCTCCAACCCCACCACACCCGGCACCTTCCCCTGCAACCGCAGGAAATGCTACACTTGCCCCCACACCTCCTCCCTCACCCCTATCCCAGGCCCCAAGATGACTTTCCACATTAAGCAGAGGTTCACCTGCACATCTGCCAATGTGGTATACTGCATCCACTGTACCCGGTGTGGCTTCCTCTACATTGGGGAAACCAAGCGGAGGCTTGGGGGGCCGCTTTGCAGAACACCTCCGCTCGGTTCGCAATAAACAACTGCACCTCCCAGTCGCAAACCATTTCCACTCCCCCTCCCATTCTTTAGATGACATGTCCATCATGGGCCTCCTGCAGTGCCACAATGATGCCACCCGAAGGTTGCAGGAACAGCAACTCATATTCCGCTTGGGAACCCTGCAGCCCAATGGTATCAATGTGGACTTCACCAGCTTCAAAATCTCCCCTTCCCCCACCGCATCCCAAAACCAGCCCAGTTCGTCCCCTCCCCCCACTGTACGACACAACCAGCCCAGCTCTTCCCCTCCACCCACTGCATCCCAAAACCAGTCCAACCTGTCTCTGCCTCCCTAACCTGTTCTTCCTCTCACCCATCCCTTCCTCCCACCCCAAGCCGCACCTCCATCTCCTACCCACTAACCTCACCCCACCTCCTTGACCTGTCCGTCTTCCCTGGACTGACCTATCCCCTCCCTACCTCCCCACCTAAACTCTCCTCTCCACCTATCTTCTTTTCTCTCCATCTTCGGTCCGCCTCCCCCTCTCTCCCTATTTATTCCAGTTCCCTCTCCCCATCCCCCTCTCTGATGAAGGGTCTAGGCCCGAAACGTCAGCTTTTGTGCTCCTGAGATGCTGTTGGGCCTGCTGTGTTCATCCAGCGTCACATTTTATTGTCTTGTGTTCTCCAGCATCTGCAGTTCCCCTTATCACAGATCAGGCTTGATTACAGTACATTATAAAGATTGGGAAATTTAAGTTGACTAAAAAAAATACAAAGTTCCTTAAATGTGCATCTATAAAACATGTCAGACTACCAGTTATTTGTTGTATCGTTACCATTGGAACCATCAGAATATTCCATGTGGACATTCCTGGTGGCATATTGCCGCTGGTGAAACAGCAGACCACATGGCAAATAGTGGTCCCAGAAGTGAATCAAGTGTCTTCTAAACTTTTCTCCGACAAAGGCGTAAAAAATGGGATTGAGACAACAGTGGAAATAAGCCACAGTGTAAGAGATGATGTGGGCATAATCCAGTTGCATCTCCAAATCACAGCTCTCCAACTGCAGCAGCTGAATCTCCTCCAAAGATCTTAAGAAGATCACTACATTGTAAGGTGCCCAACATAAGAAGAATACCACTACAATGGTGAATATAACTCGTAGTGTCCTGTGTTTCTGCACTGTTCTGCATTTTACCAATGTCTGAATTATCCTAAAATAGCAGTACACTATGATAATGAATGGAAGGACAAAGAACACTATATTTTGTTGATAATATCTGAACAGTTTCCATGGAACTGCTGCATCATACGGGTAAATGTTGTCACAGATTTCCATCTTGTAATCCTCATCTAAGTCAACAAAGATAAAATCAGGGACAGTTGCTAATGTACTGGTCAGCCAGACAATCACACTTGTGACTGTTGCATAGCGAATTTTTCTAGACCTGGCAGCAGAGACAGCGTGAACAACTGCGAGGTACCGGTCAATTGTCATCAGTGTCAAGAACATTATGCCACTGTAAAAACCGATGTAAAACATACCACTCATTAATTTGCACATGACCACGCCAAAGATCCATCCCTTTAAATGATGGACCACCCAGAAAGGAAGGCAAATAGCAGAAAGCAAATCTGAAATGGCAAGGTTAAGAATGAAAATATTTGTAATGCTTTTCAGATATTCATATTTCACAAGCACAAGTAAAACCAATCCATTTCCAATGAGACTCAGGATTAAAACAATCATGTAGAAGCTGGGCATCAGTGCTGCTCCAAATGAATTAACATTGTCCTTCTCACACAGCAATTCGTAATCTCCAGTTGGCATCTCCGTTGTATTGAGCATCATTTGCAATCCGAGGAGACCTGTTTTCACAAAACAAAACAAAAACAAAACGGCTTATTCAGGTAGTGTTCTTAGCAAATCTGAAATGGTACCATCAAATTCAACATGTCTGTCCAAAATCTTTCCTCTGCCTATTTTGCCAAATGTTCTACTCTATTTAAACCTCCACTGAAACAGCAGAGAGGTGTATTTCACTTCAAACCGTTCGCCTGTTAGGATCCTGTCATTTCAATGGTTTGATGGGTAGTTCTGGGCAGAGTCTGCTGGCCATTCAGCCCAATGAGTCTGCTTCATTGTTCAACGAGACCTTGGATGATTTGATAATCCTCGACTCCACTTTCCCATCTTTCGCCCATAACCCTTGATTCCATTACTGATTAACAATCTGTCTATTTCAACCTTAAACATACCTTTAATGGCCCAGCTTTGACAGCCCTGTATGGTAAAGAATTCCACAGATTCATTATCCTCTGAAAGAAGAAATTCACCCTCATCTCTGACTTAAATTACAACCCTGACCTTCTGGCCTCTAGTCCTGACTCACCTAGAAGAGGAGACAATCTCTTTGCATCTACCCAGTCAAACCCCTTAACAGTCTTAAATATTTCAATAGGGCCTCCTCTCATTCTTCTAAACTCCAATGAGTACAACCCTAACCCACCAAAACTTGTCTCATAAGAACTTGCACTTTCTATGATGGTCACGGCCTCCCCATTCTTCCTACAAAATGCATGATCCCATGTTCATCCGTGTCAAACTTCACTCATTAATTACCACCAGACTCTGATGAAGGGTCTAGGCCCAAAATGTCAGCTTTTGTGCCCCTGAGATGCTGCTTAGCCTGCTGTGTTCATCCAGCTCCACACTTTGTCATCTTTAATGATGATGTTTGAGAGAAAAAAATCAGCCAGGACACTGCGCACAACTCCTCTGCGCTTCTTTGGCAAGATTCTTTGGATCTTCTATATCTACCGGAAAGGGAAGAGGACATCCCAATTTAACCACACACCAGAAAACCCGCACCTCCAACAGTGCAGCATTCACTCGTCACTGGCCTGGAGAGTCAGCTATGATTCTGGTGTTCAAATGCTGGAGTCAGGCCTGAATGCTGAAATTCCCGAACTCGGACACAAGATTCCTCCCAATCGAGCCAAAGGTGGAAATAGGCGCTATTTAAAAGAATTGTGCAATTGTATTAAATAATATTTTAAACAGAAACTTGTCATTCAGGCAAACTGTTCAGCCGCATCTGGATCTCGGATGCTGTTCTTGCTGTACCCAAGTCCTCCCACCTTGTTCATCTAAACATATCGTCATATCTTCCAGGGATCACCATTTGAGCTAAACACATTGTCGTGTGGATTACAGCCCACATGGTCATTAATAGCAAATGAGGTATAACTAAATTGATTTGAGCTCTTTGATAGAATAACAGAGAAGGTTAATGAAAAGGATGCAGCTGGAGTTTGCGTAAATATGATCTTCCAAAGGCATTTGAAAAAGTCTCACTTTAGAAACTAACAAGTAAAATTGAAACCTCTGAGATGAAATGAACAACAGGAGCCAGGATATAAAATTGGCTTCAAAATAAGAAGTAGAGGGTCTTGGGAACAGATGCCATTCAGACTTGTGTCCTCCAGGGGGCAGTATTACAATCTTACGCTAACAAATTGATGTTCAAAGACAGGTACTAGTAAGGCAGTGGTCAGATGATTGCCATCAGAGCAAGATCTGAGCAGCAATGATGAAGGAACTGAAACAAAGATGAAAAAACTTACAGAACCCGTATAGTTTATAGTAGATATTGCACTAGACAGCTGTGTTTAACACTGGAGCGGTATGGTGGCTACTGCAGCCTCACAGTGCCAGGGACCCGGGTTCGATTCCGGCCTTGGGTAACTGTCTTGCGGAGTTTGCACATTCTCCCTGTGACTGCATGAGTTTCCTCCGGGTGCTCCAGTTTCCTCCCACAGTCCAAAGATGTGCAGGCTAGGTGGAGTGGCCATGCTAAATTGCCCATAGCGTTCAGGGGTGTGTGAGTTACAGGGGGATAGTTCTGGGTGGGATGCTTCAAGGGGCGGTGTGGACTTGTTGGGCCGAAGGGCCTGTTTCCACATTGTAGGGAATCTAATCAAATATACTAATCTTAATAAAGATTTTGCAGTGCAATGGAGAGAGAAACTCGCATCAGTTTAGAAACAGCTGGCCAGTGCAGACACCCAATGTCCAGAGAACTTGGTAAGCCATAGCAGAGTTACTATAGAGTTTCACACAGCAAAATCACGGCACAAGGCATGTTGATAACAGACCTTGTAACACAGGGAAGATGCCAAAATCATCGGCTCAAAGCCCATGAGGAAAAAGAAGTAAACAAGAAGACCCCAATAGCTGGACCGAAGGCTGGAAGACTTTGCAGGCAAAGGCTGTAAAAAATGGAATAAAAACAAAGTTGCTGGAAAAGCTCAGCAGGTCTGCCAGCATCTGTGAAGAAAAAATTAGAGTTGACGTTTCAGGTCCGATGACCCCTCCTCAGGACTGATGAAAGCTAGGAAAATGTTGGTTTATGAGCAGAAGATAGGTTGGGGAAGGAGGTCAGGAGTAACTGATAGGCAGCGACAGCAGTCAAAGAGACAGAACAGTTGGACAGACAAAGGAATTGATAATGATCTGGCTAGAAGAGTGAAGGGCTGGTAATATTGTTATTAGTTAGTGGTTTAACCAGACTCAAAGAACCCTTAGGCCCCTCAACTGGGTCCGACCCATCTCCCGCACTTCCGCCCTCACCCCTTCTCTTCCCTCCCACAACAGCGATAGGGTTCTCCTTATCCTCGCCTACCATCCCACCAGCATCCACATTCAGAAGATCATCAGACGCCATTTCCGCCACCTCCAGCAAGATGCCACCACCAGACACATATTCCCCTCTCCTCCCTTGTCCCCCTTCCACAGGGACCAATCCCTCCAGGACACCCTGGTCCATACTTCCTCCACTCCCGATACCTCCCCACAGCCCTATAGCACCTTCCCCTGTATCCAGCGAAGGTGCAACACCTGCCCATTTACCTCCTCCCTCCGCACTATCCAAGGGCCCAAACACACCTTCCAGGTGAAGCAACACTTCACCTGCACTTCCCAGAATCTCATCTACTGCATTCACTGTTCACAAAGTGGCCTCCCTTACACTGGGGAAACAAAGCGCAGACTGGGTGATCACTTTGCAGAACATTTACTTTCTGCTTGCAAAAAAGACCCTGAACTACCTGTTGCTTGCCACTTTAACACTCCGCTCCCTGGCCAACATCTCTATCGCTGGCTTGCTGCAGTGTTCCAACAAAGCTGGATGCAAGCTGGAGGAACAACAGAAATCGTAAGAACTACCGATTCAGGAGACAGAGATAACACTGTGCGGAGCTGGAAGGAATGTAGCAGGCCAGGCAGCGTCAGAGGAACAGGAAAGATGATGTTCCAGTTCAGGACCCTTCTTCAAAAATGGCTGAATTTCTGTAGAAGGGTCCCAACCCGAAATGTCAACTTTCCTGTTTCTCTGAAGCTGCCTGTTCTGCTATGTTCCTCCAGCTCCACACAGTGTTATCTCTCTGGAAGAGCAAAACCTTATTTTCCGCTTGGGGACCCGACAGCACTCCAGACTCAATATAAAGTGCAATAATTTTAGGGCCCAAACTCTCCCATGCCCCAACCCCTGACCCGACAAACCAGGCCTTGTCACATTGCCTGCCGTTACAGACTACCTGTCATTAGTCACTAACAGTCCCCATTAACAACTATTCACCCTCCAACCTAATCATCATTACCTCCTTTGCCTCTTCAACTGTCTTTCTCTCTCTTAAGGCTCTATCTTAATATTTACTCTCCACCCAATCCACATCCCTATTTTCTGCATATAAACTGATGTTTCCTGGGCACCATCAATTCTGAGGAAGGGCCACTGCACCTGAAACGTTAATTCTGTTTATTCCTTCACAGATGCTGCCAGACCTGCTGAGTTTTTCTGGCAACTTTCTTTTATTTGTTGTTGTAAAAGTTGACATCCTTTTCACATCCATAATGCAGAAAATTCCTCATTATCGAGTACTTGCCCATTTCTCATATGAAATTTCTCTACTGGCTTGGGAGACTGTGCAAAATGGGAGGCTTGTCAAGTCAGAAACATTCTCCCTGTGTCTGTGTAGTTTCATTTGGGTGATGAGGTTTCGTCCCACAGTCCAAAGGTGTGCAGGTTAGGGTGGATGGGTCATGAGAGGAGCAGATGTGGGGAGGGCCCTGTGATGGGCATTCAGTGTCAGTGAGGGGAAAGGGTCAGGGCCCTGTGACGGTGTCACTGAGGGGAGGGGGCGGGGACCCTGTGACAGTGTCACTGAGGGGAAGGGGTGGGGACTCCGTGACGGTGTCAGTAGGGGAAGGGGTGGGGACCCCGTGACGGTGTCAGTGAGGGGAGTGGATGGGGACCCTGTGGCAGTGTCAGTAAGGGGAGGGGGTCGGGACCCAGTGACGGTGTCGTGAGGGGAGAGGGTGGGGGCCCTGTGACAGCATCAGTGGGCCGAGGGGTTGGGGAACCTGTGTCAGTGTCAGTGAGGGGAGAGATTGGGGACCCTGTGACGGTGTCACTGAAGGGAGGGGGTGGAGCAGTGACAGTGTCAGTGAGGGGAGGTGGTGGGGACCCTGTGACGGTGTCAGTGAGGGGAGGGGGTGGGGACCCTGTGACGGTGTCACTGAAGGGAGGGGGTGGAGCAGTGACAGTGTCAGTGAGGGGAGGGGGTGGGGACCCTGTGACGGTGTCAGTAAGGGGAGGGGGTGGAGACCCTGTGTCAGTGTCAGTGAGGGGAGAGGGTGGGGACCCTGTGACAGTGTCAGTGAGGGGAGGGGATGGGGGCCCTGTGACAGTGTCAGTGAGGGGAGGGGGTGGGGGCCCTGTGACAGTGTCAGTGAGGGGTCGGGGTGGGAACCCTGTGACGGTGTCAGTGAGGGGAGGGGGTGGGGACCCTGTGACGGTGTCAGTGAGGGGAGGGGGTGGGGACCCTGTGACAGTGTCAGTGAGGGTAGAGGGTGGGGACCCTGTGACAGTGTCAGTGAGGGGAGAGGGTGGGGACCCTGTGTCAGTGTCAGTGAGGTGAGAGGGTGGGGACCCTGTGACGGTGTCACTGAGGGGAGTGGGTGGGGGACCTGTGACAGCATCTGTGAAGGGAGCGGCTGGCGACCCTGTGTCAGTGTCAGTGATGGGAGGGGGTGGGGGCCCTGTGACAGCATCAGTGAGGGGAGGGGGTGAGGACCCTGTGACAGTGTCACTGAGAGGAGGGGTTCGGGACCCTGTGACAATGTCAGTGACGGGAGCGAGTGGGGACCCTGTGACAGTGTCAGTGAGGGGAGGGGTGGGAACCCTGTGTCTGTGTCAGTGTCAGTGAGGGGAGGGGGTGGGGTCCCTGTGACAGTGTCACTGAGGGGAGGGGTTCGGGACCCTGTGACAATGTCAGTGACGGGAGCGAGTGGGGACCCTGTGACAGTGTCAGTGAGGGGAGGGGTGGGAACCCTGTGTCTGTGTCAGTGTCAGTGAGGGGAGGGGGTGGGGTCCCTGTGACAGTGTCAGTGAGGGGAGGGGGTGAGGACCCTGTGACAGTGTCAGTGAGGGGAGGGGGTGAGGACCCTGTGACAGTGTCAGTGAGGGGAGGGGGTGAGGACCCTGTGACAGTGTCACTGAGGGGAGGGGTTCGGGACCCTGTGACAATGTCAGTGAGGGGAGCGAGTGGGGACCCTGTGACGGTGTCAGTGAGGGGAGGTGGTGGGGTCCCTGTGACAGTGTCACTGAGGGGAGGGGTTGGGGACTCTGTGACAGTGTCACTGAGGGTAGGGCGTGGGGACCCTGTGATGGTGTCAGTGAGGGGAGGGGGTGTGGACCCTGTGACAGAGTCATTGAGGGGAGCGAGTGGGGTCCCTGTGTCAGTGTCAGTGAGGAGGGCGAATGGGGACCCTGTGGCCGTCAGCATCTATGAACGAATTCTGAGATACAGAATATATCTGCCCTTGGAGAAATAAGAATTAATCAATGATTGTCAGCATGGATTTGCTAACAGAATGTCATTATCGACAAATTTGATTGTATTTTTTGAGGAGGTATCCTGGCATGATGATAAGAGCAGTGCGTTTAATGTGGTCTACATGGACTTTGCCAAAGATTTAGAACATAAAGTAAGCATCCATGTGATCCAAGGCAAAGTGGCACATTTGATCCAAAACAGCTGAGAGGCAGGAAGCAGAAGTTTGATGGTGGAGGGATGTTTCTGTGGCTGGAAAACTGTTTCCAGTGGAGTTTCACAGTGTACAATGTTAAGGCGCTTGCTGTTTGCAGTGTATATTAATGATTTGGACTTAATTGTAGGGCCTATGATGCAAAAGTTCACTGATGACCCAAAAATTAGACAAAGGGTAAATAGTGAGGATAATAGCCGTAAATTCCTTGAGGATGTCAACGGTATGCTCAGGGGAAGACAAGTGGCAAATGGAATTCAGTCTGGAAAAGCATGAGGTAATGTGGAGAGTTAACAAAACAATGAACTACACCATGAATGGTAGGATCCTGCAGTTCAGAGGGGCCTTGGCGTGCGTATCCACAGACCCCTAAAGGTAGCATTAAGGAGATAAAGTGGTTTGGACAGTATATGGCTGACTTGCCTTTATTAGCCAAGACATAGAAAAAAGATATGCTGGAGCTGTATATCATGGGCAGGCCATAACTAGGGTACTGAGCGCAGTTCTGATCACCACATAGTGTGAAGAATGTGATTGCACCAGAGAGGGTGCAGAATCTATTTACCAGAATGCTGCCTGGGCTGGAGTGTCTGAGTTACGAGGGAAGATTAGATAGTTTGGGGTTGCTTTCCTTGGACCAGTGAATGTTGACATGGGATCTAATAGAGGGACATAAGATTAAGAGAAGCAGACATAGAGTTGATAGGAGGTGCTATTGCCATTAGCTGAAGGATAAATCACCAGGGCAAATGGATTTAAGGTACAAAGCACAAGGTTAAGGGGACAGTTGAGGAAAAAGAGGATGGTGGGAGTATCTCACTCAGAGGACAGTGGGAGTCTGGAACTCACTGCCTGAAAAAGTGAGTGTGTCAGAAATTCTTGCAATATTTAAGCATTATTTAGATAATTACTTGTGAACCCGTAAGCCTCCAGGGATTTATTCCAAGAGTTGAGAAATGAGATTAAGGTAGTCAGATCTATTTTGAACAGTGCAGCAATGATGGGCTGAATGGTCTTCTTCCCTGTGCAGTAAAGGACTGAATGAATCAGTAAACTTCGGCTATGGTGGGAACTGTGGCAGAATTGCATGACCCGTCTAGTGAGGCCTATCTTGATGTTTGAAATAGCTCTTTGCTACTTCTAAGAAAGTTTCAGACATCAGAGTGGGATTCTTACTGGTTAGCAGCGAGTTGTCTATTTAGGGGGTTTGTTGCTTCTAGCCAATGAGAGGGACAGGTCAGGTTGAATCTTCAATGAAGGTATGCTCCATGTGTTGAGAATCAGCCCAGACTTCTTCAATGTTTCAGACTGCAATTTAATATACACAGCCTCGTGTGCAGTAAGACAAATCAAAGGAGTCCCACCCACAAAAGAGCTTTGAGATAGCCAAGGGAGCCCTAGATAATTCAATTTGCATATAACACACTCTGTAGCCAAACAAAAAGCCAGGTGAACACATAGTGACAAATGAGTATTTGAGAAATGTATTTATATCACAATGTGTTCCTCCTTGCAATAGTCTATCTTGTACAGCAAAAGACATTGAAAATGTTGGGAGTTAGTTCTGGAAAAACTACAGTAAATAATGTAGAAAAATGTCACCACTACTGACATCACCACAACCAGCACGTCAGACTATTTGAATTTAATTCATTGCGATTTTGCTGTAATTCACATTCTCACTTCCTTTCACAATCCTCTCCAATAGCTGTAAGATGCAAGTCAGGAGGTTGATGGAATACTGCCCATTTGTTTGGATTGATGCATTTTCAACAATACTCAAGAAGGCCAACACCATCCAAGACGTACCACTCCATTTGACTGGCACCCCGTCCACCGTCTTTAGGGCAGCACGGTGGCTCAGTAGTTAGCACTTCTGTCTCAAAGATCCAGGGACTCAGGTTCGATTCCACTCTCAGGCGACTGTCAGTGTGGAGTTTGCACATTCTCCCTGCCTTTGTGTGGGTTTCCTCTCGATGCTCCAGTTTCCTCCCATGGTCCAAAGATGAGCAGGTTAGGGTGGATTGGCCGTGCTAAATTGACCATAGTGTCCAGGGATACGCAGGCTAGGTGGATTATCCATGAGTAATGCAGAGGGACAGGGACAGGGTAAAGGATAAGCCTGGACGGGATACTCTTCAGAGGGTCAGTGTGGACTCAATGGGCAGAATGGGCGGCTTCCACACTGATTGAACATTCAGTCCCTTCACCACCAGTGCACAGGGGTAGCAGCATCTGTCACCTACGAGATACACTGCAGCAATTCACCCAGGCTCCTCTACAACACCTTCCAAACCTGCAACATCTACCGCCTGGGGGCCACAAGGAAAACCACTACCAGGTCACAGGGACTTAGACCTATGTCACACTGCCTCATGGTGTTGAAATCAAAAACTTGGAGGTGCCTCCCTAACAGGACTGTGAACATCCCTAGACCATAGAGACATTTTTAAAAATTCATTTGTGGGATGTGGGTGTCACTGGCTGAGCCAGCATTTATTGCCCATCACTAGTTGCGCTTCAGAGGGTGGTGGTAAGCTGCTTTCTTGAACTACTGCAGTCCACCTGCTGTGCATTGACCCACAATGCCATTAGGGAGAGAATTCCAGGATTTTGACCCAGTGACAGTTAAAGAAGGGTGATATATTTCTAACTCAGGATGGTGAGTGGCTTGGATAAAACAGAAACTTCTCTGGACTGACCACAAGAAGGACTCTCCTCTTTTAAAAGAAACACTGCTCGATTTTTCAAAAAAACCCTTGCAATGCAAAAAAAGTTTCTAAAACACATCGACATTATTAATTTCTGAATTAAGAATAAAAAGAAACCTCAGCCATTCACTATAGACACTTATAAAATGACGTTTAAAAAATGTCCGTTTGAGAAAAACATCATTTTTGGGGATTTTTTGAATACTAATAAAGCAAAATGAAAAAGAATCTTTTAGTAAAGTATAATGACTATAATAACTGCAAATAAAAACTATAAGAAATCTTCGACTAAGCCTGCAATCCAAGGAGTAGTTGCAAGATCCTTGCTGCTCCTCAGCACCATGGACCAGATCCTTAACAAACATGGGAGCTTGGTCATGGTGTTGAGAGGCAAGAACATCTTTTGCTTCACAACACAGTTATCCATTTTCAGTGTCAACTGCACCTTGCCTCCAATCAACAGCACTTTTAACTTCCTTGCCAACTTACCCACACTTGCTGTGATGGTAATGTCAGATGATGGCTCATTTGTGATCTCATGCTCTGAGTTTAGTTAATTTGGATTCAGAATTCTGGATTATCACGAGCTTCAATCCATTGGATTTCCTGTTCCACTGCAGAACTGGATTACTGACATCACCACAACCAGCACTTCAGATTATTTGAATTTGATTCATTGCCAATTTGCTGTAATTCACATTCTCACTTCCTCTCCTGGCTTTGCCCAGGAAATGCCCAGGAAACTGTCTACATCATATTGACGTGTGTCTTGAATTTGTCGTTTTAAGCTATTATTGTCTGTGGCCCAATGGCTCAGCGTTAAGCCTAAAGAAAAGGAAATGTTTAGCTGAACCTATTGAGGTCCCCTCCATGATTATTTTCATTAACACTGGAATCCGGGTGCAGGAGTCCACTGGCATTGCAGTCCCATCTCGTCAGTGAAGTTGCTTCTACAAATATTAGACAATATGTATAATGATGTTAAATTGTGCGCGATTTATAACTATACAATCTTCAGACATATTTTTGAATTCTCATTTTGCTGTAATACACATTCTTCTGTATCTACTAATGAATGTGGTATAATTGTGGTGAGCTTTTTGCATCAGTTTGGAACAGGAGTCTATCCAGTCTGCAGTATACTGTGACTTCCAGATACAGTATGAACACTTCGAGGACTTAGAATCAATGGTGATGCTGCTAATTCACGAAACCTGCTTTGGCTAGAATCAGAATACATTGATATTGATGACAAATGTCCACTGACGCACTGGGTATCACTGTAGAGAGGAGAAAGGGAGGCGCTACAACATGTATCTTCCTACTCCAAAACATAATCACATCTATCTAGGGAATCTTGGTACCATCCCTGGATATTTCTGCAGGAGTTCCTCAAGGTAGTGTCCTGGACGGAACCACCTTCAGCTGCTTCACCAAACACCATCCTGCCATGATGTTACCAGACGTGGGGACTTTTTGCTGATGAGTGCACAATGTTTGACACCATTAATGATTTCTCAGATCCTGAAGCAGTGCATGCCCGAATGCAGCAAGACCTGACCAACACTCAGACTTGGGCTGATAAATAACATTCATGCCATGTAGGTGCCGGAAACAACCATCTCGAACAAGTTGGAATTTAACATTTTTGCTTGATGTTCATCATATGACATGAATTAATCCTCTATGCTCAAAATCCTGAGGGAAATCATTGACTAGGAATCATACTGGACCAGAAACAGTGATTACAGAAGCAAGTCAGAGGTCAGGGATTCTGCAATGAATTACTTAACTCCTATCCAAGCAATTCTCTCCACTGGTTGTAAGATACAAGTTAGGAGGGTGATAGAATGCTGTCCATTTGTTTGGAATGATACATTTTCAACAATACTCAAGAAGGCCAACACCATCCAAGATGTACCACTCCATTTGACTGGCACCCCATCCACCTTCTTTAGGGCAGCACGGTGGCTCAGTAGTTAGCACTTCCGTCTCAAAGAGCCAGGGACTCAGGTTCGATTCCACTCTCAGGCGACTGTCAGTGTGGAGTTTGCACAATCTCCCTGCCTTTGTGTGGGTTTCCTCTGGATGCTCCAGTTTTCTCCCATGGTCCAAAGATGAGCAGGTTAGGGTGGATTGGCCGTGCTAAATTGACCACAGTGTCCAGGGATATGCGGGCTAGGTGGATTATCCATGAGTAATGCAGAGGGACAGGGACAGGGTAAAGGATAGGTCCAGATGGGATATTCTTAAGAGGGTCAGTGTGGACTCAATGGGCAGAATGGGCGGCTTCCACACTGATTGAACATTCAGTCCCTTCACCACCAGTGCACAGGGGTAGCAGCATCTGTCACCTACAATATACACTGCAGCAATTCACCCAGGCTCCTCTACAACACCTTCCAAACCTGCAACATCTACCCCCTGGGGGCCACAAGGAAAACCACTACCAGGTCACAGGGACTTAGAACTATGTCACACTACCTCAAAAACTTGGAGGTGCCTCCCTAACAGGACTGTGATCATCCCTGGACAATAGAGACATTTTTAAAAATTCATTTGTGGGATGTGGGCGTTGCTGGCTGAGCCAGCATTTATTGCCCATCCCTAGTTGCCTTTGAGAAGGTGAGCTGTTCAATCACTGAGGGAGAGTGCCAATTCTCTCCTAACTTCCACCAGATCCAGTGCTGCAAAGGTTTCAATGATCTAATGAAGACAGCAGAAGGCAAAACCACAGCTCACCCAGAACCTGGGCCCTCTACTGTACCAGGAGTGGAGTGATACAAACCCTGTGTTCCCCTTTTGCTGCAAAATTTGGCCAACTGCATAACATTTTTAATCAAACTGTTATCGGTCAGGCCTGGTGCAGTTGGCACTTGAAAAGGACCTTCTACCAAGAGGTAGGGGTGCTACCACTGAGCCACAAGACCGTATCCAACTGTATCAATGACATAGATAGTGAACATTTGCTAAATGTGAAGTAAATTATCAACAAAACAGAAAATATAGTTTTGAAATGATGAGTTACATACCTAAGCAGTGTCAAATTCTTTTAATTAGATGGATGGAAATGGAAAATATCTAGAAGTGAAAGTCAAACGTATTAGTTAGCCATGTGATTAAATGGAATATGGTAATTAAGAAACATTATTTACAGATATCAAGTGAAAACCTAAAAACTTATTTCTCGTTGAGTTGAAGCACTGTCTTTCCTCAGCATTTTTTTCCTAAGTTTGGAAGGTTACAGAGCATATGTAAGGGAAATATTAATAGGTGGTAATCCCACTCCCCTCTTCCCATCTGTAGCAGTTGTTAATCAAATACTGGTGGCCACATGTTTCTTGAATTTAAATGTGTTTATAATGTTGAGCTCTAGGTGGTGGTTCTGTGGCATGCCCATTGCTTCAAAGCAAATGGGTTTACACCGGAGAAAGCTTGAGGGCTAAGCAGCAAGTGATTGACAGAACTAAATGATTCCTCAACCAACGGGTCTGATCTAAGCTCTGTAGTCCTACCACCTCCAGTCATTATTGGCAGTGGACCATTAAACAACTCACCGGAGAAAGAGGCTCCACAAATATCCTGGTATTCAATGATAGGGTGCCCTGCACATCAGTGCAAAATATAAGGTGTTAGTATTTGCAACAATCTTGAATAACAAATGTTGAGTAGAAGTTCCACATTTTTCTACAATAAAATTGCTACATCAATGCAGGCTATTGATTGACCCTAACTTGATCTGCCATGAAGCTAATTAAGGCACATTTAATTTATCTTGTTCATGAAGGTCCTCGTATACTCAGCCAAAAAATGATACTTTGCTAGTTTCTTGTATCTTATTCATTCCCCATGAAAGTGCTAATGATGACTCAGTCGGCTGAACTCTCACCCTCTGTGTCAGACAGCTGTAGTTCCACCTGAGAGACTTGAGCACAAAAATATACCCTGATACTTCAGCACTGTACTCAGGGAGTACTGTCTGCTCTCTCAGGTGGATGTTAAAGGTACCCTACCACTATGTTTTTTTTAAAAAAGTCTATAGAGCCATCCCTGGTATCCTGCTTAATATTTATTCCTCAATCAACATCTCAGAAAAATTCTAGTCACACCACTTTGTTGTTTTATAGGAGTTTGAGGTTGCTGCATTTCCTCAATTGCGACAGTGACCACTCTTTTAATGTTAGAGATAATGGGAACTGCAGGTGCTGGAGAATTCCAAGATAATAAAATGTGAGGCTGGATGAACACAGCAGGCCCAGCAGCATCTTGGGAGCACAAAAGCTGACGTTTCGGGCCTAGACCCTTCATCAGAGAGGGGGATGGGGAGAGGGAACTGGAATAAATAGGGAGAGAGGGGGAGGCGGACCGAAGATGGAGAGTAAAGAAGATAGGTGGAGAGAGTATAGGTGGGGAGGTAGGGAGGGGATAGGTCAGTCCAGGGAAGACGGACAGGTCAAGGAGGTGGGATGAGGTTAGTAGGTAGCTGGGGGTGCGGCTTGGGGTGGGAGGAAGGGATGGGTGAGAGGAAGAACCGGTTAGGGAGGCAGAGACAGGTTGGACTGGTTTTGGGATGCAGTGGGTGGGGGGGAAGAGCTGGGCTGGTTGTGTGGTGCAGTGGGGGGAGGGGACGAACTAGGCTGGTTTAGGGATGCAGTAGGGGAAGGGGAGATTTTAAAACTGGTGAAGTCCACATTGATACCATTGGGCTGCAGGGTTCCCAGGCGGAATATGAGTTGCTGTTCCTGCAACCTTCGGGTGGCATCATTGTGGCAGTGCAGGAGGCCCATGATGGACATGTCATCTAGAGAATGGGAGGGGGAGTGGAAATGGTTTGCGACTGGGAGGTGCAGTTGTTTGTTGCGAACTGAGCGGAGGTGTTCTGCAAAGCGGTCTCCAAGCCTCCGCTTTCTGCAAAGCGGTCTCCAAGCCTCCGCTTTAATGTTCTTTGTTAGTTATAAGGTTAGGAGCAACTTTCTATAACTGCCTGTCTTTCTTTCTTTGACTTTCACTTAAGTTGATTCCCTGGTCACTAGCAGCTAATTAGAATCTTACTCAAGTGGTCATTCTTCATGTCTAACCATGTCTTTCTCTTGTGGAAGACAGGCTTCCAGCAAATTGATTCTGTTGGGGTAGCTCCGTGTGGTGCACTTCTGCTGCTGTTTGAAGAGATCAGTCTGTAAGAGACAGGCTTTGCCACAAGCATGCCTGTGAAATGGTTGTCAGGTATTGTGGGTTATTGTTTAGGGTGTTGATGCCTGCTGCCGATCTACAGTAGCCACTGTTCATCCTGGTGATGTGCATTGGTCCACAGGTGATAGTGCCATCTTCCTCTAACAATGTTCAATGTCACCCAGGCGTGAAAATCAATGTTTAAGGCCTTCACATCGAACTTGCTAACATCTTTAAAGCGAAGCTGGTCTTTTGAGTCTTGTTCCCTCGCCATACGGAAACTTCTGGGTACATATTCATTGCCAAATCTGCACAGTGGCCTGTACAATGGATGTTAACATAATGGTGAGTTTTGCCTTTGCAAGGGCAGCTGGATTGAGATTTTGTCCTCCCATGGGATGCCCAGAATATGCAATAAACAGTGAAGATGCAAGTTATTGAGCTTTCCGTCTTGATTGCTGTAAGCCATCCACGTTTTGTTGTCACACGACCAAGCACTGAGAACACAAACATGATAAACCAACATCTTCATTCTCAGAGTCAGCTTTATGTTATTATTGTTTTGTGTTGACCCAATGCAGTAACTGCTTTCACTCTGCATGTATTGAGTTCTGCATCAAGGTACGGATTGTCACTGTGGACCCAAGGGAGCAGAATTTGCTACCCATTTCTGCTTGGGTGTTAAGTACAATTTGGTCTGGTACTATAAAGCCTCGTCTGTAACCACGTAATCATATCTTGTCCCATAGTTTACTTGATGATTATATCAGGGGAAATGTCAAACATATCTTCATGTAAATCACCTGGTGTTTTCAACCATGCTAGATTTCACAGCTCAACTCAAACATATCTGCTTAAGTGCACATGCCTCAGCAATCTCTTTCTTCATCTTTACTTGCTTGGCTTACTGAAATAAAATGTGACCATCCAGATGCTAGTGTAATTATGATAGATTTATTCAGCAGTGAACAGATATTTGAACCCATAACATAGAACATAGAACAGTACAGCATAATACAGGCCTTTTGTCCACGATGTTGTGCCAAATTTTTACCCTAAACTTAAGGTCTGTCAAACCTCTGCCCTTACCTTATACTTTCGTCCATATGCATACCTAATTGCTGCTTAAATACCCTCTCCAGAAATGCATTCCATGCCCCTACCACCCTCTGAGTAAAGAACCTACCTCTGACGTCTCCCCTATATCTACCTCCACTCACTTTAAAATTATGCCCCCTCGTAATAGCTACTTCCACCCCAGGAAAAATGTCTCTGGCCATTATTCTAGTCCGCAGCCCTTGGTGCTATCAACGGCATGACTTTTACTCATCACTTAGATTATCTGGGACTTCATGTTGTACACGCTTGTCTCTAATTGTAGTTGGTTCTAGACCACTGATTATCTTATTAGATAATGTTGGAAATGATTCACAGAAAGTTCTTCACAAGCAAGATAAATGTGACTAAATGAGAAATTGTACGATTGCCCAAAAGACTTAAATTGTGTAGCTTTTTGTTAATTATCGTAAAGGAAAAGCATGTTGCTTGCTTCGAACAGAAATAACTTCCCATGTCAAACGTCCAATCAAATAGCAATGTTAGTTCAAGGCCACTGTCTCTTCTGTGCTACTATCTAAGCTTTGACAACATCTGGAGTGCTTCATGTAGTATCCCAAGCAGTTAAAAGGAAGAAGAGGGATTCATACAGGAAGCACCCTTACACAGATGGAATTGGGTTGTAATTCCTACAATGGTGAAAAATCCTGGGCTACTTACATGATGACATGTTGGGCTTACATTCCCCTTACCTTAAATAACAAGAAAACAATGGTTAAGGTACAAAGTATTTCATCTCAGAGACAGCAACAGCTGCAGATGCTGGAGTCAGAGACAACACAGTGTGGAGCTAGAGAAGCACAGCAGGCCAAGGTAGCATCAAAGGGGCAGGAAAGCTGACATTCCAGGTCAGGACCCTTCTTCAGAAAAAAATTTCATCTCCACATTTGATCATACCAGGTAAAACATAGTCGGAAGCACTGTTACTTTGGAAAGACAATCTCTTTTCCTGCAAAATACACATGATGATGTGAACGTAGTAATAAAGTGTGGAGCTGGATGAACACAGCAGGCCAAGCAGCATCTCAGGAGCACAAAAGCTGACGGTGCTCTCTGATGAAGGGTCTAGGCCCGAAACGTCAGCTTTTGTGCTCCTGAGATGCTGCTTGGCCTGTTGTGTTCATCCAGCTCCACAGTTTTTTATCTTGGATTCTCCGGCATCTGCAGTTCCCACTATCTCTGAATGTAGTAATGTCAGGATTTGTGGTCCAGAGGTCAAAGTGAGTGATCGGGGACCATAGGTTCAAATCCTATGACAACAGAATTTGAATCAAATTTATGCAAGCTTGTCCAGTGGTGGCTAATTGTTACTTAAAAAAAAACCATCTAGTTCAC